>NC_048231.1:39033386-39140134 GCF_002007445.2 Ailuropoda melanoleuca
CGCCTTCCGGGGCCACCGCCCCCTGAGCGGCTCACGCCGGCTCCCCTGCCCCCACCCCGGGCCTGCGCCGCCGGCAGGGCGCGTGCGGGCGCAGTGGAGCCCTCCAGGCCTGGCCGGGGCGCGTGCGCTCGTTCCTTCGGCAAGTTCGCCGGCTTAACAATTCTTACAGTGTCCCCAGGCTGTATGGGCTTTCGGGACCCTCGGCACCAGGGCCCGCCCCAGCAGCGTCGGGGTGTGCACCAGTTACCGGGGGCCCTAGGCCCGGTCTAGGGCTTTGAAGCCGGGTTCAGGGGCTCCAGGAAGGGAGAGGGGTCGCCCCGCATCTGTATGCCTGGGGTAGTGATCAGAGGCTCGGGGCTACGACGGGGCTCTCAGATGTACAGCGCCAATATCTCTTTGGCCAGGGCAGCGATGATGGGTTCCGGGCCCTGGAATTGGGGCAACAGGTGCCTGCCAGAGCCTCCTGACGCGGACACCCCAGCTCACAGCCTGGTTAAGGGGTGCGGAGGTGCCAGCCCCTGACGGGCTGTGAGGGGTGACCAGCGCATGCACGTGGGCAGGCGAAGCCGAACCCTGGTTTCTGTCTTGATCAGGGGGAGCCCCTAGCCACGTGAGGATGTTGGTGATGAGGTTTGGGACTATAGGTGAGGTTCGGTGGGTTGAGGTCCAGAGCCCACGATCAAGAAAGAATTCTCAAGATGTCTTTGGCGCAAAATGGTGGTTTATTAAAGCAGGGGGACAAGACCCGTGGGCAGAAAGAGCTTCTGCCCTGGTTGTGAGGGGTGGCTGATTATATACTATGGGGTAGGGGGAGGTAAGGAAACAGGGAGGTTGAGAAAGCACTCTCATATGCTAAAGAGGACCTACTGGATTCCAGACGGCTTGCCTGTTGGCTTGCCACTGTAACAGGCGAACGTTGTTCTTCCTTGTAGCAAGGCATTAACATGAAGATCATTGGGGGCTTCTGGGAGCAATGTTACACTGCCCGCTTTGAGTATCTGACAATGGGCTGCAGGGTAGAAGGACATTTAATTGTATCTACATTTCCTTCTGGAAGCTAGGTTATTGATAGAAATGCTTTGTTCTTTAGATCGCTGAGATATTTGTAAACGGAGGGAGACTCCTCTCTTGCAGAATTGTGATCTCTTAACTATTTTTCCTTACCTTAGCTTTAGGGCAGCCAGGGTGCCTGAAGAATGTTACATATATTCCATCTTGGGGGTTTGTGGGGTGTCAGCTTCTGCTTTATCCTCAGCTTGCCCTCTGTGCCCTCATGATTGGGATAAGGGGAGCCCCAGGGGCCTGGTCGCACTCCAGGGGTCTGGTTCTGAGGGTGGGACGAGGAGCGCCAGCAGGTGACAGGGTCATCGCTGCCTTTCCCCATTGCCAGGTGATCTCCACACGTGCAGGCCCTGCTTGGATTTGGGGGCTGGTCCTTTTCTCAGGGTGTGCACAAGGGAAGTGTTGAAACGGACACTTACAGAGGCCTGAGTTCTCCAAACCCGCTCTCCATGCTCGGGTCTCTCTCTCTCTCTCTCTCTCTCTCTCTCTGTGGTGTTTTAGGAGAATTTAGTGATTCATTTATATGTAACACCTGTGTGTGTGTTTTAGGAGAATTTAGTGATTCATTTATATGTAACACCCAGTGCTCATCACAAGAGCTCTCCTTAATACCTGTCACCTCTACCTGCCTTTGGTTTGCCCTAAAACCATGTCTTTCACACTAGCCTAGAATTCCAGGATCGTTGAACTAAAGCGGACTCACCCAGTACACCCACCATGACTTTTTAAAGCCCATCTTCTTTATTGCCTATTTTACATAATTTGAGGTCTCCATGTGAAGGATCTAGTTCACCCTTGGGGGGATTAACTCACTCCAAAAGCCAGTTTCTAAATCCTGAGAATCTCGGAGGGGAGGGGCCCTTAGCTACCTCCCAGGTCAGCCACCAGGTGGTTTCACATCTGAGGACCCCCACCTGGAGCACCGTGAGTCCCCGTGAACCTAGCCCTGCCTTGGGCTCCTTTGTGGCTAGCTCCTCCCACCATTGATCCTCCTCCAGCTCCTCCCAATACCCCAGCCTCCCCCCCCCATCCCCGGAACAATCTGGAAGCTCTTTACGTTGTAAACAAACCTGTCTGAACCCTCCCTCCACCCTCATCTCTGGGGAAACCCTGCTTTTCCAGGAACGGGGTTTTCACACTGGGGCTTGGGGCCCATTAGGACTGTGTGAAATCAGCACAGGGCTTCTTAACTGGCATTAAAATAGGAAAAATAGAGTGGAAACTTCCAGCCACGCAGTCAGGGGAGGCGGGCATTGTGCATTGGCTGGGGCACCCTGTAAATTGTATTTCTGCCCCCAGCCATATCTGGGAGCTGTCCCCGGGTTTTCCCTGCAGCCTGGCTGGAGGCGGGGGTTGGGGGAGGGGGGCGGAGGGAAGGAAGTGGAGCAGTCAGCGCGCTGGCTCCCGACCCACAGTCAGCTCTGTGAGATCTCCTCCACCTGCACCCCAGGACCTGCACCCCAGGGCGGCGGCCCTCCTGCTCTCCTGACCCGGAGGCCTGGCCCACTTCTTCCTTTCTACCTCTCTTCTGGTGGGCCATTCAAAGCCCCATCTCTGAACTTGTCCGTTTCCAGAGCCTTCACCTGCCTCTGCTCCACAGAACTTGCCCCAAGGGCTCCGCAGGAATCAGTTTCCCAGCTGTCCCGAACGTTAACAACCCTCCCTCCCGCCACGGTCTCCTGGCCTTCCAGCTCTCTCCTTTCCTGCCTTAGTTACTAAATACGAGAACTTTGTCGTCCTGCTCCCCCTTGACCTCTGGACAACGTTCCACACTAACCCGCATTGCCTCCGTTCCATCACCAGTGTGTTCTCCCGCCTGCTAGCGGCTCCTCCATCTCTGCAGACCTGGCCCCCTCTCGGGCCTTTCTCTGGAGCTCCTGGACAGTACCTTTGTGCAGATAATGCACAGAAAATCCTGGGCTGGGACTCTCCCAGCGCCCCACCTACCTGGTCTTCTCTCAGGACTCACCACCCAGGTGACTATACCACCACCTTCCAGAACCCGCAAGCACCCCCACAGGGGATCTGGCGCGAGCTTGCCATTTCTGCCTCCTAAATGCCTTTCGGATCCATTTGCTTCTGTCCACTTTCACGCTCCACTTCCTTCCCCAAGTCCCTCACCCCCGTCGTCATCACCAGCGGCTCACCTAGACCTCTGTAGCCCCGACTGCACCTGTCTCCATCCTGTAGCCAGGGTGAGCTTTTCGAACCCAGATCTGATCTTGGCAGTGCCCTCTTCCACACACTCCCCAAAGCCTTGGACACCTCAGCATTCCGAGAAGAAAGACGGCTGCCTTAACCAAGCTCATGGGCCCTGCAGGACACCCCACCTTCCTATTTGCCTCTGCTCCCACTGTGCTCCCTGTCACCTTTGTAAACCTCACTCTGTAAACTGCCCCCACACTGTCTGGCCTGGACACTGTTCCCTCTCTTTTCCTTGTAATTAATGTCCCCGTGGACCTTCAGCTCCCGCATTTCCCTAGGGTCCCTTCCCACCTCGACTTGCCTTCTTCCCAGGCCCAATCCCCTCGTATAAATAGGTTCTCAGAATGTGGGACCCCCCAGCATGGCACGTGCTCACCCACTCCAGCGAGCCCTCCAATCCCTACTCTTCTCTGCCCCCCCCACCTCCTTTCACACCCACTCTCCTCCTGTTTCCTCCACTGTGTTTCTGTTACATATCCAAGTCCTGCAGATTAGCTCCTTAATACTTGGTGCACTGATCCCAAAGTGATCACCTTTGGCGTCCCTCCCTTAAGCTGGAACACAGGGCACAGACTCTCGATCCAGGAACCCTGGGTTCCAATATCAGTTCTGCTCCTGCCTACCCACGTGGCCTGGGCAAGTCACTTACTCCGCCTGGATCTGCAGCAGGGGCATGAAAAGATTTTTTTTCTTGTAGGGTTACGAGGCTTAAATGAGCAAAGTCTGTTTTTGGAAATGACCCAGGACAGGGCCTGGCATGCTCTGACTGCACATGTGTATAAAGTAAACAAATAAGTCTTCGATTTCCTTTTTGATTTCTTCTTTGACCCGTGGATGATTTATAAATGTGTTAGCTTCCAAATATTTGGAGGTTTTCCAGAAATATTTTAGTTACTGATTTCTTTTATTTTTACTTACTTGAGAGAGAGAGAGAGAGCGCATAAGCGGAGCAGGGAGAGGGGCGGAGGGAAGAGGGACAAGCAGATTCCCCACTGAGCAGGGAGCCTGATGCAGGGCTCAATCCGGGGACCTTGGGATCATGACCTGAGCTGAAGTCAGAAGCTTAACTGACTGAGCCACTCAGGTGCCCCTTGCTACTGATTTCTAATATTTCATTCCCTTGTGGTCAAAGAACATATTCTGCATGATTTGAATCCTTTCAAATTTATTGAGACTTCTTTTACGGCCCAGATTATGGTGTATGCTGGAATATTCTGTATGCAAAATCATCATGCTGAAGGAAAGACGCCAGTCACTGATATAATTTTAGAAAATGCAAGCTAACCTTTAGTGGCAGAAAGTGGATCTGTGGCGGCCTGGCAGGTGGGACGGCCGGCGCTGGGGAGGGGGACGGAGGGCGAAGGGGAAGCTCTGGGAGATGCATCTGCTCACCGTCTTGTTTGCAGTCTCGGTTTCACAGGTGTGCGTGTATGTCCAAACATATCAAATTGTACTTTAAACACGTGTGGTTTATTGCGTGTCATTTATGCCTCATAAAGCTGTTTTTTTTTTTAAGATTTTATTTATTTATTTGACAGAGAGACAGCCAGTGAGAGAGGGAACACAAGTAGGGAGAGTGAGGGAGGAAGAAAGGCTCCTGGCAGAGGAGCCTGATATGGGGCTCGATCCCAGAACGCCGGGATCACGCCCTGAGCCGAAGGCAGACGCTTAACGACTGCGCCACCCAGGCGCCCCTCATAAAGCTGTTTTTTAACAATTGATGTTTAGCGGTACCCAGGTGGCTCGTTTGGTTAAGCGTCTGCCTTTGGCTCAGGTCATGATCCTGGTACTGGGATTGAGTCCCACATCGGGCTCCTTGCTCAGTGGGGAGTCTGCTTCGCCCTGGGCTGCTCCCCCTGCTTGTGTTCCCTGTCAAATTTGTAAAATCTTAAAAAAAAAATGAATTGATGTTTAGCAAAGAGCTAGAGGAAATGTTCAGAATTGAGTTATAGGGGCGCCTGGGTGGCACAGCGGTTAAGCGTCTGCCTTCGGCTCAGGGCGTGATCCCGGTGTTATGGGATCGAGCCCCACATCAGGCTCCTCTGCTGGGAGCCTGCTTCTTCCTCTCCCACTCCCCCTGCTTGTGTTCCCTCTCTCGCTGGCTGTCTCTATCTCTGTAGAATAAATAAATAAAATCTTTAAAAAAAAAAAGAATTGAGTTATAATGATAAGGAAAACTCAGTGGCTTCTATTTTGGAAAGAGACACAGTTGACCTGGAAGAGGATGGTGTTGGTTAAAGCACGGGTCTGCAGCTGGACTGTGAGCCCTGTCCCTGCCACCTAGTGGCTGTGTCACTTTGAGCGAGCTGCTCAACCTCTCTGTGCTTTGGTCTTCTCATCTCTACAGTAGTGATGATCACGGTAAGGATGGGGTGGATGCCATGAGCTGACCCCAGGGAAGCCCGAAGCACCTGGCATGCGATGGATGTGCTGTTCTCTCTCTCTCTCTCTTTTTTTTTTAATTTTATTATGTTAGTCACCATACAGCACATCCCTGGTTTTTGATGTAAAGTTCGATGATTCATTAGTTGCGTATAAGGATGTGCTGTTCTCTTAATGGAGGGCAGGGAGACAGGGTGGCCTGCGCTGGCGGTCGCCAGGTCACCACGACGCTGTCCTGCACTTGCACCTGTCTCATGGGTTTGGGCTCACTACTTCAGCAGGAAGGGGAGGGCTGAGAGCAGGGTCCCAAAGGAAGTGAAGGGACAGGCTCTGGGAGCGAGGGGAGGTGCAGTGATGTGGCCAGCTCATGGTGGAGTGACCTGGCCACTTACAGTTGGCCCTGAAGGGGATTTCCACACAGCAAACCATTTTCCACTGACCAACTATAAAACTGGGGACACTGTGGTACCCAAACTGTTCTTCTCCTGGCCAGTTTTGACCCATCCTTTGAGGCCCAGCTGGGCAGCCATTCCTGGAAGGCCCAGATGGGGTTAGTAACTTCCCTGTTAACTTGCACATGCTGTCACCAGAAAGAGGCACCACAAACACTCCCTTGCCCTCCTCTCCCATTGCTGTCAGCAGAATGTGGCCATTTTGACAGGGGAAATGGTGTCCTGTTGTTTGCTGAGCACCATCCATTTTATCTCTGTTGACGAAAAGCCCGTGTTCAGGCCCTGGGATGCAGTGGGTGCAAAATTAGGTCACTGCATGCATGGTGGAAACATGAAGCCAATGCCATGCAAGTGCACGGATTTGTAACCTGAGGAGTACTGGGAGGGTCCTGAGACAGGAGGAGAGCAGTGTTAGCTGCTGGTGGGTGGAGGCAGGGAAGGGCATCTGCAAAAGTGAAATCTAGAAGGAATATGAGGAGTCGTAAGGAACAGGGAGAAGGTGAGGCAGGAAAGAAAATGGAGGCCAGAAAAGCCTTTTCTGTGAGATGGGTGCACAGCCTGCATGGGCAGGGTGGCCACTGGGGCCGAAGCAAGAGGTAGGCGCCAGATGCCACACTGCACTGTGCCAGGGGACTCGGAACATGGCCCGAGGAGCACAGGAGGCATGGGAGACTGTCACCGGGCCCCACCGTTCTGACAGTGCTCCACTCTGACCCTTGTGCGCATGGAGGTCAGGCCTGGGGAGAGCTGAGTAGGCCCGCACCTGCAGAACTGCTGGGTGGAGAAGGGGCAGGCTTGTGGGAAACCAAGGAGGGCGAGCTAACAGTCCAGGAGAGCTGGAGGAGCCTGCATGGGGAACACTGCAGTCACCCTGGGGAACGTGGGGCCCAGGCCAGAGCAGCAGGTGACCTGTTCAGTGTCACCATGTTGGGCTGAACTGTCTGGGGTGCATCCAAGTGGATGGGCACCCAGCAACAGGACCCTGGGGCGTGAGCAAGGACATGGTGGGAGGGGTGGATGGGAAGGAAGGGAGCTGGATCTGCTTGGCAGACACAGGGCTGCCCCAGGATGCAGTCCCAGTCTAGCGAAGAGCTGGGAACCTGGAGGGACAGGAGGAGGCTGTGCCTAGGCAGGGGTGCAGTGTGACCCCCTCCCTGTCCCACCCGGGGTCTCACTCTCCCTCCTGCAGAAGCCCCAGGCTGCCTCCCCTGGCCTGCTCTGAGCCCCCCAGGCAAGGCAGGACAGTCTCAGGCAGCATCTTCAGGGGCTTACATTCTAGCGGAGGAGAGACAGACTATAAACACGCAAATGACATGTGGGACAGTCCAGACCAGTTCTTCAAGCCCCAAAGAACAGCAGCCCTGGGCGTGGGCTCGAACTTCTTCCTGGAAGCACCGTCACTTTCCCTTGATTCACCTTCAAACCTTGTGAGTCATCTTTGACTCATCCCTCAGCCCCCACATTCTGAATGCTGCCAAGTCTGGTGGATTTTTCCTTTTAAATGCCCTTTCTCTCCATGCTCGGAGTCCCACCCTGCCCCAGCCCTTCAGCCCCCGTGCCCTGGCCACCTTCAGCCGGTTCTTGCTGGATTTACCTGTTCTATATTCATTCCTGTTCTCACCTGCCCACCTCCCAGGGCAGGAATGCCCAGGGCCCCCGGGGCACCAAGCCAGCAGTACCTGTGCAGGCATTCAAGGCCTGGGGCCCAGATGCCCAGCTCGTGCCACCTCCGGACCCCTTGTCTGTTGCCTGAGACCCACAGACTCCCCATCTCCGCACCTGCCCTCGGTGGTCTCGGTGCTCTAGGGCCTGGAACGCCAGCTGCAGTCACCTCCCCCCCAAACCCCCCGCACCCTGGACTGTCTCAAGGGGGAGACATCACTGTCAGCCCTGACTAGGTGGCCTGGAGTTGAAGAAGAGCGTAGCAGAGAAGCAGAGGCAGAGGGAGGGAGAACAGGACAGGGTGACAGCAGGGGGAGGGGGAGGGGGGCAAGAATATGCTGCTGCATTGTGTTCTGGTTCTGTTCCAGCCTCCCTCCTCCATTCCTTCGGCCTCCACAGGCAGCGGGAACGATGCCCTCCCATGAAGTGATCACCCTCAGATGAAACATCTTCATGGCCTGTTTTCATTCCTTCACTGAACGAAGATGACTGCAGCAACACGAGGACTTTATGGTCTGGCCCTGGTCTTCCTTCCCAGACCCTTCTCTGTCCACACTCAGTTGTTCCCCAAACGTGCCTGGAACCTCAGAGCAGTTCCTCCCGCAAGACCCTTCTCCAGGCGACAAGTGTCTTGCCAAGTTTGGCGGAGAAATCCCCTCAGGCCAAATTCACTCTACAGGCCTCCTCCCCCTTCCCATGGGGCTGAATTAAAATTAGGCTTTGTCTTTTCCACCTCCTCCCCCCACGCCCACCACCCCGTCCCCCACCCGGCTCAAGACAGAGCAGGTGGCCATCTAGGTATGGAAAGGCCATGAGCACGTGTGCGAAGGCACCGGGTTAGAGCCCCTGGGCCCATAGGCAGTGACTAACCTTTGGCGCCATCTACTGGCCAGTTGATGGGTTGTTTGGGGTCTCTAACAGGAAACGGCTTTGATGTTCAGGGATTTCATGTTTGTTTATTTCTTGTGAACGGGAGAATTAGGAGAGAATTATGTGAGATCCAGTCTAGATCACCATCATTAACGTCTCGCCCTGAAAAGTCCACGGCAAAGCTTCCAGCCTTTTGGTGAGCAGGGAGGAAACACGGTCTAGAAGAAAACGGGAGGCAATTTTTGGAAATTTAAAAAAAATGTATTTCACTGCTAAAACCTCATATAGGAAGAAAGGCAGGAAGGTTAAAAAAGCCAAAATTGGAATCATCTGAGTGCTAACAGGGAGAGTTAGCATGCCCAGCCTTCCCCGCTCCTCTTTTCGACCTCCCCTGGATCTCTCTTGGGCCATCAGGGTGGTGGAGCAGGCCCACCCTCCCTGCTCCCTTCTTCATCCCGGCTGTCACGGGGGCTGTCACAAGGACAAAGCCCTTTAGTCTGACCCCCACCTGGATGCAGCGTCTTGTTCAGCCAGTGGAAGAACAGGCCCAACTGACCCAGAGGGACTATTGATTCTGATATCCCTGGGTAGGGTGGGGTTGGGTCCAAAACTGAAATTGAGGTAGGGGAATGAGCGGGTGTGATGTCCCCGGCTGACAGTTCCTTTTTGTCTGTACTGAGGCAGGGGGCATCTGCTGGTCAGTTAGGATTCTGCCCATGTGGCCAGTTGACCAGGCAATGAGCACCTTGGTCTGGCCACCTTGCCACGAAAGGGGTTGCTGTCATTTTTGGGTCCTGAGCTGGGCTCACCAGGCTCTCCAAAAACTGGTCCTGCTGCTTCTCCCCTCACCTCCAAACCCCACAATAAAGTGTCCCCTCTTGCCCCCCAGCATCCTGCTCCTTCACACCTTGGCCCATGCCCTTCCCTTTCACTTACCTGGAAAAGCCCACTCCTTTAAGAACCCCAGGGAGAGGACGTGTCTGCTTCTTTGTCCCTCTTCTGTTCTGCCTCTGCTGATTTTGGGGCAAGGGTCTTCCTCTTGAAGCCTGTTTCCTCATCTGGAAAAATGGGGGTAGGGAGGGACAGCTGGACCAGGTTCCACTTGTCTTAGTATGGTTCTAAGGTCCTTCACTGGAGGACAGATCAGCTGTTGTGCAAGTGCATTGTTAAACAGAACTGAGCACCCAGTGAGGGACGGGAAACTTGCACACTGCAGAGCCTCATAACTTCCCTGAAGTTAGGGCAGGCAAGTGTGTCCCAACGACTATGTCGTGGCAAATCACACTGCAAACTTCAGAGTTCAAGCTGCCAAGGGTTGCACAATAAGGACAATTTGTCAGCGACTTCACAATTATTCTGAGCAGCAGATGACATGCCCGCCTATACATTCAGAGCCCTTCCAGCAACTTTGCATTTCACTTAGAAACACAGGCCAGGGGTGCCCGGCCGGCTCAGTCGGTGGAGCATAGGACTCTTGATCTCGGGGTCGTGACTTTGAGCCCCCATACTAGGCGCAGAGAATACTTTCAAAAAACCCAACAGGATCAATAAACCCAACACTGCATTTCACTCAACATTTAATCCTGATAACCCAATCAGAACTAGTGAGTTAACCCCAACAGCATGCTTTAGCGGGGTGTCAGTGGTCCTCCTCCTCCTTCTCAGTATAAGCTCTGTGCCCAACGTGGGGCTCGAACTCACGACCCTGAGGTCAAGAGTCACATGTTCTATCAGCCGAGCCAGCCAGGCGCCTGTGGGCTATTCTCACGGGTGAGAAGCCAGGTACCACGTCTACTTTTGTCCCCACCACCCTGCCATGATTTCCCTGCCTGTGCCTCACCGGTGTTCCTGTCACTAACGGGATCTCTTCTGATTTTTATCTTTAAAAATCTGTAAGTGAAATCATTATTTAAAAACTCCCCCTTTAAAAGAGAATTGTTGGCAAGCCTCCCAACTTTTGTCCTTTTTGAGGAAGGATGGCAGCAGTGAGGGGAGCCAGGCTCCCCGGAGCCCCCTCAGCATTCAGATCTGTCATATGTATCAACTACAAGGAGAGATGGTAATGTTAGCAGCCGCGTACTGGCCGCCCCGCTTAGGATACAGGACGTTACCGAGTGTGCTGAGCTGTTTTACCACATCCGTATGTGTGTCCTTACATGTCGGATGCGTTTGAATTTAAATAAATGGTTATCACATGTATCTGTAACTTCTTTTTTTCTCAACACTGTTTGTAGAAATGTATTCGTTCCGACTCGTACAACAGCAGCTTACTCCTTTTTTCCTGCCGCATAATAGTCCACCGCACAACTCTACTGAGATTGTGTGTCTGTTCTGTGGGTAAACATCTGGGTTGTCTCCGGACTTCGCTACTATAAACTCTATGCTGCTATGGACATTCTAGTCATGCCTCCTGGTTACACTGGGTTTTACGCTCATCCATTTTAGCAGATGCAGCCAAACTGCCTTCAAAATGTTCCCCGACACTACCGGCAGGAAGTGAGTCTCTTAATTCTCAGTGTCTCGAGCACCTGGTCTGCCAAATTAGCATTTCTGCCCATCTGGTTGGTGTAAGATGGTATCTCGCTGTCCTTTTAATTTGCATTTCCTTGATTGATCTGACTCCTGGGACTCCAGGATCATGACCAAAGGCAGCCACTTAACCAACTGAGCCACCTCGGCACCCCTGGATTTCATTTTTTTGATGGCTGAGTAGTATTCCAAAAGGGGGGATTTTTACATAATTATTTCATTTATAGATGTTTAAGATAAAAATTAGATTATCTTTTCATATCTTTACAGGCACAGGTCTGAATCCCTGCTCCGTTGTCACACTATGGAGCCTTGGGGAGATTGACTTCTGTAGGCCTCCGTTTCCTTACCTGTAAAGTTCCTCTCTAGAGACAGACCACTTTCAAAGACCTATAGATGCTGACACTGCTGGGCCCTCACCCACAAATCACAAAAACTTTACAGTTGGCATTTTTTTTTTTTCAAGATTTTTATTTATTTATTTGACAGAGATAGAGACAGCCAGTGAGAGAGGGAACACAAGCAGGGGGAGTGGGAGAGGAAGAAGCAGGCTCACAGTGGAGGAGCCTGACGTGGGGCTCGATCCCATAGCGTCGGGATCACGCCCTGAGCCGAAGGCAGACGCTTAACCGCTGTGCCACCCAGGCGCCCCTACAGTTGGCATTTTAATACTTCCTTCTGTCATTCAAATTCCCAAGGGCTCTGGACAGGGCACCAGCTGGGGGCTGTGACTGCACGGATGACTAAGGGAAGGCCCGCTGCTGCCTGTCCGTCTGCTTCCTGCCACCCGACACTCGGTTCACTACTCCCTCCTCCTGCTTTCTTGTCTCGTTCCTTCGTTCTGTGTGAGACACACATGTATCATCTCTACCACCAACTGTGAGGGGCTCTGGGAGGAGCAGAGGTAACTACAAATGTCCCACCCTCCATGTCTAACCAGAGGCCAGAGGGACATCCCTAGGCACCATATGTGACAGTCCCTCTATGGCTTGTCTCCTTCCGTGGTTCACTTTGACGTTAGGATCAAGTCCAAAGTCTTCAGCACAGCCTTCTTGGGGCCCTTCCTCTATTTCCCTGCTCATCCCCCCACCCCGCTGCCCCCCACTCTCCCGAAACCACCACGTCCCCCACATGCCTCCTCCCACCTGTGTTCTATCTCTGTGAACAGGTGCTGAAGGTGTGTCTCTGGAGCCACCTCCTCGGGGAGCCACAGGGTGGGTACTGTCTCCCTCCTCTTTCCTCCCATGGCACTTCTTCATGTACATGCGGTAGCCCTGTACTGTGGTCATTCGTCACGTGCACTCCAGGCGCGGACCCAGTACCCTCCTGGGCATTGCTAGGGTCTGTAGTGGGCCCCCAGGAGGTGCAATGAGAGAAGAAGAGGCAGACAAGGTGATGAATGAGGAAGATAAAGACACTGTTTTGCCATTCTGTGGCACTGCCAGGTGGGCTGGATGGCCGGTTAACTTAGGTAGAAATGTTCAGAATAGCCATGTCAAGCCGCGGTCCACACGCTGTTAGCAATATAAACAACAGGAATGGTTGCTGATCTCATACAACTCTCGTCCTCGGCCTCATCTCCAGCGGAAGCCCGAGGACGCAGGGGCATGGAGCACAGGGAACCAGAGGACCCGAGAGCAGGGAGACAAGCGCTGGATCCGGACACAGGCATCTGACACCCAGGGAACAGTCTGGACTTTCTCTGGGCGCCAATGAACGAGAGCCCCGATGGCAACACAAACACAACAGAGCCATGGAATCATCTGTTGGTAAGGGTGAGGCAGATCTCCGTGAGGGCGGTGCCAGGGTTTCCCTCCGTGTAAGAAACGCGTTCCACCCAAACCAACTGGAAGCCTGCCTTAGGATTGTGGCCACCAGGGCACCCGGGGGGCAAGCTGGCAACAGGGCAAATGACAGTGGCTGGAGGGAGAGGGTGAGAACAGCTTTGTTGGGGGGACCTCTCCTATATTAGGCAGAAATACATCTAACACACGTACCGAGCACCTGCTGTGTGCCGGGCCCCGTGGGGGGGTGCAGGATAAGCACAGACCAGACCCAGCAGGGCACATCCTGGCTTCCTTTGACTTGCCCTGGGAACCGTCAGTGGATTAAAATACATAGTATGTTCTCTTCCTACCTGGAAATCTGAACACGGGTCTGAAAGGAGCTGGGTGACTTCGAGGATGCTGCTGGGCTCATCGGCATCCCCCGAGTTACCGAGGAAGGTGGCACTTCCGGAAGCCGTGGGTCGGGCACTCTCTTGGTCTGGGCCAGAAGGCCCGCAGCCAGAACCAGAACTTGTTATGTATCTTCCCAGGCCCCATCACAGCTCTGTTGTGATGATGGAGGCAAGCTGCCCTGAAGGGTGTAAGGTTCTGGTTGGGTTCAGAAGTTTGTGGCTCTGGGCAATCCCCCTTGAAAGTCCCTTAGAAAGGCACCTCACTGGGCCATACAGGCTGTCTCTCTGTAGCCACATGTAAGAGATTTTCCTCCAGCCTGGAATGGGTGTTGGTGCCTCTCTGAGCATGGGGTATGGGGGGCTAACTTGATTTTAGGGGCCAAAGGCTCTTGGAATCCCATGAAGCCACGGCTCGTGGTGCCCCGAGCATATGCACACGTGGTGGGGGCAATCCCTGCACTAAACAGCTGCGTGCATGTGTAGACGTCAGTGAGCCAAGTGCTTCCATGACTTGGGCCCCCACAGATCACAGACTTCTATAATCCAGATTCAGGGGCCCTGGAATAAAAAACCAGGTTCACATTCAGGTTCTGTCACACGCTTGCCTTGTGGGAATTTCTATCAGTCAGATGGGATTAATTATACCTACTTTCTGTGAGTATTTGGGGCATTAAATTAGATGAAGGAGGGGAGATGGCCTAGTACATAGTAAGTGCTCAAGAAATGGCAGTGGATTTTTTTTTTTAAGATTTTATTTATGTATTTGACAGAGAGAGAGGGAGCACCAGCAGGGGGAGCAGCAGAGGGAGAGGGAGAAGCAGACTCCCTGCCGAAGTGGGGCTCGATCCCAGGACCCGGGGATCATGACCTGAGCTGAAGGCAGACACTTAACCGACTGAGCCACCCAGGCACCTGGGGCAGTGGATTTTGAATTGCTAATGGACCACCCTTGGTTTGGTCTCAGAAGCAGCACCCTTACAAAGAGTCTCAGGAGGGGCATCAGCTTCTCGCTATGTAGGAAATCGTTCCCCTGAACAAGCCAATATAAGGAGGGGTTTTCCCAAAAGGAATGAAAAGCCCCCTGGATTAGGAAATGGAGCGGAGCTTGGGACTGGGAGGAACGGAGGGCCTCTGCTCTGGGGAGATGAGGCTGGCATCCTGGGCAGGGGGTGAAGGACGGAAGCACACCTGACCACAGAGCTGTCTGCTGGGGCCCTAATGAGACTGTGTGGGGTGTGAACGGGCCCCAGGCTGAGCGTGGTCTGGGTGGAGTGGTGCCTTTGCCACCGCCTGAGGAATCGCTGCTCACGGGGAGCTGTGAGGACAGAGTCCCACTTCAGCAACACTCAACTGTCCTGGTCTGCAGGACACTGTGCACAGGCTGTCTGAGTCTTGGCAGGGATGGCCTGGAGGAGAAGGTCGCTGGCCAGTGTGGTGGACGGCCACTGCCTGCTCAGTGCTCACTCCTTCTCCTTTGCTCACAGGCCGTGCTCCTGACCCACCCTAGCCTGGGACTCTGGCCAGTGGCCCAGCTTAGTACTGCACCTCCCTGCTCTGCAGTGTGGGCGCCTGGCCTTGGCTGGGGTGACTGGTTCGCGACAGGATCTGACTGCAATCACATCGATCACAGCCCTTCCCCCAGCGGTTTCTCCCTGGAATTGGTGGGAAGAGCTTATCCGCCTTCTCATGTTCAAGGTTATACTGAAGCCACCAGGGAGAGTCGGAGACGAGAGATGGTCAGTGAGAAGCTTTCAAGATGCAGGCAAGGAAGCCGCGCTCCTGCCCCCGTGCCACCCGTGGCTCGGCTCTGAGAGGCCACAACCCCATTTCGTTCATGATACTGGGATTTGGGCTCTTGTTTCTGGCAACCAAAGGAGCTTTGAATGGTGCTCCAGTGTTCCCAGTTTGCTGTTGGGTGGGAGTGGGGAGGATCTCAAAAAAATAATGTATTTCCTTTCTTAAGAAGAGCTCAGAGTGGCTTACAAATTGAAGAGATGGAACCTTATTTGCTAGTGAGGCAGGACTCCTGGGTTGAATGGGAAAGGAATCTGATGAATGACTCCTAGATGCTATTTACATTCAGTGGCCGACACTCTTGGTTTTCTGTTTGGTCATTTCCAACAGCCTCTTCCCTACTCGCGTCCCCAACCTCTCAGCGGTCAGGGGGCCAGGTGACCTGGTCCTGGGCAACAGGACAGAAGTCTCTGCTGGTCGGGGTTTTATGGTTTGATATTTTTTCTTTTATTATAACTTGCCTCAAATAATTCTTAGACCTTAGTGGGTGTATAAAAATAATGAAAAAGTTAAATAATAGATTTTTTTATTATAAACATTTCTAGTTTCTTTTTATTTTGGATAGAAATAAACGTAAGTATTTCAAACATTCCAAGATAATTTACAGGGTAAATGAAAGAATACAGAATGGGGCGGGGGGGGGCCTGGATGAATCAGTTGGTTAAGTGTCTTGATGTCAGCTCAGGTCAGGATCTCAGGGTCGTGAGATCTAGCCCCTGATATTCCTTCTAGGAGGCAAGAGATTTCATTAACCCTTCATTTGCCACACAGTGATCTAGGTCTGGGGACTCAAAGATCTACAAGATGCTCTTCCCGTGCTGGGAGCTCCGCGCTGGGGAGACAGATGCAAGATGGGTCATTATATACTCTGATATAAGTGCCATGACAAAAATAGGCTCAGGGTGTTATGGGAGCACAGTGAGGGCCCTTCCCGATGGCCGTGACACCGGGTCGAATGGTCAGGGAGATGTGGTCAGGGCAGAAGAAGGGCATGCCAGAGGAGGGGACGCCATGTGCAGAGGTATAAAGGTGAGAAGCAGCGGGGCAGGGGCATGCTCCGTAGGAAGGCAGGGCCCATCCGGAAAGCCTGGGACTGCGCAGGGGGAGCACGGTCTCTATCCTACAGGAGACAGTGGGGAGCAGGGAAGGCCACGGGGAAATCTGTGCTCTAGGTGGGTCATGGAGTCTGGTGGAACTGGGATTTGAGGATCACAAACGTGGGCACAGGGAGACAATGAGAAAGCTGCTGCAAGGGCTGGGGGAGACCGGCAGGAGGCATTTACTTCCCAACTGTGCTCTGGCGTGAGCATACTTCCTTGTTCAGAAACAGACCACGGTGGGGGGGGGGGCACCTGGATGGCTCAGTCGGCCAAGTGTCTGCCTTCGGCTCAGAGCAGGCTCCTGCTCAGCCAGGAGCCTGTTTCTTCTTCTTCCTCTCCCTCTGCCTCTCTCTCTCTCATGAATAAATAAACAAAATCCTAAAAAAAAAAAAAAAAGAAAGAAAAGAAAAGAAACAGATCTTCTGATCGATGGTTCTTGACCTCTGAAAGCATCGGTCCACACAGCCATTTGCTTGCGCCTGGAAGTTTTTTTTGCTATTTTCATAGAATGGATATCAAAATTCATTTTGATCAAAGTATCTCATTAGCTTTTGACTTTCAGTGAGCAGAAAAAAGTCACCATTTAATCAGAACCTTTTGCTCTGTCAGCGAATATCAAGTAAGGGGCTTCTTTAAAAAGAAGTCCTGATTACACAATCATGAATGACCATGATGAAGATAAAAAGAGGGAAGGAACAGAGGAGTCCAGTGTGCCAGCATGAGCTCCCTGTTGAGCTAATGTTTTGAGAGGATGGACAAAATGTAGAGGAAGGAAAGCATCATCAGAGATGAACCCTGAACATGACACAATCCTGAAAAATACTGTCTGGAAGACCATGCTGTGGTTTGTCGGAAATCCTAAGGAAAACAAAACAGGCCTTTGTGGTGCTCTCTCGGAGCAAGAAGAACGAGGGGGTGGCCCCACTGCAGAGGGGACGGTACAAGGTAGCGAGTACAGCCCGGAGAAGTCACCTACACTCCCCGTCATAGACACACACCGTGATGTCAGCAACACACAGGCTCCTGATAAGCTTGGCCCTTTGAGGGCCTGGAGATGGGGAGCTGGAGACCTCAGTGATGCATGTGGGGGCAGGGGAACCACCGGGCTGGGCACACGCTCCGCTCATACTTCCCGGTGGCAAGACTTTGGGTTCAACAACTAGAAGGAATTCTTAACCTTCTGGAGGTATTCATGTCCTATGGCTGCAGAAACAAATGATCACCACGCCGGCGGGGGTTGGGGGGTGGGGAGAGGGTGTGTGTGTGAGGTTTACACGAGCCATTTATTCTCTCACAGTCCTGGAGGCCAGAGCCAGGCATCAGGATGTGGCAGGACCTTAACCCCTGTACAGACTCTAAGGGAGGATCCTTTCTGGCCTCTTCCAGCTCCTGCTGGCTCCACACGTTCCTCGGCTTGTGGCTGCCTGCTCCTGCTCCAGTCTTTGCTTCTGTCCTCCCAGGGCCACCTCGGCTCTGTGTGTCTCTTTAAGGACACCTGTCATTGGATTGAGGGCCCACTGGACTAATCCAGGATGATCTCATCTCAAGATCCTTGATTACATCTGCAAAGACCCTTTTACCAAATAAGGTGATGCTCACAGGTCTCAGGGATTCGGATGTGGACGTATCTCTTGGGGGGCCACCATTCAACCCCCTACGGGATCATAAAGCACTTTCAGAATCTGAGGAGAGCCAAGGAACTGTGAATCCTGTCATTGCTGGAAGCTGAGGCTGAGGCAAGGGTTCCTGTACAAGTAATTTATGGAGGGGGCGCTCCAAGGAGAAGGGGAGTGAGGAAAGCAAGCGAGGGCAGGGGACAGAAGCTAAGCAAGAATGGCCTCAGGTGGGGACTAGCTTCCACCAGGTCTCCTGAACTGCCCTGGACCGATGATTGCACTCACGTTGTTTCCACCTGGAGGCAAGGGGTAGCCTTCGTGCCCCAAGTCAGTCAATTTCCCCTGGTGGGGGGCAGTAGAGTCTCTCTGGCCAGGAGCTCCCTTTAGGCCAAGGAGGATTCATCAAAGAAATGGGTAGGAACACTCCCAGCAGCCCCTGGGGCTGGGTTAAAGGGATCTGGCCAAGGACCCACGTCTACAGCAGACTCTCTAGAAAAATCACACGCACACTCCATCCAGTCTCAGGTTGAGGACCTGTGACCACTGCTGACCTGACACTTCTGGTCTCTCATCTTTCCTCCTCTCCCAGGGGAGATGATGGCCATGTCTGGAAGGCGGACGGAGCACCCTCCCATCAGTCCTCTTAGGACTGCCCTTCTGCAGAGCCGCCCGCCCTAAGGAGGGGCCGCCTCGGGGTGAGTGAGATGAATTCAAAGGAAAGTCCCTTTGGCCGCAGATGCAGAGCCCTCCTTTCTAATCAGCTTTTCAGAAATAAAGCTACTAGCTTCATCTCCACCTGTCCATCTCCTACCTCTCTCAGGTAGTTCTGCATCTAGGCGGAGGGGGGAATGAGAGGATATTTACAAACCTCCTAAGACCCCAAGTCTTGTCGTTAAAGACAGTGGCCCTCGAAGTACCATCTGTGGGCTGGCTGCCAATTCCCAACCTGCTGCCCAACAGCTCGTCCAAGGACGTGATCAACACTCTCCTTTCCCTGGGAAAGCTTGCCACCAGAACAGTCAGCCGACCTCGACAGCGTGCGCCGCCATGCAGAGGACGTCCGTTCTGCCTCACCTCCGTGTGGACCGGCGCCTTGAGCAGCACTGACAGAGGCTGTTGTGGACAAACCCGGGAGGCTGAGTCCAGAGAGGCTGATGGGACAGGTGGGCCCGACCTGAAGGGCTCTCATCTGAAACACGGAAGACAAGATAATGAGCATAAGTTAAAAAGAGGCAACACCGACTCAAAAATAATGCAATAGTAACACAAATGATTAATGGGTGACTGTCCAGAGCCTTCATCACGGCTGCCGTGTTGCTGGCTTTGCTCTTGGAGGCCTCATCGGGGCCATGGGCAGACGCCACGGCTGTACACACCAGAAGTATCTGTGGGGAAGAACAGAGTGGAGACAAGCGGAGGTGGTTGAAGGGGAAGGCCTGTGGGCTAGATGTGGGAGTGGAAGGGGGCTTAGTGTGTTTTGGAGGGCAGCTCCCATCATGGGGGAGAAGGGAGAACTAAGTGGAGTTGGAACCACCATGGAGGGTCCCTCACTAGCCTGGGCCCCTAGGCGGGTCCCAGCAATGTGCTCATGTTTTTGTAAATTTTGAAAAATTAAGCTCTTTCACCGCAAATTGCTGAGACTGCGGTCTCTTTCTGCTCCCTTTCTGCTGTCAGATGCCTACACTTAATTTAGGTGTAGTGGGCTGTTGTGGACATGGCTCAGTGGCTTCTCTGTGTAGTCAAGGGTGTGGGGCCAGAGGTTTCAGGGATGTGAATGGGTCCCAGAGCGCCTGGTGACAGAAGTGCGTGAGAAGTTGGGGGGAAGCAAAGTTTGAAACACATGAAGCCAGAAGGTAGCTGGTGGAAAATTCTCCCGGTTACCAGAGCTGCGAGATGTTAAGTGGAGGGGTCAGTTCTTATCAGTGCCTAATCAGGACAGAAGGTCCTCCTGCAAAGAATATACTCCATAACGCAGTGAACACAACTATAAACACACAATTTTTTTCTGCTGGGAATGACACGAAATAGATTTGATCAGAATTCCCATGTCCTATGCAAGAACCAGTAGCAATACTGCATAGAGCCAAGTACATCCGTGTGCGGAGTCATGTGTTTTCTACATCCTACGCCTGTTGGGGTGCAACTCTGTGTACCTGGTGCATCTCACCCTGATGCAGTCGGCATGCCAAAGGGTTCCAGAGGCCGCGGAGCCACCTCCGAAACAAGTGCTCTGTAATGGGGCTCCCACACCTCTGCGTCAGCAAGTCAATGTGCGCGTCCTAACAATGGGAGGACAACGCCGCGCGGCACTACAACACAGTGGCCAAGACACACTCGAATCTGGGTGTCTGAATTTCAGATACATTTTGTACATTCTCTCTCCATTATTGATCACACCAAAACCCAAACAGGATGAGAAGGTAACTGAGGGGAAGCAAAACACATAAAGTGAAAAAAAGGAAGATGAACAGCAAGTTAAAAACGTTAAAATATAATTATAAATATAAAATATAATTATCATTATATCACAACGGACACTCAAAATTCTTAGGGTCAGAATGATGAGGATAAGGGAAAAAATCATGACAGCCAAGAAAAGCACACAACGGAACTTAAAACCGTAGCGATAAAAATCATGAGAATCAGGGGCGCCTGGGTGGCACAGCGGTTAAGCGTCTGCCTTCGGCTCAGGGCGTGATCCCGGCGTTATGGGATTGAGCCCCACATCAGGCTCCTCCGCTAGGAGCCTGCTTCTTCCTCTCCCACTCCCCCTGCTTTTGTTCCCTCTCTCGCTGGCTGTCTCTATCTCTGTCAAAATAAATAAATAAAATCTTAAAAAAAAAAAAAAAAAGATCATGAGAATCAGGACACTCCCGGACAGGAAACCAAAGACCAGAAGGTAGATGATCCAAAGAAAAACTTGGTACAGTCAACAGATGCACGTAAGGGTCAGCAGCAGCTTCCTTCCGGTGAATCTGTTAACTTCAACAAACACCACAGTCTTGCATTATGGCCCATTACAAGGAGCACTCATATTTTTACTTATTTTATTTACTTATTTACTTGAGAGAGACAAGAGACAGAGAGAGTGAGAGAGTGTGAACGGCTGTGGGGGGGAGGAGCAGAGGGAGAGGGACAAGTAGACTCCGTGTTGAGCACAGAGCCTGACATGGGGCTCAATGTGGGGCTCGATCCCAGGACCCTGAGATCATGACCTGAGCGGAAACCAAGAGTCAGATGCTTAACCAATGGAGCCACCCAGGCGCCCCGAGCACTCAAAATTTTAAATTTAACACTCATACTTTTGAATTTCCAAAAGCTCTTCTTTACATCTAGGTTTCTCACCTGAGCAACTACGTGAGTGCTGGTGATGTCCTTCATGGAGACGCAAAGGACTGGGGAAGCAGCAGCTTGGAGTAAAACCAGGAGTCCTGTACTGTTTTCCGCCTGAAGGAACTGGTAGCACGACTGAATTACAGGTCATTTATACACTTCTAGGTTGTCAAATGGCACACTAGCTTCCTATGCCTTTCCTTATCTTTTATACATGTACTATCTTAAAGCTCTTTGTGGGCGACATGGAGACGTCCTGCTCAGATCCCCTTCTAGAAAGGACCAGCTGCCCAGATGCAAGGAGGGGGCTTAGCTGACAGGCTGCATCTCAGCTTTCAAACCAAGGTCATGCTCTTTTTGGGGCATCTCTCAGCCAATGACTGGCAAGCCACGGTAGCTAAAGTGGCTGCTTTCTGGGCAGTCCCTAGTCAGTGACTGAGCCAGACAGCAGTACAAGGGTCTGGCCATTTCCCCCTGACCCAGGACCTCTCCAACAAGGAATCTGCTCCAGAGCTCCCTACTGGGTTGGCTGAGACTCCGTCAGGTCTGCACTGCTGTCTGAGGGAGTTAGCTGGGGCCGCTCTGCTGTAGGCTGCAGGCCTCTGCAACAGCTCTGCTGCATGTGTCGCATTCTGGAGCCTGGGCTGAAGTTACCAGAGGGAAGCTCTTGTGGCCAATTACTGGAGTGTAAGAGCGCACGCCCAAATGCCCACGTGCAAGCACATTTCAAGCCTCTGCACATATGTTCACTAGCATTGACTAAAGCAAGTTGCATGGCCAAATGTGACATGAAGGGGTTAAGAATGACTTGACCCCCTTGAGGCCATGGCAAAGGGACTGGATGTATCCTGCTGTTATGGGGACTGATAATTCACCTACTGCCAACAATGGTCCATCAAGTAGGTATAAGACTTGACATAACCATACTCCGTCAGCTCATACTTCCCAGCTCATACTTCTGGAATACTCTTAATGCTTATCTACAGGGTTTCCTCTGGGGTTAAGGCACAGAGATGTAGAGATAACTGGAGAACTCTAAGATTTCTGGGGGACTCCTTAAGATTATTTGGATGAAAGGTTTTCTGGATATGAAAGGCAAAGTCTGATGCTCCTCTATGACCGGTGTCATATAAAGACTGAACACGCTTCCCAGTTCAGTGGGATCTGATCACCATTTTAGGCGGAGTGTATACTGTCAATCTGTATTGCCATTAGGTACCTGTTTCAGGATATATACATTTAAACCACCTCACTGAGGTATGTGTGACATACAGAACGCTCTACTTCTTTAAGTGTTTTGGGGGGTGGGAGGGGCAGAGGCAGAGAGAACGAGAATCCCAAGCAAGCTCCCAGAATGGGAGCATGGGACTCGATCTCATGACCCTGAGGTCACGACCTGAGCCAAAATCAAGAACCGGACGCTCAACTGACTGAGCCACCCAGGCGCCCCCAAATGCTGTACTTATTTAATGCATACAACTTGGTGAGTTTCAGGATATGGGTGGACATTTTCCTAATGGTAGCCTTGATGTGCATCCGTGTGAACACTGCAGACCTCCGAGCTCTCATGTTCTAATGTTCCCGAACCTGATCCACCACATGGATCATAAACGCCTGTCTTGAATCAGTTTTCCACATGTATAGGATTATTAGAATATAGCAGAATGTTCAGAACTTATTACTTTCATAGTTCTTATCATGATCTAAAATTTTTAATTTTTTCCAAGAAATAAAAGATTTGAGAAAGTGCACACATGTGCACGTGTGTGGGGGGGGAGGGGAAGAAGGCGGAGGGAAAGGGAGAGAGAGCCTCTCTAGTTGAATCTCTGCTGCGCAGGGAGCCCAACGTGGGGCTCGATCTCATCTCACGACCCTGGGATCATGACCTGAGCCGAAATCAAGAGTTGGATGCTTAACTGACTGAGCCACCCAGGTGCCCTCAAGAAATATATAGTTTAAAAATGAAATTGTTTTAAAATAATGAAGAAGAGCAGTCCCTGCCCCACCACTCCCCTTTCCTCTACCCTCCTACACACAGGCAGCCACTCCCACTCTCCCAGCACTTTCCAAGTCATAGGCCTACACAGCTATTTTGTAAATGACCCATAGATACTACGGACTTCCTGTTATGGCAGATGAAGATTTAGCTTTTTCACCACTAACAACCCCAGAGTCTGCTTCCCCATCCTCTCAGAGTTTATGATGAACTTCGGCTAAATCAATAATTGGTGTTCACATTATCAAGGACATGTAACAATTGCTCAATAATGAGCCAGGAAGCTGACCACTGCATGCCCCCATTTTTTAAAATAACTTCCAGTTATTCTGTTATTACAGCTATTCTACCTTGTGTTTATATTTGCATTGTTTTTGTTTCATAAAAATTTTCCCTAAAGTCTCCAACAGATCCTTCAATTACCTATCAATGTAATATTTTCAGTACACTTAAATGCAGTGGCTCACCTACTAATTTCCTGGAACCCTCCTTCCCACAGCCTTGCGTCCTTCCACTCCAACTCAGGCCTGTTGCCCATCCTGGTGATTCCTTTCACTGCTTTTCTCAATTAGAATCCTTATTTCCTAGAGCCCAGGTCCTTCTCTTTCTCGGTTTAGCCCCTGGTTCTGCAGAAGCACATTCTCTGGGGTACACGGCAAATGCCGGCAGGGATGCTGACGGATGTGTCCGCTCGTGCAGCTGCTCCGGAGAGCCATCTGGCAGTGTCAATCAAATGAAGAATAAACGTAAGCGCTCTGCCCTAGCAGTCTTGCTCCCGAGCATGCATCAAAGGCAAATGCTCAAACGAGTCCACAAGAGGACATGTATGGGGATGGTCACCGCAATGCTGTTTATGTGTTTGTGCGCATAAAGACTGCTGATTTCTACAGATAACTGTATACCTTGTCACTTCACTGCATTCTCTTAATAGCAGTTTTTTGGGTTGATTCTCTTGGGTTTTCTAAGTACTTGATCATACCATCAATAAATAGAAGTTTTACTTCCTCTTTTCTACTTTTTATGGATCTAATTTCTTCCTCTTGTCTGATTGCTTTGGTTAATACCTTCAGTACAATGTTAAACAGTGTAGAGACAGAAAGTCTTGTCCTGACTTTAGTAGGACTACAGGCCATTACATTTCACTTAATTTTTATTACACAATTGGATTTTTTACTTTTTTTTTTAATGTAATTTCTATGCCCAACATGGGGCTTGAACTCATCACGCCAAGATCAAGAGTCACATGCTCTACCGACTGAGCCAGCCAGGTGCCGCTCATTATTACTGTATTTTTAACTTTCTTTTTAAATTGTGGAATGACTCAAACACACATATAGACATACAAAGATGTGTGTGTAAAATACATATGTATGATTAAAAAGACTAAGAATAAAACCAATACCAGTGTCCTATCACTCAGGTTAAGAAACATCACTAGATCTTGGAAGCTCCCTGGGAGCCTCTCTCTAAGGTAGCTACCATCTTGTCTTTTGTGTTATCATTTTGTAGTAGACGTGGGTGGGGTGGGGATAAAGTGCTATAACAAAGATATTCAAAGATACTGCATTAGAGGGGCAGGGTGGCTCAGTCAGTTAAGCAGTTGACTCTCGATTCTGGCTGAGGACCGAGCCCCATGTTGGGATCCACACTGAGCAGGGAGTCTGCTTGAGGATTCTCTCCCTCTTCTCTGCCCCACCCCCCATTCCCTCTCACTCTCTCAAATAAATCTTAAAAAAGAAAAAAAGATACTGCACCAGAAAATGAAGTGTTTCTTTTCACATCTACACCGATGTGAACAGTCCAGGCCGGTGAGGCAGCTGCTCTAAGTGGTTATTCAGGGAAACTGATTTCCTTACATCTTTGTTTTGTCACTAGGATGTTTTACTGTCTGTGTGGTTGAAGCTGTGTCATTGGCACTTCTGGGTGCCAGCCAGCAGTAAACGGGAAAGAGATGATGGGAAAGGCACCCTAAAGTCTTAGACTCATACCTAAATGATGTGTGGCCCTTT
Source organism: Ailuropoda melanoleuca (assembly GCF_002007445.2). Taxonomy (NCBI): domain Eukaryota; kingdom Metazoa; phylum Chordata; class Mammalia; order Carnivora; family Ursidae; genus Ailuropoda; species Ailuropoda melanoleuca. The sequence continues at coordinate 39,058,576 of NC_048231.1, forward strand.
GTACATAAACTGTGCAGCAAACACTCTAGTTTATGCTGAACACCTGCTTTCCTTCTGTGACTGTCAGTCTGGTATGTGCCTATACGACCGGCCTCCAGTAAAAACCCTGGGTGCTATGTCTTGGATGGATTATCACAAATTTGGCGGAGGAGGAATTAAGCATGTCCTGTGTGGCTCCACTTGGAGGACTCCTGGCTCACACCCGATTTCCTCTAGACTTTGCCATGGCCTTTTTCCTTTGCTGATTTTGTGTCCATTCACTATAATAAAGTAAAATCTTGTGTACGACCACATGCTGAGTTCTGAGTTCTCCCAGCAAATCGCTGAACCTGGGGGTGGTCTGGGGGAACCTTCACAGCAAGGTTATGAAACGTGGGAAACACAGGGCTCACCACAGGTGGAGCATTTGGCTGGGCTATGGTGTGGGTCAGGTTCGGCGTGTCTCTCAGGAATAGTGCCAAGATGAGTGGGATTTGCTGTACTTTCTGCTTTTTCTTTTTTTAAGATTTTATTTATTTATTTGACAGAGATAGAGACAGCCAGCGAGAGAGGGAACACAAGCAGGAGAGGGGCGAGAGGAAGAAGCAGGCTCCCAGCAGAGGAGCCTGATGTGGGGCTCGATCCCAGACCACTGGGATCACACCCTGAGCCGAAGGCAGACGCTCAACGACTGAGCCACCCAGGCGCCCCTGTACTTTCTGCTTCTTAGTTCATCCTGCCCTACCTCCCGCTCACAGGAGGGGGTCAGAGCAGAATATTTCTATGGTGGAAAATGAAGGTTCCCAGTTAATGCTGGTGGCAGGGAATTCATTAGTACAAAGTCTAGGCAAACCAAGTACAGCTGAGAATTGGGGCCAGGACAACCAGGGCACTCTGTCCCTAGACAAAATGGTATGTCAATGGCAGTGGGCACTGGCGCCTGTCCCAGTCTGAACCAGCTGCCCTTTACATCTGATACACAGCTATTATCACCACCTTCCTGCTGGATCCCTATGTTTTTCCCTCTTATTTCCTGTACTGCTTGCCTTTCAGCGGTTACTCTCGTGTTTTGGTGGAGCAGACCCTCTCATGGCTTTCTGAGAAAGGCTACACGGATGGTAAACTGTTTGAGACCTTACATGTCCAAAAATGTCTTTATTCTAACCCTATACTTGATTGATGGGTTTAGTTACAGGCTGGAAGAAACTTTTCCTCAGAATTCTGGAAGTATTTCTCCACTGTTCTCTTTCATTCAGTGAATTTTTATTGAGAACCTAATACATGCCTGGCAGTACTCTAAGTATGAGGGATACATCAGTGAACAACAGAGACTAAGAGACAGAGGGACAGAGTCCAAGAGCTTACATTCCAGATGAGTTCTGGCTTTTGGTGTAGGGGCTGAGAAGTCTAAAGCCAATCTGATTTCTGATCCTTTGTGACATTTTCTCTGCCAGCTTGCGGGATCTTCTTTTTATTCCAAGTGTTCAAAAAGTTCATAGTGTTGTGCCTTGTATGGATTTATTTTCATCCATTTTTCTGGGTACCAGGTGGGGTCATTTGCTCTGCAGACTCATGTCCTTCAGTTCTGGACATTTTTCTTGAACATTCTGTAGATGATTTCCTCCTCCAGTGTTTGGATGCTGGACCTCTCTCTCTCAGGGTGGCACTCCTTCTTATCTCTAGTTCTCCTAAGATTCATCTTGTTGCTCTTCCTGGGAGATTTTCTCAATTTTCTTTTCCAACCCTTCCAGTGTTTTTATTCCTGCTACCCACAATATTAATATCCAAGAGGTTTTTTTCCTTTAAAAATGTCATCCTGTTTATGAACTTACCTGAGAATATCAGAATGTTTTAAAATTTTCATCTCCCTTGCATAGCCTGTTTACTCCAACACTGCTTTTTCCCCTCTGTTCATTTGTTTTCATCTCTAAAACTCATGCTTAGAGGCTTTTCTCAGATGTATGGATAATCCTTGGTTGCCTGCTTATGATTAAGTGCCAGGGACCGGGGGCGCCTGGGTGGCTCAGTCGGTTAACAGCATCTGCCTTCAGCTCAGGGCGTGATCCTGGGGACCTGGGATGGAGCCCCATATTGGGTTCCCTGCTCATCAAGGGAGTCTGCTTCTCCATCTCCCTCTGCCCCTGCTCATGTATGCTCTCTCTCACTCACTCTCTCTCTCAAATAAATAAAATCTTGAAGAAAAAAAAAAGAGCCAGGGACTAAAAAACACTCTGAAGATCTGAGCACTTGGGTTTAGGACTTTTAGACTTTGGGGTTCACTTCAGAGAAATCTGTATGGGACATTTGTTACAGAAACTCTTTTGCCTCTATCTTGGGAATTGCCAGACTCTCCAGAAAAGAAACTTTTAAAATTTCTGCATGAAGAGTAAAGACTTGGTTGTCAGCTTAGTGGGGAGAAAAGGATGAGGATCCCAACATTCAGCAATCACATGTTCTCTTAATCCCCATCTTCAAAATACTACTTGTGACCTAATAATTTGGCTTAGTATCCCCTATACAGAAAGTCTTTTGTTTTCCCTTTTTCACTTAGATTTCTGCTAGGATGAGGAATCTAGATTGGTGAGGATATATGTAGGATAAACCCCAAGAAGTAGGAGTGCTGGATTGAAAAATGTCTACATTTTATTTTACTTAAGTGAGTTCCACGCCCAGCGTGGAGCCCAACTCGGGGCTTGAACTCATGACCCTGAGATCAAGATTTGAGCTGAAATCAAGAGTCGGACGCTTAACCAACTGAACCACCCAGGTGCCCCGAGAGCATACATTTTCGATTTGTATTGGTTATTGCCAAATTATGCTCTATTGAGCTTGTATCATATATACCACCACCAGCAATATATGCTTTTTCATACCTTGTAAACAGATATCAAACTTTTTGACTTTGAAAAAAGGTGGAAGATATTTTACCTATGTTCTTTCAATTTACATTTTTCTTAAGTTTATCTTTTCATGGTTGAGACATGTTTCCATTTTTTCCTCTTAAGTGTTTGCTCACATAATCTTTGCCCACTGCATTGTTAACTGATTTAAATGACCTCTTCACTTTTTCCAGTTTCTGGTTGTTGAATTTGCTTATGGTGGTTTATTAGAAAGGAAAACTGTTTTTTGTTTTTTAACAAAGCACTTTCATTTTCTATGCAAAGGTGATTCAGAGAATTTACATAAAGGTGTGAGGTGGTCAGCTAAGCGGGGAGCCTGTAGTGTGGTTTGGGCAATGCTGCCATGGGAGCAGGACTGGGGCCCCCCATCTCACAGGCTGCCTGCTGGGTCTTCTGCTTTTCCTGATAGGATGTGGCCAAAGGGACAGTAGAGAGAGCAAAGAGGCAACCCTCGCCTCCATTGTGCCTGTCCTTCCCTAACTGCCCAGTTAGCGAGGATTTGGGCCTTGCCTGAGCTCCATCATGTCTGAGTTTGGGGGTGTTAGAAACAGGAGGAGAAGTAGAAAAAAACTGCCTTCTTGAAACATACATTTCCTTGTTTATTTTTTGTTATTTTTTTAATGATTTATTTATTTTGAGAGAGAGAGAGAGAGCAGGAGGGGCAGAGGGAGAGGAAGAGAGAATCTCAAGCAGGCTCCACACTCAGCGTGGAACCCCATGCAGGGCTTGATCTCACAACTCAGAGATCATGACCTGAGCCAAAATCAAGAGTTGGAGCCACCCAGGTGCTCCTTGTTACTGTTTTGTCTTAAAGGGAAAGGTCCCCTCAAGCCCTTTGGGGGGACCAAAATGCCATCGTGGTAGTAGGGACTATGGCATCTCCAAGTATCGAGAGAGGAAAACATTCTTCAGTGCGGTCAAATTTCCTCTATGATTTCTGCATCTTTTGTCTTGGTGAGTAAGACCCACACTCCGAGATTATTAAAAATGTCTCCTCTTGGGATTCCTGGGTGGCTCAGTTGGCTGGGCGTCTTCCTTCGGCTCAGGTCATGACCCCAGGGTCCTGGGATTGAGTCTCATGTCAGGCTCCCTGCTCAGCCGGGAGTCTGCTTCTCCCTCCGCCTGCCGCTCCCCCTGCTTGTGCTCACTCATGCTCTCTCTCTCTCTGACAAATTAATACATAAAATCTAAAAAGAAAAAAAAAAGTCAAAAGCACTTGACAGGATAGGGCACAAACACCATTAAAAAAAAAAGTCTCCTCTTAGTGCTCATACTATTTTTCTTTTTTTCTATTTTAATTTTCCCTTCATTTGGATTCCTCCCCCCTCAGATGGCTACCCAGTTGTCCTAATCTTATTTATTGAACATTCATCTTTTACTCAGACATTTTAAATAACATTTTAAAAATTACATACAGAATTCTTGTGCATTTGGGTTTATTTCTGGAATTCTTGTTCTGTTGACCTGCCTGTTCATGTGCCTATGTTACACTATTACAATTATTATAGTTTTGTCTTATCTTTCAATATTTGATAAAGCTGATTCCCCATTTATTCTTTTTAGAATTTCCAGGGCTCTTTTTGTTTTTCACTTTTTCCACTTGAACTTTGAAATCATCTTGTCCAGTTTCCAAACATGGTTTGGAATTTAATGGAATCACATTAAATTTATGGGTTAATTGAGGAGGAATACATTTATGATGTTGAGTCTTCCTATTCAAGAACATGGTGTGCCTTGCCACTTGTTTAGTTGTCCTTCTGAGTCCTTGTGTAGCATTGTGAAGTTTTTACCCTAAAGATATTACAGTTCTGGGGCACATGGCTGGCTCAGTCAGTACACCATGAGACTCTCTATCTCAGGTTTATGAGTTCGACCCCCAGGATGGGTGGGTGTAGAGATCACTTAAAAAAATAAAATCTTTAAAAAAATAAATAAAAGAGGGGCACCTGGGTGGCTCAGTGGGTTAAGCATCCAAATTGGTTTCAGCTCAGGTCCTGATCTCAGGGTTGTGAGATGGAGCCCTGAGTCGGCCTCCATGGGGAGTCTGCTGGAGATTCTCTCCCTCTTCTCCCTCTCCCCTGCTGCACCCCACTTGTGCATGCTCTCTCTCTCTCAAATAAATGTCTTTAAAAAACAATGAAATCCAGTAAGGCTTTAAAAAAAAAGATCTTCTAGTTCTTACGAAGTATATTCCTTGGTGTTTTACCTTATTCATGGCTATTGTAAATGAAGCCTTCCATATACCTCCTAACTAGTTGTGCTTGTCCATATAAAATACATGGATTTCTGTAGAGTAAGCTTATACCTAACTACCTTATTGAACTGTCTTATTGTTGTTTCTCCATTCATTCTGCTTCATTTTTCCAAGCAAACAATATCATTTGCAAATAATAATTTTAACCTTTTTCCCCCAATTGGCATATTTTGCACACCTAAAAGTCACTTGTTTTCAGAGATCCTTTTTACTGATAGCATCTGTATTAATTTCTTAGGTCTGATGTAACAAAGTACCACAAACTAGGTGCCCTAAAACAACGGACACTTATTGTCGCACAGTTCTGTGAGCTAGAGGTATGAAGTGAAGGTGCCGGCAAGGCTGCGCTCTGAAACTTGTAGGGGGAACCCCTTCCGTCTCTTCCTAGGTTCTGGCGGCATCTGGCCAGCCTGGGGGGCCTGACACTGCCTCTGCGTCACAGGGTGCTCCTCCTCCATGAGTCTTGTATGTCTGTTTCCTTCTTGTTAGGACATAAGTCATATTAGATCAGGGCCTGCCTCAATGACATCATCTTAACTGAAGTACATTTGCAAAGACCACATCTCTAAATAAGATCATATTTACAGGAACCGGGGATTAGAACATTAACATATCCTCAGGGGGACACAGTCCATCCATAACAGCATTGAACTGTTCTCCTTGTCTTTATTCACTGTGAAGTTGAATTTATAGGAGTCCATGGAATTATTTTTTTGGTTTGAACAAGTGTCTATCAAATCCTAAGAGTTTGTATGTAAAATGGGGTAGGTGTATGCATTCAGGTTGAGGAACAGGGTTCAAAGCTTTCATGGGGTTTCTCAAAGGGTCTGTTATCCCCTAAAAACTTAAAGAATTGTTAATGAAGACCAAAAATATAAGAAGCATTACATTATTAAGTCCATTCAAAATAATTTATAAGCCTATTAGCTTTGTTACAATATGGATAATTATGGAAGTCATCTACGTTTAGTAACTTTTGACTACCGTATATTTGAGTATTACTGTTGAAAAAGAGCTTTTATATACATTTTGTCTTTTGAGCCCTTTCATATTATATATATATATTATATATACTATTCTAATTTTAGACGCAAAAAAATAGATTCAGAGAGGTTACTCTTTAAAATTAAAAAGTGAGGGGCACCTGGGTGGCTCAACCGGTTAAGTATCTGCCTGGCCCTGGTCATGATCCTGTCATCCTGGGATCAAGCCCTGCGATAGGCTCCCTGGTCAGTGGGGAGCCTGACTCAGGACTCGATCCCAGGACCCTGGGATCATGACCTGAGCTGAAGGCAGATGCCTAACCATTTGAGCCNAATAAATGAAATCTTTTTTTAAAGATTTTTAAAAATTTATTTATTCATGAGAGACAGAGAGAGAGACAGTCAGAGGGAGAAGGAGAAGCAGGCTCCCCTCGGAGCAGGGAGCCTGACTCAGGACTCGATCCCAGGACCCTGGGATCATGACCTGAGCTGAAGGCAGATGCCTAACCATTTGAGCCACCCAGGCGCCCTAAATAAATAAAGTCTTAAAAAAAAAAAGGGGAGTAATGAAGTCAGTTCTCAAACTTAAGGCTTAACAAAACCCTATAGGTACAGTCGTCCCCCTTTACCTGTGGGAGTTACATTCTAAGATCCCCAGTGGATGCTTGAAACCGTGGAGAGTCCTGAACACTGTATGTATGTTTTTTCCTGTACATAGGTACCTGTGATAAGGCTTAATTGTTACCAATCAGGCACAGTAAGACATTAACAACAACAAGACAGACCAGTTATAATGAAATAATGTAATAAGGTATATGTGAGTGTGGTCTGTCTCTCAAAAGATCTTCTGGTATCGTACTCAACCCCTCCTCTTTTTGGGTGAGATGTGAGATGATAAAATTCCCATGTGATGAGATGAAGTGAGGTGAATAAGGCAGGCATCGTGATGTAGCACGAGGCTACTACTGACCTCTGACAACAGCCAGAAGGAGGATCATCTGCTTCTGGACCACAGTTAACCACGCGTGACTAAAACTGTGGAAAGCAGAATCATGGATAAGGGGGTACTACTGCATGTATACGTTTTAACTTTTCAGAAATGAAATCATATTATACTTACTCATCTGTAACTTGTTTTTTTACTGAATACTTTATTTTTTTTTAAAAGATTTTATTTATTTATTCAACAGAGATAGAGACAGCCAGCGAGAGAGGGAACACAAGCAGGGGGAGTGGGAGAGGAAGAAGCAGGCTCTTAGCGGAGGAGCCTGATGTGGGGCTCGATCCCATAATGCCGGGATCACGCCCTGAGCCGAAGGCAGACGCTTAACCGCTGTGCCACCCAGGCGCCCCTTTACTGAATACTTTAGACAGCTTTCCATGTCAGTCCAGATGGGCTTATGCATTTATTTTTAACAACGGCAATGTATGGAATTTCCATAATTTATCTAATTCTTTATTGATGGGTATTTGGGTAATTTCCAATTTTTCACTATTAAGAACAATGCTTCAGTGAAAATCCTTGTATACATAAACTTTATACATTTGTGAGGATAAATTGGTAAGAACTGGAGTTGTTGACTCAAATCCTGTTAACTGCAATAAATATTTTGACATCCACAAATTGCCCTCCAAATAGTAGCAATTTACATTTCCTACCAATGCCTCTTAATACTTTTACAAACATGAAACTCTGTGGCAATACTATTATCAATTATATATTGGTAATTGATATTTTCCAGTGTGATAGTAAAAAATTGTTTTAGTTTGCATATCTTTCACTAGAAAAGTTGAGCATTTTGGAGTGGGGAAGTTCTTCCTAAGCATGATAGGAAACTCAGAAGTCATAAACAAAAAGTCTGATAAATGCAACTTTTGTGAATTGCTTGCTTATGTTCTTTGTCTATTTTTTTCTACTGGGTAATGTTTCCTTTCTAATTGATTTAAACAACCATTTTTAAGTTTAGGGATTCTATGCACTCGCCATATGTGTTATAAATATTTTTTCCAAGTTTGTTTTCTTTTTGAATGGTGTTTTGTATGCAAGATACAGAATAAAAATATCCTGTGACTTATTTGTTGAGGGCTATGTTTAGAAAAGTCTTCCCTATTTCAAGATCACAAATATATTTATTCAAGTAGTTTTTTTGATTCTTATGGTTAATTTTTCTATTTAAATCTTTGATCCATCTGGAGTTTGTTTTGGAATGAGAAGTAGGAACCCATGTTTATTTTATTATAAATGGCTAGTGGGTTGTTCCAATACCTTTTATTAAATTAACCCTGCCATCTTTACCATATGTCCATTTTTACTGTGGTCTAATTCTGTACTTTATTATAGTGCATTGATGTTTTAATTAAGGAGGCTTTATAACACATATTAACATTTGGGAGGCAAACATTACTTTTCTTCTTTTCAGAATTTTCCATGATTCTCAAATATTTTATTCTGCCAAATGAAATTTAGAATATTTTTGACAAGTTCTAAAGAAAATTCTGTTTAGATTTGGATTGCATTCAATTTATACATTAATTAAGAACTGGCATTTTCCCACAACTATATGGTCAACTAATCTTCGACAAAGCAGGAAGGAATATCCAATGAAAAAAAAAGAGAGTGTCTTCAATAAATGGTGTAGGGAAAACTGGACAGCAATATGCAGAACAATGAAACTGCACCACTCTCTTACACCATACACAAAAATAAATTCAAAATAGTTTAAAGACCTAAGTGTGACACAGGAATCCATCAAAATCCTAGAGGAGAACACAGGCAGCAACCTCTGTGACCTCAGCAGCATCTTACTAGACACGTCTCCAAAGGCAAAGGAGACAAAGGCAAAAATGAACTACTGGGACTTTGTCAAGATAAAAAGCTTCTGCAGAGCAAAGGACACAGTCAACAGAACAAAAAGGGAGCCTACAGAATGGGAGAAGATATTTGTAAATGACATATCTGATAAAGGGTTAGAATCCAAAATCTATAAAGAACTTAATCAAACTCAACACGCAAAAGCCAAATAATCCAGTTAAGAAATGGGCAGAAGACATGAATAGTCATTTTTTCCAAAGACGACATCTAGATGGCTAACAGACACATGAAAAGATGCTCAACATCACTCATCATCACAGAAATACAAATCAAACCCACAATGAGATACCATCTCACACCTGGTAGAATGGCTAAAATTAACAACACATGAAACAATGGGTGTTGGCAAGGATGTGGAGAAAGGGGAGCCCTCTTACACTGCTGGTGGGAATGCAAGTTGGTGCAGCCACTCTGGAAAATAGTATGGAGGTTCCTCAAAAAGTTAAAAATAGAGCCACCCTACTACGCAACTGGACTACTAGGAATTTGTACCCAAAGGATACAAAAATACTGATTTGAAGGGAAACATGTACTCTGATGTTTATAGCAGCAATGTCCACAATAGCTAAAATATGGAAAGAGCCCAGATGTCCATCGACAGATGAATGGATAAAGAAGATGTGGTGTGTGTATACACACACACACACACACACACACACACACACTGGAAGATTATTTAGTCATAATAAAGAACGAAATCCTGTCATTTGCAATAACATGGATGGAGCTAGAGAGTATAATGCTAAGCTAAATAAGTTAGAGAAAGACAAATACTATATGATTCCACTCATACGCGGAATTTAAGAAACAAAACAGATGAACATAGAGGAAGAGAAAAAGAAAGAGAGGGAGGCAAACCACTCTTATAAGAGACTCTTAATGACAGAACAAACAAGGTTGCTAGGGGGAGGTGAGTGGGGGATGGGATAGATGGGGAATGGGTATTAAGTAGGGTACTTGTTCTGATGAGCACTGGGTGTTGTATGTAATTGATAAATCACACAATTCTATTCCTGAAACCAATTTTACCATATACGGTAACTAACTAGAATTCATATAAAAACTTGAAACAAAGACTGGCATTTTCACAGTGTTGTGTCTTCTTACCCCAAAACAAGGTATTTCGTTTAATTAGTTTCTTTACAGAGTTTTATAGTATTCTTCAAGTAGTTTTTGAAAACTTTCTACATATAGTCAGAGACGTTGTGCAGCTCAACCCCAGGGGGCACCACCCACACTGTGGTCAATGAGACGAAAGGTCCCCCCTTCCCTGTATGACAGGTACGAGCAACTATGAGTTTATTCCTCTTTTTAATTTTGTTATTGTGAGTGATAGGAGTGATATTTCCTTTTGCTTTATTAAATTAGTTACTATTTTCACCTGAGAAAGTTTGAATACTGATTTTATAACTTGTTGTCTTATTTCACTGTCTTGTTAAGACTTTTTCAATTGATCCCCTTAGGTTTCCCAACATACAGTCTTACATAAATTATGATAACTTCATTTTGAACTTTCCCCTACAGTACTGGCTAGCACTTCCAGCACAATATTAAATAATGGAATCTTGAGTAGAATTCACGACATGTCCTTAAGTCCAATGCTCTTAAGTCCAATGCTCTGTTTTGGGTACATATTCAATCCATGAAACAGTCCTGAGCACCGATTACCTTTCATAATCTTTTCTTATCCCAACAGGAAGATCAAGAGCTGCAATAAATATCCAGTTGATAATTCTTATGTGAAATTCTCCAGCAAATTCAATATTCTATATTACTAAAAACCGAAATGTGACCCTGAAGAAAGAGTATCCTCCAATGCTTTGGGGTTTTTTGGGGGGGGCGTGGGTGGGAGAGGAACGTGGACTGAGCTGGGGCTAAGGCAGTGATTGAAAAATGGGCACACCAAATAGATATTTACTTGAAAGTCAAATGCATAAAATAAACAAGGGGCTGAACTACCCTTTACCACACCCACCAAAAGAGGCTATAAGCAGAACTATTTGAAAACACAGTGATATGACCCTAAAGCAAAGCTCAACCTCGGGCGTACGGGAGGAGAAAAGCACGCACGAACGAGGATGTTTTCAAGTATGTGAACTGCAATCACGTGTAGCTAACATCTAGTGAGAGGAGACAGCAATGTAATAAATGTCATGATAAAGTTAAGTATTAACATGAAGTCAGAGAATGTTTCTTAAAGGAGGTGGATCATTCATTTGCCAAATATCTAGAGCTCCTACTGAATCCAGCCCCCAACCTAGAAGCAAAAGGATGAGCAAAAAGAGAGTATCCCTGTTCTCAGAGAGCTTACAGGCCACTGGCAGAGACAGATGTTACTCAAGTAAATAAACATACGTGGAGATGTGTATGTTATTAGAAGTCATGACAAGTCCCACAAAGGAAATAACGATGATGAGAGGATGATAAGGTGACATAACCTAGATGTGGGGTGTCAGGGAAAGCCTCTCTGAGAAAGCAGCCTTTTGGCTGGAATCAGAGGGAAGGCGAGGCAGAGGCGACATGGTGGGTAAGGTTTGGCCGTCTAGCCCCTCTGACGAACACCGCGAGAGGGACTCTAGCTTGTGTGAAGGCACAAACGCACAGGTGCAACAGGTCTGAGGACTACGGGTCCTAGAGCTCAGTGAGGGAGCATGCAGAAACAGAAACACCGAGAAGAGAAAGGGGAAAAACCCCACAAAGATATCAGCAAGAAGGAAAGGGAGAAAACCAGAAATTCAATTCAGCATGTGCTGAACATTTACTACGTGCTTCATGGTCTACTAGGGGATTCTTCCAATTCCAAAGAATAAAAAGACTGGTTCTCCTCACAGTTAACTTGGTCTAACTGGGTTCCTAACAGAAACATTGTCCTTTTAAGATAATCTTTCAGAGAATACTCCCTACCCCATCCTAGACTAGATCTTTTTAATATCATAAACTGTGTTTTTACTTTCCCAAACAGTAACTCTTAAAATAGAATTTGAAGTTAACAAACACATCTTTTCTGTCACAGGCCCCCAACTGCCACTTCACTGAAGCCTGTGCCTAGAAATCACTCAGCTTTACTGGTCACTTCTCAACAGCCCCAAAATGTCCACGAAGCTCTCCAGGGAGTGAGCGAGAAGCGTGTCTGACCATGTATGACCAGCAGCATGTTAATTTTTTCTTTACATGGAGCATACCAGCTCTTTTTGTTCAATCCCCTTTTCTCTCTTTCCTGTTTAAGGTTCTCAGAAGAAATCAGAAACTGTCATTGAGGTTATTAAGCTTGAATGCCCTTGCTCTAATCTCTAAAGAGATAAAATCCACCATGTTTATTGGGCTGCCTGGAAAGGCTGTCACTGAACCTCTACCCAGAGGAGCTTAACAATGAAAAACAAAGCTCTACAAGTTCTAGCTACAAGAAGTGATGTCCTAATTTGGGTGCAGTTCTAAGAATACTCTAAGTAATAATTCAACTGGTTCTGTGCTTGTGAGTGACAGAATGTCACAGCCTTGTGACAAACCATTACTTCATTTTCTTCCTATATTTCTTCTTTTGTTACTCTGGTATGGAACCCACATTTCTGTCTTATCCCTAGAGTCGAAGACAATCAAAACAGCAGACATGCAGCTGTATTTATGAGGGGGTGGGAGACAGCTGTGGATCTTTTAAGGCTGGGACTGGAGAGGGGCAATAGGTCGAGGTGTTTTGTTTTTAATTAGAGAAAGAGCAATTCTGCTGACAACCGCCAGCACCACTGCCAAGCGCTCAGGCAGAACTGACCCCCCAGTCCCGCTTCGCTGCTACTGCTTTTGCTCAGGGTAATAGTTTACACTGCATGGAAGGAGGCGATGGTAGCGTGAGAGCTTGCTCAGGAGACAGGGTAAGACACTGCTGGAACATATTATCCTAGATGAGATAAGAGGAATTTATTGCAAGAACATGGTGGAGAAATTAGTTTTGGAAAGAAGAGACACCTCTTCCTTTGATCCAGAAGAAAAGAGTAAAAAGATTCAGATAGAGACAAAAGCGCCGGTAGAGTGGCACCTGGGTGGCTCAGTCGGTTAAGCCTCTGCCTTCAGCTCAGGTCATGATCCCAGGCTCCCTGCTCAGCAGGGAGAGAGTCTGATTCTCCCTCTCCCTGTGCCCACTGCTCATGCTCACTCGCTCACTCTCTCTCTCAAATAAACAAAATCTTTAAAAATGCAGGTATAACTTGGAAATCGAGGAAGGTTCATGTCCTACGGCAGAGACTCCCAAACTTTGTAGGTTTTCAGACCCATAACAGTTCTGTTTATTAGATGTCCAAACAATCTAATAAGTATTTATTCCATAATTTAGTAGGTATTTGAAAAATAAACTGGACAATGTCCAGTTTGTTCTAGATTTCATTTAACAGCACATACAATTCGCCCAGTTAAATGTATAAATCAGTGGTTTTTAGTATATTTGGAATTGTGCAACTATCACCTCAATCAATATTAGAATATTTTCATCACCCCAAAAAGAAACCCCATTCCCATCAACAGTTACTCCTCTTTCTCCCTCACCCTCCCTCCTCTAGGCAACCATTAACCCATTTTCTGTCTCAATAGATCCACCTGCTCTTGACGGTTCATGTAAATGGAATCACGTGATGCATACCCGCCTCCTCTCAGTTGGCATATGTTTTCAAGGTTTATCCACGTCACAGCGCGCACCAGTATATTATTCCTTCTTCCGGCTGAATGATATTCGATTGTGTGGATACACATTTTGTTTATCTAGTCATCAGTTAATGGACATTTGGTTTGTTTCTATTTTTTGGCTATGATGACTAATGCTTCAATATATACTCATGTGCAAGTTTTTTGTGTGGCATGTTTTCACTTCTCTTGAGTATATGCCTAGAGTGAAACTGCTGGGTCATGGGGTAACTTCAAATTTTTGAGGAATGCCAGACTAGTTTCCAAAGTGCCTGCACACTACCAGAAGTACGGGAGGGTTTGAATTTCTACACATACCCACCACTTACTATTATCTGTCTTTTTGATCAGAACCATCCTAGTGAGTGTGAAGCGGGACTGGACTGTGGCTTTTATTTGCAATTCTCTGATGACAGTTATGTTGAACATCTTTTCCTGTACTTATTGGCCATTTGTATATCTTTGGAGACATGTCTATTCAGATCCTTCACCCATTTTAAAATTAGGTGATTTGCTTTTTGAATTGTAGGAGTTCTATATATTCTACATACTTATCAGATATGATTTGCAAATATTTTCTCCCATTCTGTGGGTTGTTTTTTCTAGTTTTGAGTTAAAAAACTTTGAATTAAAAAAAATACATGCTTGCTTCACTTGAATTGCTATTCTTCCCCTTTTAATAATGTGTAGTTTAAAAACAAGTGATTATTTTACTCCAAGAGGTTTCTCTTTAGAGACCTGAATTCAAATTTTATTTCTGCTAATACTTAAGCTCTAAGGTAGTAACTTGGACAGTTCATATCATGACCTTCTTAGTTTTCATGCTTATAAGAAGGGAATAATGGCACCTACCTTTCAAGGTTATGCATGAAAACAAGAGCATGTATAAGCACTGAGTATAATGTCCACATAGTAGGCTCCCACAAAATATGCTGATTGGCAGACTTTAAAAGATCTTTAAAGGGGCGCCTGGGTGGCTCAGTCCTTAAGCGTCTGCCTTTAGCTCAGGGCGTGATCCCAGAGTCCTGGGATCGAGCCCCACATCAGGCTCCTCCACTGGGAGCCTGCTTCTTCCTCTCCCACTCCCCCTGCTTGTGTTCCCTCTCTCGCTGGCTGTCTCTATCTCTGTCAAATAAATAAATAAAATCGTTAAAAAAATAAAAATAAAAAATAAAAGATCTTTAAAAAGCACTTATACTTAAAAAAAAGAACTCACATTTCTAGATATGTGTGAAATATTAAGTATTGTATTCACTTCATAATGGTTATTGAAAGAATAAGATGCTTTGTGCATGATCAATTTGTATCTAAAAACATGTTGTAATTTAGTAATACTGATTGTGTGTCAGTGTTACCATTCTGCAAATCTGAGACAGAAAGTAGGCATGCTATATTAAGGACACTATGTTATGTGATGTTTTCCAAATTTGTTTTCAAGTCCAATAATGGTCTTACAAGGAAGTACCAAGTCATAATATAATAATAGAATACACTCAACCAACAAGAAAAATTGGAGAGATTGGTTACTTTACATGGGTCAGTAAAGGTTTTAAATGTGGTTCCTAAAGATGCCTGTGTATGCCTATTTCTTTTTTTTTTTTTTAAAGATTTTATTTATTTGTCAAAGAGATAGACACAGAGAGAGCACAAGCAGGGGGAATGGCAGGCAGAGGGAGAAGCAGGCTCCCCACCAAGCAAGGAGCACAATGTGCAACTTGATCCCAGGGTCCAGGGATCATGATCTGAGCAGGAAGGCAGACGCTCAACTGACTGAGCCACCCAGGCATCCCTGTGTATGCTTATTTCTATTTTTTAAGTATATTTATTTTCTTAGGTAGGGGAGGGGCAGGAGAGCAAGAGAGAGAGAGAGAATCTTAAGCAGGATCCAAGCCCATCGCGGAACCAGACGGGGCTCAACTTCACGACCCTGAGATCATGAACTGAGCCAAAATCAAAAGTCAGACACTTAACCAACTGAGGCACCCAGGGGCCCCACCTATTTCTTTTAATAAAATCATTGTGGGGGCACACCTGTGTGCACGTGCGCATCTTCTCTCTCTCTCAAATAAATAAACCAATCTTTTTTTTCCCCCAAAGATTTTATTTATTTGAGAGAGGGAGCATAAACGGGGAGCGGGGGGGTAGGGAGGGGCAGAGGGAGACGCAGACCTCCCTGCTGAGCAGGGAGCCTGACTCGGGGCTGGATCCCAGGACTCAGAGATCATGACCTGAGCTGAAGTCAGACGCTCAACAGACTGAGCCACCCAGGCACCCTGCTCTTGCTGTTTCTTGAACATGCTAGGTATACTCCTGCTTTGGGAGTTCTGCATGGCTTTCCCTAGATCTTCCCATAGCCTGCTCCCTCACATCTTTTAATTCTTTGCTGAAACATCACTTTCTCAATGAGCCTTATCTTGACCACCTTATCATAAACTGCAAACTACCCATAGCATTCCCAATTCCCCTTGCTCACTCAACTACTTTTTCCTAGCACAATCACTATACAATTTACTAACTTGTGCTTATTGTTCATCTGATCTCCTTGCAAGAACATAAACTCTGAGTGAGGGATTTTTGTTTACTGATGCATCCCAAAGGCTAGAACAGAGTGGCACTTATGGGCATCAAATAATATTTGAGGATACAAACAATTTTAAAAAGGTCCCTTGTATCCCTGAATGAGCTTACAATCTGGTTGAAAGTTAGCATATATACACTAAAAGATAAATATCAATATAAGATAATTAGCCTGTGCTGACAAATACCAAAAGAAGATACTGTTTTAGGATATCACTTATGACAAATGAAAGCTCAGAGAAGTGCCACAGAAGTTTAGAGAGCTAATTTAAAAAAAATTTGGGGGGGGGGTTCCTGGGTAGCTCAGTTGGTTGGGTGTCCAACTCTTGAAAATCTAATGAAAGCTATACACTCCAATGATATAATGAACATGTACACAAAAGTTTAATACAATTACTAGGAGTTCAAACACTCCCTGGAGCCAGCCATGAATGCTGAATAGAGAATCCTTGGTTTCAAGTATGGGTTTTAGGCTTGGAAAGGCTTGGTAAAGATGAGGCTTTGCTAGTTCTTGAAGAACAGGGTATGAAGACAAGAGGAAAGGAAGGGCATAAGCAAGAGAAGGAGCTAAGGGTGTGGGCAGAACAGTCTTGGGTAAGAGAATGTAACATCTAAGGCATTGTTGTTGGTTTTTTAAAGATTTTATTTATTTATTAGAAAAAAAGAGAGACAACGAGAGCACAAGCAGGGGGAGCAGCAAGCAAAGGGAGAGGGAGAAGCAGGCTTCCCAACACAGAGCCCCCAATTCAGGACCGGCAGATGCTTAACCGACTGAGCCACCCAGGCGCCTAAGAAATTGTTTTAAGAAAATAAATTTGGTGGTTTACAGGAGGAAATTTGAGAGAAAAACTAAAATCAAGGAACTCATTCACGAAGCTGCCATTATATAATGATTCAAATTTGAGAGAATGGAAAGGGAACTAACCAGGTTTAGAGACGGATGACTGTGTGTGAGGCACCAATCCATTCAGAAATGCCTGGCTTGACAGTGACAATTAGAAATGAACTGTATTTAGGTCAGGCCCTGTTATACAAATCTGGGTGTTATTTATTGAATCCTTGAGTGTGTGTGTGTGGGGAATTATAAGAGAAAAACATACAAAGAATAGAGATTATTTAAAGGCTCTGAATGGGACAAAGCGGACAGCCTATTATTATTGTGATAAAATATGTTGAATTTATAAAGAATAAAACCTTAATAGCCTGAGGCATACAGGTATTATTGTTAATTGAGATTAATTGTGGTTAATTGAAGGCTAATAAAATTTGTCTTAATTTTTGCTTGCTGAGCTTTTTTTTTTTCTTTTCTCCAAAAAGTATTATGCTTTATTCCCCCTTGATAACCAGGGAACACAACTGAATTATATTTAGTGGATTCAGGATGTTACTATCTCTCAAGGTGATCATTATAAACACATATTTTCAATGTAAAATAACACAAAGGAAATTGGGATAAATCCGTGGTGACCACAGTACACATCCTGGCATTTAAAAAACTTCTGTTATCTATTTGACTTTTAGAGAAAGGAAGATAACATCAAAACAATTACAACCAAAGGGTCTATGAAATAAGTAGGATCTTGCTCTACTGTCTTCTTGCCAACATGAATAAAGGATACAGGATGTCGGTATTACTTGCTTTGTAATACATAAGATGTTTATGATTCGGGCTCCTCTGTGGAACTTACTCCATCTACTAATTTTGTGACCTCCAGTTATGATTTGAATTTAAGGAAATAGTTCATTCTTGGTCTAACAAAAATGCTGGCTTCCCCCTCCCCGCGGAATTCACCCAGAAAGTTTCTGTCGCTTTAGAAACTTTCTAATTCTAGCAAAGAAACCCAGATATAAAATAGTGACTGTCTAATCCTCAACACGTGTGCTGTCCTTCCATCTCTGGATCTAGCAGTGTGCGCACACAACTCTTGTCTAGTAATCTCACAGATCCTTTAGCTTTTTTCTTTTTAATCAATGGCCTCTACTTGTCAAGCTATTGAGCAAGACCAGTGACTCCTGCTTCGATTGGGTCTCTAGTTCCGAAAGCCACTGCCCGACCCGACTCTCCCCCTTTTTACTAAACACCTGGTGAAGACAAACTTAAGAAACAGAAGTGCCAACACAACCTACTTTGGTCCACATTAGCCAATGCTCTCCACCGACAGGCATCCAGACAGCCGACCTCCAAAGACGGACGCTGTGTGCACACACGCACAGAGTGCTCGCCCCCGGCCCCGCCTAAAGAAACACGCCGAAGCGGGAAACTGAGGTCCCTCAGTACCTTCTCGGAAACTGGCTCCGGGAGGCGCAGAGGGGCTCCCGGACGGTGGTGCGGGTGGCCGAACGCAGGCCTGGGGGAGGAGCCCCCCCCAGCCTCGGGGCGCCCCCGCATCCTCCCGAAGGCAGAACGCCCGAGCTCCGGCACTCGGCACCCCACGTGCACACCCCGCATGGGGACGGCTCTCTCCCTCCGCTCCTCGGGGTCCCGGGGCCCCTCAGGGTGAGGAGCCCCCCCCCAGCCTCGGGGCGCCCCCGCATCCTCCCGAAGGCAGAACGCCCGAGCTCCGGCACTCGGCACCCCACGTGCACACCCCGCATGGGGGGACGGCTCTCTCCCTCCGCTCCTCGGGGTCCCGGGGCCCCTCAGGGTGAGGAGCCCCCCCCCAGCCTCGGGGCGCCCCCGCATCCTCCCGAAGGCAGAACGCCCGAGCTCCGGCACTCGGCACCCCACGTGCACACCCCGCATGGGGGGACGGCTCTCTCCCTCCGCTCCTCGGGGTCCCGGGGCCCCTCAGGGTGAGGAGCCCCCCCCCAGCCTCGGGGCGCCCCCGCATCCTCCCGAAGGCAGAACGCCCGAGCTCCGGCACTCGGCACCCCACGTGCACACCCCGCATGGGGGGACGGCTCTCTCCCTCCGCTCCTCGGGGTCCCGGGGCCCCTCAGGGTGAGGAGCCCCCCCCCAGCCTCGGGGCGCCCCCGCATCCTCCCGAAGGCAGAACGCCCGAGCTCCGGCACTCGGCACCCCACGTGCACACCCCGCATGGGGGGAAGGCTCTCTCCCTCCGCTCCTCAGGGTCCCGGGGCCCCTCAGGGGTGAGGAGGCCCCTCAAGATCACCTCTGTGATGCAGACCGCAGACCTGCCGCGGCTTCGGCTTACGGGTTCTGCCCCCGGGGGGGGGCGGGTAGGCGGAGACGGAGGCGGAGGCGGAAGCGGTGGCAGAGCTAGGTCGACCCCCGGCCGGAGGCCGCCTCACCTGCACTGCCACGTGGCCGCTTTGAGACCGCACCCGGGGGAGGGGCCTGCGGACGCCCAGCCGGGCGGAGCGCGCCAGGTGAGCACGCCTGCGCAGTCGGGCCGTAAACAAGCCTGCCCCTGCCCCTCGGCCGGCCTGAGCGGGGCCCGCTCGCGAGTGGGAGGGGCCAGGAGGAAGAGGCGGGGGAGGGGGGAGAGAGCGAGAGCCCGGGACGGCGCCTGCGCGGTGGGCGTGATCCGGGCACTTAGGGCAGGATGAACGCTGCTTTCCAAGATGGCGACGGAGGGAGGAGGGAAGGAGATGAACGAGATTAAGACCCAATTCACCACTCGGGAAGGTCCGTACAAGCTGCTGCCTCACTCGGAGTACAGCCGGCCCAACCGGGTGCCCTTCAACTCGCAGGGATCCAACCCCGTCCGCGTCTCCTTCGTAAACCTCAACGACCAGTCTGGCAACGGCGACCGCCTCTGCTTCAATGTGGGCCGGGAGCTCTACTTCTATATCTACAAGGGGGTCCGCAAGGTACCGACCCGGGCGTCACCGGGGCCAGCCCGCGGCGTGGGCAGAGGCCGGGAGCAGGGCGGTGACAGTGGGGGCCAGGGTGACCCATAGGGGTGGCGGTCGCTCTTACTTTTGAGTGGGCCGGTAACTCCACTGGGGTGCTCCTGAGGAAGGGGGATTTACGAGTAAGGAGGGTGGTGTTTCAAAGGGGTGAGGGCGGTGGAAAGGGACCGTGGGGTGCGGGGTTCCGTCTGGGAGGCCCCAGAAAGGGCCGGCTACCTTCTCTCTGGCAGGGTCCGTCAGGCTCTGACACGGCCAGGGAGCGGGCCTGCGAGTCCCCGGAAGAGGTGGGGTGGCCGTCTGTCTACTTGGACTGCCTCGCCTCCCCGGAGAGTTGGGAGTCTCGCTCCGGGTTAGAGAACAGGGGCGCGAGGCGGCTTGGGAAGGTCTGTAAGGCGAAATCCGGGCTGGTAGCGGAGGACTTGAGACTAGGTCAGAAAGGACCTGCTCGGCACCAAGGGCTGCTCCACCGCGCTGACACTTCCTAGGAGCCTCTCTTTCTGGTGGTAAGACTTTTCCCAAAAACATCAGAAGGAGGACGGCTGTCACTTTCTCCGCTGGGGAACCTTCTCCTGAGAGATTGTTAAAGAGGGTCATGTTGGCTGAGTACTACAGTTGGGAGGTCGAAATGTTGTTTTCAGTGAACTAAGCTGGTTCATAGGGGTTCTGTGTGAGCGTGCCCAGATCATTCTTGTCCAACAAGTCAGACTATGTCCCAAACACGGAGGGATAAGCCTTAAAAGCTACTTTACAAGAATCATTTTTTTTCTTGGCGGGCGACTTAACATTAATTCTGTGAAGCATATAATCATCCTTTAAAAACATCTCTTCAAAAGAAACAACTTACTAGAGCTTTTTCTTTATTGGCTATGTAACTATGTTCTCATTGAGAACTGCTTATTTTTGAGATATGTGGTCTTTGACTTGACTTTTGGAAAAGTGAGGAAATTGATGCGTCCCACAGCACCTAGGCATGGAGAAAGGTGGTAACATTAATTTGTGTTTGGTTAGTGTGAAAGCAAATTGTACATACTGAAGAGTGAACATTCTCTAGGATGTGATATATCCAAAAGCAGTTAAGTTTTTGGTTGGTTTCAAGAGCTAGGGACATGACAGCAGTATCCAGAAGTAGCAAGCTGTCTCATTTGTTCAAGGTGCATCTTTTTGGTTCATATTTATGATAAGTGTTCTACTGTGTTTGAGGTATGCTGTTATTACTGAAGGTAAATCACTTGAGTTCGTTTTTTCTCTTTTGGAATTGGGAAAGTGTGAAGTAGTTAGTAGTCTAGGAGCTTAAGTTTTAGTCCTGCTCCCAGCTTTTTCGCTGACTTGTTGGGTGACCTTGGATGAGTTCTTTTAACTCCTACCTGCTTCTCTTTAAAAAGAGAACATTGCAGTACTCACGTTGTAATTTATAATATACTAACTGTAATGAACTTTAAAGCTTGAAACGCTCGGTAGATATAAAATATAGGTAAAATAAGCATTAAGAGTGTCAGACGGGAAGCTGCTATCTTGCCATTGATTCTAGGACTGAAAGGATCAACTCTTTCTCTGGAAATAAGTTAAGAATTTTAAGTTACTAAAATTTATACAAAATTTTAAACGTACCCAGCAGCTGAATCTACCAGCAATTACTAGTGCCAATGTTACCTTTTTTTTTTTTAAGTTTTCCTTGAAAGTGTATTATTTCTGAAGCATTCTCTAGTGGCAACCCTTATCTGGATCTTGTGGCTTTGGTTTGCACATCAAAACAGGTCTCTTGCTTGGAAGTATCATAGTTGTGTTCTCTTAGTGGGATGCTGTTTGATGAAGGTGAAAAGTAGGAGAGCTTTTCAAAACCACACCCCAAAATTGTTTTGAACAAGACATATCTTAAACATGTAGATTTGTCTTTAGCTGCATAATTTATTTGAGTGCTGTAACTTTTTTTTTTTTTAATTGTATTTATTTATTTGACAGAGATAGAGACAGCCAGTGAGAGAGGGAACACAAGCAGGGGGAGTGGGAGGAAGAAGCAGGCTCATAGAGGAAGAGCCTGATGTGGGGCTCGATCCCATAACGCCGGGACCACGCCCTGAGCTGAAGGCAGACGCTTAAACCGCTGTGCCACCCAGGCGCCCCTGTAACTTTTTTGTAAAGTTTCATTTGCATGCAGTAACATCTTACAGCATTTTATGGTGGACATTTTAGTCCTCTTCTAGCCATTGTAATTTTTTAAAAAAATTATTTTCTATGAATGAGTTTGCATGTATTTATTGTATTTATGAGTATAAGTGATTGTTTTTGAGACTGTCTTTTCTGATTTTATTATTTTTTTAAAAGATTTTATTTATTTATTTGACAGAGACAGCCAGCAAGAGAGGGAATACAAGCAGGGGGAGTGGGAGAAGAAGAAGCAGGCTCCTAGCGGAGAATCCTGATGTGGGGCTCGATCCCAGAACGCTGCAGTCACGCCCTGAGCTGAAGGCAGATGCTTAACGACTGCGCCACCCAGGCGCCCCTGTCTTTTCTGATTTTAAAATGGAGCAGATAATTTTCCTTACTCAGAAAACCAAAATTTACTTTTTGGGATTAGGAGTTAAAACTCTGTTCTTGACATTTGGTCATTTTGACAGTTGTTATTCATTTTTTTTCATTGGGGCATACAAAATTTCACAGCAATCATTTGGATCATTGAAAAGGTCTAATTTGGATGCATACATTCAACTTAATTCTGCCTGTAAAATAAGTGGAAAATAGGTCTTTGAGAAACTTAAATCATGAACTATGTGCTGCCATTCCTGAAAGGAAGTATGGAGTCATGGGGGAATGGAGTGGATGAGGAGGTAGACTCAAATGTGAGGTGAGGTGTGTATTCTTGGCCCTTTCAAAAGATGGTGCAGGTCAGTTTCTAGAGCTAGAGGGGACCTTTGAGTTTCCAGTCTCACCTGCTTGGAGAAAACCAAGGCTAGAGAAGGAGTGCAAGTCTGTGTTACAGTTTTTTTCTTCTCATGGTCAGGAAAATGAAGCACAGCTGAATCCAAAGAACTGTCATAGTGAGAAGGGACCGATCAGGCTTTTTGATCGCTCGGATGCCATATCCTCCAAGCACTTCAAGATCTGCCCCAGCATTTTGCCATATATTATCTCATGGAGCCTTGGTAGCAGTCTGTGAGGTACAAGGAAGCATCTTCTTTTCACATTTGAAGTTCAGAATGGAGTTTCTTGTGTAAGGAAATATAGTTTTGTGAATTTATTTTGCTTAACTGAAGATAATATGAGCATTGATTTAACGCTGACACTAATCATTTCAACAAAGATTTGAGTGACTTCAATGATGATAATTATACCAGGTGGGGTATCTACAGTAGGATATGACCCTGTCCATCTTTCCAAAGAGCTATCAATTCCTAGCCTTTAAACCTTTTTTTTTTTTTTTTTTAAGGTTTTATTTATTTGAGAGAGAGAAAACAAGAGAGCACAAGCAGGGGGAGTGGCAGAGGGAGAGGGAGAAGCATGTTTTCCGCTGAGCAGGGAGCCAGATGTGGGGCTCGATTCCAGGATCCTGGGATCATGACCTGAGCCAAAGACAGACGCTTAACCGACTGAGCCACCCAGGCGCCCCTAACCTTTAAACCTTTTTATATAGTACTTGGCTTTCCTTTTTGTAAAAAAGAAGTTGTTTTAGAATAAAGATGCCAGAGGTAGCTGGGTTTATTGGACTAACACTTTCATTTTATGAGATCTGTTTTTACATAAATGTGAATGGCCTCCATTCAGATCCCAGCCTAAACATCACTTCCATAGCATATTCTGCTTTGAATTCCCAGGATGGATCATTTTTCCTTATTACATGTTCTCATAGCATCCTGAACTTTGCCTTTGTAGCGCTTTTCTCAATTTGTAATTCTCTGGGTGATAATCTGTCTTTTCTATAAACAAAGCTCCTTTAGAAGAGGGACCATGTGTTTTCTGCTTTCACTGTTTTCCTAGTGCCTAGCACAGTGTCCAGCATAAGGTAGGCACTTAGTATTTATTTGTTGAGTGAATGAGTAAAGCATCAGTATCCAACTATGCCATACTTTTAATTAATTAATTACTTGATTAATTATTTAAAGTAGGCTTCACGCTGGCAGGGAGCCCATCGCAGGGCAGGGCTTGAACTCACAACCCTGAGATCAAGACCTGTGGATGTTTAACTGACTGAGCTACCCAGGCGCCCCATATGTCATACTTCTAAAAAATCTTTACAAGCTAAAGAACCTATTTAATTTTGGGCTTCCAAATAATGGGTATTTTTAGTGCCTCACATCTTTGTAAAGATATTTTAAAATTATTGTTAGTAGGTAACAAATTTAGCTTTCTTACAACTGGGAAATTGTATAGCAGGAGACCATGAAGTAATGGAAAGTAACCAAATGATACAGATTACTTTTGATCTATTTCTATCAAACCACATTACCTACCAAATCTATGTACTAACAGACAACTTTTAAAAACTATACTTAGAACTACTTAGCATTCAAATCAAAGAGACTTTTTTCCTTCCCATCTTTAGATTCTGGGTCACAAGTGTGTTGCCCAGAGATGTTATTGAAGCACTCCCTACCATAGTGGGGAGAGGAGTAGAATTAGATGGCTTCCAAGGCCTTTTCAACTCTTACGGTTGTAGGAGTCTGTGCTCAATAGTTTTTTAATGAAAATAAATCCATCTTTCTTTCGGGAAGATGTCTTCATGTCTTGGACTCATTGCCTACTCATTGGATGGGAATTGAGGGGTGGGGTGTGTTGTGGAAGCAAGTGGAACATGTGATTCTAGGTCTTTATGCTGGAGAAGGCTTTGTACTCATTGTGTTGGCATGAAGCTGGGGCCAGAAGAAGAGTCCTATAATAACAGCTTAAATATTTTCAGAGCCGGAGTTATCCAGGAGTGCAGTGGGTTGACTTGGGAGAGAATGGGTGTTCTGTGTGGGAGATAGTCTGTCTCTCTCAAGGACTGCAGAACCACCTGTTGGTGACTGAGGAATTCATGCTTTTTGTGGGAGAATGACCTAGAAGCCTTTCAAAGATTTTTCCCACAGGCTAGTTTTAGATTCTGGCCTGCTCCAGAGAAGGTCACGTTCACACCCTTCACTCCATTTGTAATTATCACATCTCTCTGCTCCCCATTTCTAGTTTAGAAAGAGGCGTGGAAGATTAGAACTCTTTTTTAAAAAAGATTTTATTTATTTATTTGACAGAGAAACAGCGAGAGAGGAAACACAAATGGGGGAGTGGAAGAGGGAGAAGCAGGCTTCCCGCTGAGCAGGGAGCCTGATGCAGGGCTGGATCCCAGAACCCTGGGATCATGACCTAAGCCGAAGGCAGGCTCTTAATGACTGAGCCACCCAGGCGCCCCAAATTAGAACTTTTTCTATCAAATGTACTTTGAGAAATTTTGTACTTAATTTAGTAGGGCACATGTGGAGTTGAATGGAAACCTGTAGTTTTTTTCCCAGTAAGGGCTACTTAAAGTCTTCTGAAACACTGATAATTGCTTAGTTATTTGACTATCACATTTTATATACTAAGGGGAAAGCATCTTCATTTATCACTTAGAGCAGGCTAGAGAAACTTCCGTATGATACCTTGGTTCTCTTGACCTTGAAGAGGAGGAGGACATTTTGAAAGACAGAATGGGTGGATATGAGCAATGGTAAGAAGCTCAGAATATGTCCGTGAAATCCCTGAGATAGTCAGGAATGTCATTGTTTCAGCAAATATTTGCAGGCATGCTTATCAGATAGGAGGTACTGTTCTAGATGCTGGGTATAGACAAAGTCTCTGCCCTCAAGAAACTTGTCATCTATGTTTATTATCGTTGAGTTAATTTAGTGACTTCATTTATTTAAGTACTTACTGTGCTTTGGTAGAAAACTTGAACAAGAATCAAAACATTGTGGATTTTATCACTGACTAGTTTGGCTATATGCCTAAAGAACCTTGTTTTAAAAATAAATGTGAAGATTTTTGTAGTCTGGTGTTTCATGTCTTAGAGAACAATTTTATTTATATTTCAGTGAGGTTAGTTTGTGCAGAAATAGGAAATGTCCTGTTTGGTTATTTAGGAGTAAACATCAAAAACAGAAATAACTTTAATTGGTAGACATTCTTAATCTTCATTTTCAGGACATTTTAAATTATCTGGGAATATCAGTGATAAGTTACCTTATTCTCTGAACATTTGGCATCTATTATTTATAATAGAGTACAAGGTATGTCTTGTTTTAAAAAAAAATAATCCTCTGGGCCGCCTGGGTGGCTCAGTCAGTTAAGCGTCTGCCTTCGGCTCAGGCCCTGATCTCAGGGTCCTGAGATTGAGCCCCAAGTCATGCTTCCTGCTCAATGGGGGGCCTACTTCTTCTGCCCCTCCTAGCGCGCTCTCTCTCTCAAATAAATAGAACTAAAAAAAATAATCCTCATTCATCAAGTGTTTCTTGCAGAGCTATTATTTCAAGGTACTGCTGTCTGTTGTGGATGATGTGAGGGTGAGGTAAGACACTTCTGCCTGTAAGGGGCTTGTATTTTTTTTTTTTAAAGATTTTATTTATTTATTTGACAGAGATAGAGACAGCCAGCGAGAGAGGGAACACAAGCAGGGGGAGTGGGAGAGGAAGAAGCAGGCTCATAGCGGAGGAGCCCGATGTGGGGCTCGATCCCATAACGCCAGGATCACGCCCTGAGCCGAAGGCAGACGCTTAACTGCTGTGCCACCCAGGCGCCCCAAGGGGCTTGTATTTTTGTACTGATAATTGTACTATAAAGTAGAAGGCGTGTGCTGTGCACACGGTGTGAGCAAGGCAAGTTCAGGTGAAGTTAAGGAGTAAAGGTGAAGTGGGGAAGTATTTCTCTGCCTAGAAGGAGAAGAATATTGGGTTGGGTTTCACACAGATGATTTACCCCAAAATGTTGTGTACAGATCAAATTTTTGTAAATTTTAAAACATATATTTATATTTCTAATTTCAGAAATGCTTTATCTTCGTTTCTGATTGAGGTTGAGTTGGCAATTGCTCTTACCTTGTAGCATTTTTCTCAACTTCACAACTTCTCTGCCAGTTGGTAATTTGTAAATTGAGTCATGTTTTGCATTCTCAATTCTGTTTTGTAATATGGATTCTTTAAAAATAGCATATATTGTACTAAAAACATGCCAAATCAATCTTTGCTACACTTTTATCTTGTTTTGTAGCAGTAGGAAAATGTAGACTTTATAAGAAAGAAGCAAAAATCACTCATGAGGAAGGAATTTATAGGGTTTTTATATTTAAAAGCAAGAATAGGAATACTTTAGCATATTCTCAAGTAACCACATTATAGATGATCTCTGTGGCTTGGATCTGTCCTTCCTTTGGTTGGTTCACATCCAGCCTCGCTGCTGTACCGCACTCTTTCTCCTGGTGCAGCACAACTGGTGCATGGGCTCATTCTCTTTACTTACTTTGATCTTCGTTTCAGAGGCTCTGTCTGTCTGTCTCATTTAATAAATATTTGAGTGGTTTTGTGTGAAAAGCAGTATACTAGACTATGGGAAATCAAAGAAGTATGAGACATGATCTCTGACCTTGAGAGGATTATCATTCAACAAAGGAGAATAAGATATTCACACACTCATTCATTCTCAGATTTACTGAGTGGTTGGTTTGTGTTGTTGAGACAATCTCTGCCATCAAGGAGTTCACAGTCCAGTGGGATAATAAATGACTTATTCAGCTAACATTTATTGGACCTGTAGACCCAAAGACAAATAAAACATAGTCCCTGGCCTGAAGTGCCTGTAATCTAATGATGAGATGGACAAGTAAGTAGTCGTAGACGTGCAGATGGTGTCTGTTATTTTAGACAATATTCACTTATTAGTGCTTCTTAATCTGAATAGTTTAGGGGATGTATCAACCTAGATGGGAAAAAACTCTTAGCTGAATTTCAATGTGTCCTTCCAATTATGGATCTAGGCAACAAATCACAGTAGTAACAGACTTGTGACTTCATCACCAGTGAAAATCACAGGTGTTTGCATATCATACTATGGTTGTTGCGGGTATATCAGGTGTCAGACTCATCACTACTTCAGAATTACAGTAGTTAATGGATCTGCACTAGAGCTCGTTATTCAGGTGGAAATAAACTTTTAAAGACCTAAATTTGTTTAATAACTATTTTAATAATTGATCTTTGTAATCTTTTGTATTTAAAAACATTGTTGTGAGAAGGAGGCCATGGGACAGGAAGTTTAAGCACCCTGATTTTGCTAAGTCTTGGCTTACCTTTCCTCTCATGTTGTGTGTGATTGAATGTAAGAGTGACAGGTCTGTCCTGTTAAGTGACACTTCTAGCTCCATGAAGAAGACCTCTTGTGCCTGCTTTTTATTCAGCAGCTCATTATCTAGAATTCTGAGTTCGATATGTCTTGTGTTGCTTTTCTTTTTCTTCTGGATCATTCCTTTGTTCTTGCTGCCCTAACTAGAGGGAGAAATTCAAGAAGTACTTACAAGATTGACTCTTGTAAGAATGTTTCACTGGTTCAGATCATAGATGATTATAGTACAGTGTTACAGTGTGATGTTTGTCTCAGTTGCAGTGGAAACTTAGGTTTTAACAGGGTGACATTTGAACGGAATTCTGATGGGTGGTTGGGCTGAAGGGGGAAGGGATTCTAAACCAAGACAACTAGCAACCTGAGGCCTTAGGATGTGGCATGACTCCTCTAAGAGTCACTGTGAGAGTAGAAGCTTTAGCAAGGTTTGATTAGAGGGCAAGATTGTCTTCTTTGGTAGTGAACTTCCAAGTGTTGGCAGTAGGGGTGCTTGGGTGGCTCAGTTGGTAGGCATCTGCATTTGGCTCGTGTTGTGATCCCAGAATCCTGAGACTGAGCCCCGTGTCGGGCTCCCTGCTTGGTGGGGAGTCTGCTTCTCCTTCTCCCTCTGCCCCTCCCCCTGCTTGTGCGCTCTCACGCTCTCTCTCTCTCTCAAATAAACCAATAAAATCTTAAAAAAGAAATGTTGGCTATATCCTAGCTTCCAGAACTCTTAGTGTGGTTTAAAATTTTTTTTTTAAATGTATTTCTTTCTTTTGGTACTACTTCTGAGGTAATGCACTACGTTAGAATGTTGTCGTCCTGCTGGACTCCTCCTAGCGTATTGTCCTCTTTCAGAACTCTGGTCATCAGATTGTATCAGCACCATCCCTGTCGGACCCTCATCGCTTCCCTTCATTTCTCAATGATTTTGGCTCCTGCTACACTGCCACTCTCTCCAGGGTACTCCTGTCTTAAATGCTGTGATTAGTCCTTATAACTTCTTTGCACTCACTCTCAGTTCTACCCCTAGCTCGATTGAATCCTACAGCAAAAGAGAAGAAGAAACCTTATTGGGCCCTCACCCATTGGTACCCATCTTTTGCCTCTGGCAGCTACTGCCCCAATCTCTCAGCTGCTGCTGCTTTTTTTTTTTTTTTAAGATTTTATTTATTTATTTGACAGAGAGAGACAGCCAGCAAGAGAGGGAACACAAGCAGGGGGAGTGGGAGAGGAAGAAGCAGGCTCCCAGCAGAGCATGACCCTGATGTGGGGCTCGATCCCAGGACCCTGGGATCATGCCCTGAGCCGAAGGCAGATGCTTAACGACTGAGCTACCCAGGCACCCCCCTCTCAGCTGCTTCTTAGAGCAAAGCTCCTCTAGATGTCTAAGTTGTCTGGACCCTCAAAGTAGGGCACACAGACTAGTGACATCAGTGTCGCCCCCTGGGAACTTGTGGGAAGTATAGAATTAGGCCTCATTTCAGGCTTACTGAATCAAAATCTGCATTCTATGAGGGTCTCCAGGTGGCTCGGGTGCTCACTGCGGCTGGAGAGGCTTTGGCCTTTACTGGCTTTCTTTAGTTCTTTCGCTGCCTCTTCAGACTTATTCCAGCAAAATTCTACCTTCCTGCCATCTATTTTTAGATGTATAATTTAGTATAATTCAATGATTTTTAGCAAACTTACCAAGTTGCACAACTGTTACCATAATCCAGTTTTAGAACATGAGGGATTGTTTTTAAATTTAATTTTGTGTAAGTTTCAGTTATGCTAGATGAATAAATTCTAGAGATGTGCTGTACACCATAGTGACTGTAGTTAACAACATGGTCCTGCGCACTTCAGAATGGTAAGAGGGTAGATCTCATGTTAAGTGTTCTCATCACAAAAACAAAAATGAAGGGGCATAAGGAAACTTTGGGAGGTGTTAACAGGGTGTGTCTGTTACCTTGGTTATGGTGATGGTATCATGGGTGTTTGCATACGTCCAAACTCATCAGACATACACATTTAATATGTGTAATTCCTTGTAGATCAATTATTCCTCAGTAAATCTATTAGGAAATACATTTAATGTTGTGTTTTGATTATATAAAACATTTATGTGGTTCCAACATCAGAATCATAAAACAAGGTTCTGTTCGGAGAGGTTTAGCTTCCATTTCTGTCCTCCCTGCAAAGTTCCTTCCTCTCCTTATAATCATTTTATTTGTTTTTGACTCATCCTTCTGTTGCTGTAGGAATAAGATGACATTTGAGCAGAGAAGTTGAGTGAGCATTACTACATGTGATATTTTGCATCTTGTTTTTTTCTGCTATATGATATATATTGGTGATCTTACCATGTTAGTAAATAGAGAGCTGCTTCACTCTTTCTTATAATTGCTTTATACTTCATGCTGTGGATACGTATCACATTTATTTAACCAGATGATTCTTGATTGTTAGTCTCTTTTTATTACAAATAATGCTGCAGTAGACAGCTTCGCATGTATATTATTTTGCACGGAGGCAGGTATATTTACAGGATGTATTGCCAGAAGAGGTTACTGCTGGGTCAGAGGGTTAATGCATATATATATATATGTATTTTTTTTAAGATTTTTAAAATTTATTTGTCAAATGGTGAGAGAGAGTGCACGCACACGCAAGCAGGGGGAGCAGCAGGCAGAGGGAGAAGCAGGCTCCCCGCTGAGCAAGGAGCACAGTGCAGAGACTCGATTCCAGGACCCTGGGATCATGACCTGAGCCGAGGGCAGACACTTAACCGACTGAGTCAGCCAGGTGTCCCTGCATATATATTTTTGATAGATATCATCAACTTGCCCTCCATAGGGAGGGGTTGTACTATTCTGTACTCACACATGAGAGTGCGGGTTTCACCACAGCCTCACCAACAGGGCGTGTTGTCAAACTTGCATTTGATCTGATAGGTGAGAAATTAGTGTTATTTTTGTTTGTTTTCCCCTTGTGATGAGAGCGGTTGAGCATCTTTCTATATATAAGAGTGGAATGTATTTCTTTTTTCTATGAACTGTTTCATATCCCTTGCCCATTTTTTGTGTTGGGTTGTTGGATATCTTTGATTTTTTGATTTATTTATTTTTTTAAAGGTTTTATTTATTTATTTGACAGAGATAGAGACAGCCAGTGAGAGAGGGAACACAAGCAGGGGGAGTGGGAGAGGAAGAAGCAGGCTCATAGCGGAGGAGCCTGTTGTGGGGCTCGATCCCATAACGCCGGGATCACGCCCTGAGCCGAAGGCAGACGCTTAACCGCTGTGCCACCCAGGCGCCCCTCTTTGATTTTTTTAAAAAGGAACTCTTTATGTATTGGGGAGATTAGCCCTTTGTGGTATGAATTACAGATTTTTTTTTCTTTCATTTGTCATTTGTCTTGTAACTTTGCTTAGGGGTGTGTGTGTGCTTGCCTTGGATAATTTTCATATTTTTTGTAGTTAAATTTATAAATTTGTAAATTTTTATGAATAAATTAGAGACGTGATTTTACCATTGAGGTGTTAACTAGTTGTCATTCTCCGAGATTTAAAGAAGAGGGAAAAGATTTACATTTTAATATTTGAAAATTAGGTTTAACAAAGACTTTTCTAGAAGCAAGAGATGAACGTTGAAATGTGCTATAAAAGGAACTGGTGGATGACGATTCACTAGTAGTTTTTACAATTTGGTGTACTTCAAATCTATTACAACGTTAGGGATGTTTGGGTTTGCAAGTAACAGGAAACCCAACTCAGGCTAGTTAAAACTTTAAAGGGGATGCATTGGCATATGTCTTTGAATATTCCAGAGGTAAAGTGGGCTTCAGGCATAGTGTGATTGGGGTGCCAGCTCAGTTTTGCTGAGATTTGCTTGGTTCTATTTTCCACTGAATGTCAGCCTGGCCTAAGTGGCAATATGGTGGAGGAGGTCTAGGTTTCACATTTCTGTAACACATGGCCCAGAATAAGAGCCAGTATCCAGGGTGAGAGTGAACAGCACTTTTAGACTTTTCTCAGAAGAATAAGAAAGATTGTTTCGTTGAAGCCCCCAGCAAATCTCTTTCTTTCACCTGTTGCCCCAGATTGGATTACCAGCCCATTCCTGTCGCCTTTAGCAAGGAGAAATACGAAATAAGTACTGATTGACCTTTAGCAAGGACGTTGGATCATCTAAATACCCTGATTGCCTTGGAGCCGACTCTGGAGCTGCAGTGTGAGTAGATAGCAGACAAAATAGAGCTATACCAAGAGATGCAAACCCAGAAGTAACAGTTTTTCCTTGAGCTCATGGTATGATACATCAATAAAACAGGGATGATAATACCCTGTAGTTGGACCACTTGGGCTGCGCTGTGCTCCTGCATGGTTTAGAGACCTCTCCTTCCTTTGATCTTGCTGTTTGATGACTATGAATGTCCTCCCACTTTTTCACACACTTCGGAATTTTTTGTTTGGATCTCTCTGTCTCCTCCACTAGACAGAAACCATCTTATTCATCCATATCCATCACAGTGCCTGTACATAATTGGCACATTGTGTCAATTTTAAATGAATGAATTTATTGAGATTATAGTCCTCTAAGGATTTACTTGAGTAAATTAGATGATCTTTCAGAATCCCTGTTACAAGCCAAATATGGTCACTGTTAGTTACCAAAGCTCACAGAGGCAGGGGTGCCAACTCCTTTTGCTTTTGTTGAGAGACTCTTAGAAATTAGTCACAGCCTCGAATCTTATGCTGTTCTTCTGGGCTAACCCAGAAGGAGGCTGTGGCTAGTGTCTTCATCATCTTGGTTTGGAAGCTATATCTTCCTTGTTCTGTGTCCTGACAAAATTGCTCACACTGTCCCTTCCAGTCCCTGTTGCTTCTTCCTGCTTAATTATAGGAACTGCACAACTCCCAACTTTACAGAATCCTCTGGATTTTGGAATAGATGTGCATGTAGCTAGCAAGACTGAGGACAGTATTAATTCAGCTAATTAAAAAATGATGGGTATAATGGGGCGCCTGGATGGCGCAGTCGTTAAGCGTCTGCCTTCAGCTCGGCGTGATCCCGGCGTTATGGGATCGAGCCCCACATCAGGCTCCTCCGCTATGAGCCTGCTTTTTCCTCTCCCACTCCCCCTGCTTGTGTTCTCTCTCTTGTTGGCTGTCTCTATCTCTTCAAAAAAAAAAAAAAAAAGATGGGTATTATGCTCAGGGCTTGTTTTGACAGGGCAGCAGTTTGCATTTCCCTGATTGCTCAGAAAGTGGGGTGCAGGTAGAGCTGGAAAGGCAGAGTCCCAAGTGCAGCACTGACTAGGTGTAGGTCTGTTGGCCGCTCCTCCTGGGGTTCCTTTGGAGCTTCTGCCCTTTCAGACTCATCCACTTTTCTCTCTTCCTTATGGCCTTATACTGACTTATGGCCACGTCTGCTCCTTGAAGACTTCGGTACCTGCCTCACAGCCTTCCTTTCCACTCCAGTTCTTCTGTCATCTTGGGTGGTTTTATGTCCACCACAGGACCCTTGAGGCACCTGGGTTCTTTGGTATTTTGGCTTTCATGTCCACCCCCAGCGACCTCCTCCAGTCCACCCCTGGCACTGACTCCCAGAGTGACGCTCTGGGTCTTAGCAGCAGTTGAATGGGCTTCAGCTCCAAAATGACTAATTCAGATAGAAACATTTGTCCTTCGGCTGCAATGTAACCTTGGCTCCCACCCTTCTTGTTTCTCCAGGATACTGGTTACTCAACTTCCTGCTGCCAAATCTGCAGATGCCATGCAGCCTGTAGCTTCCTTGCCCTCTCTTCAGCAGCATTGACACAGCTGATCATTGTCTCTTCTTTGAAACACTCCTGGCTGTGACACTTTAATCTTGACTTTCTGCCTTTCTGGCCCACCCTTCTCTGGCCATTCAGTATTTGCTCATCTTTTTGAGGTCCTTCTCCCCCACCTCATCTGGGACTGGGCTCTGTTCCCTTTTCCTTTTTCACTTCTCTTGTAAGTCTCTCTGTTTTCTAAAATTGTTTGTTTATGCCTTTTCTCCCCCCTAAGGGGAGAGAAGTATTTATTGCAGTAAATTAATCCAGTGTGTATTCCCTTGAAAGCATGAATCCAGTTGTGAGGTCAGGTGAAACATACAGTGCATGTGCTCTGGAAAGCTCTGTCAGCCCCAGATCTTTCTTCTTGACAGTGACTATTGCCAGCACCTTCTCCTGCTCCTGTTGCCTTTTGCTCTCTGGACCGTCTGTGTGCAGTGGTGGTTATGGACATCACTGGGCTGGATCTGGGCTCCCCTTCTCTGCTGAGCTGTGGTTGAACAGACTTGCAAGAGTTAGTTAAAATGTTGTTTCAAAAAATCAGCTACTGTTGGTTTTCTGTTTGTTGATATCTGTTGTAATCTTTATTTCCTTTCTGGTTTTGTTTTGGTTTTTTGGGGGTTTTTTTTGTTGTTGTTGTTTTTTTTTAAGGTTTGCTCTTTTCCTAGCTTTCTGAATTGACAACACAGGTTTTCAGCCCTTCTCCTCCTCCTCCTCCTCCTTTTTTTAAAAGATATTTATTTATTTACTTATTTATTTGACACAGAGAGAGAGCACAAGCAGGAGCAACAGCAGAGGGAGAAGCAGACCCCCTGCTGACCAGGGAGCCTGATTTGGGGCTCAATCCCAGGACCCTGGAATCATGACCTGAGCTGAAGGCAGACGCTTAACCAGCTGAGCCACCCAGGCACCCCTCTTCTTTTTTTTAATGATGTATTCAAAGCTGTAGAATTTCTTCTAAGGATTACTTTACCAGTCTTCTATATGTTAGATAAATATTTCATTATTTCCACTTTTATTCTCCCTTTACACTTGAGTTTCTAAGAAGGTATTTTTTTAGTTTCTATTCATGGTGTTTAATTTTGTTAGTGATCAACTTATTTTCATTGTGTGATCAGAGAATATGTTTTTTGTTATTAGCTATTTGAAATGTGATGAGGCCTTTCTTTGTGATCCGGTTAACATTTTCCATGTTTGTTTATTTATTTTTTTTTAAAAGATTCTGTTCACTTATTTGAGAGAGAGAGAGAGTACAAGCAGAAGGAGCGACAGAGGGAGAGGGAGAAGCAGGCTCCGCACTGAGCAGGGAACCCATTGCGGGGTTTGATCCCAGAACCCTGAGATCATGACCTGAGCCAAAGGCAGATGCTTAACCAGTTGAACCACCCAGGCACTCTGTTCCATGTTTTTGTTTTTTTTAAAGATTTTATTTGTCAGGAAGAGCACAAGCCGGGGGAGCGGCCGGCAGATGGAAAGGGAGAAGCAGGCTCCTCACTGAGCAAGGAGTCCTATGTGGGACTGGATCCCAGGACCCTGAGATTGTGATCTGAGCCGAAGGCAGATGCTTAACTGACTGAGCCACCCAGGCGTCCCCCTGTTCCATGTTTTTAAAAGAATATATTCTCGGGGCGCCTGGATGGCTCAGTCGGTTAAGCGTCTGACTCTTGGTTTCGGCTCAGGTCGTGATCTCGGGGTCGTGAGATTGAGCCACATCGGACTCCATGCTCAATGGGAGTCTGCTTGAAGATTCTCTCCTCCTGCCCCTCCTCCGAATCCTACACATGTGTGCGCATGTGCTCTCATTCTCTCTCTCTAAAAAAAATAAATCTTCAAAAATAATTTTTTTTTTTTAAAGATTTTATTGATTTATTTGACAGAGATAGAGACAGTCAGTGAGAGAGGGAACACAAGCAGGGGGAGTGGGAGAGGAAGAAGCAGGCTCTCAGCAGAGGAGCCTGACGTGGGGCTCGATCTCGGAACGCCGGGATCACGCCCTGAGCCGAAGGCAGACGCTTAACCGCTGTGCCACCCAGGCGCCCCCAAAAATAATTTTTTTAAAAAAAGAATGTATGTTTTCTGTGAGGCTCAAGATGACATATCTGTGTGCGTGTTGTTCAAGTTTTTAATGCTGTTCACATTGTCTGTCTCTACCGTATTTTCGATTGCCTTATTTATCAGTTTCTGAAGGTGTGGTAAGTATCTCACAGTCATTCTGGACTTGGCAATTTCTCTGTCATTTTTTGCTTTATATTAAATTCAGAATTGTGAATCTTTGTAGATTGTTCTTTGTGTTGGTATGTTTTCTTGATCACATCTAATTGGAAATCAATTTATTTTTGCTAGTATTTGCATGGAATATCTTTCTATTCCTTATTTTCAACTTATTTATGTAGTTTTTGTTTTTGATGTGTCTTTTTGGTCCTTTTAGATGATTTCTGTTTCATTGCTGTCCATGACATTTTCTTCTCTGCCTCCCTTTCTCCCCCATCTACTTACCCTCTGTCAAGGGATCTTGGTTGGTTTGGGTTTTTTTTTAGTGATCTCTACGTCCAACTTGGGGCTCGAACTCATGACCCCAGAGATCAAGAGTCCCATTCTCTTCTGGCTGAGCCAGTGGGGTGCCCTGGGAATCCCGGTTGATTTTATCTCCGAAGTAGATCTTCACTGCCCTCACGGTCCCCCTGGCAGCAGGAAGGTCTCTTGCTGGCCCCTGCTGGCCCCGTGCTCCCCTCTAACTTATTCTCTATATAGTAGCCAGCATGATCTTTAAAAAGTGAATCTGTTGGTCACTGCAGCCTCAAATCTTTCAGAGGTTTGAGTTGCTTTCAACATGGAGAACAAAATGGCTGACATGGCTTACCACCAGGCCCTGTACGAGCTGGTCCCTGCTCACCTTCTATCCCCTCTGCCGCACTGCCTTCCTTTGCACTCCTCTGACCAGACTTTTGTACCTTTCCTGCCGCAGAGTCTCACTGCTGGTTCCCTTGCGTGGAAGGTCCTTCCACTCCTTGCCCTTCACCTGTTTAATTCCTACTCCACATCTTCGCTTCATTTTTTGTCCGAGCCTCTTATCCTGACCCCTGGACTAGGTCAGGTCTCCTCTTATCCTCTACCAGATCATCTCTCTAGCACATGTCACAGTAAAAATAATTTGAATTTGAAATTTAGTGTCCCTCCTCGCCCCACCACCTAAACTAGATTGCTGGCTCAGGAGGGCTGATTTCATCCAGTTCATTGCTGAGCTCCCTGTGTCTGGCTCCTGTTTTCGGTGCGTTACAGGCACTCTGTGAATATGCGAATGAATGGATAATGTGTAAATGGCTTGTTGTTTGTTTATTGATGGTGGGAAGATTAGTATGGTAAGCATGTCATCTTGTAAGCGGTTGGTGTTTTTAAATCAATCAATTACTGATCTTCTCATCTATGTTTTGTGAGAGAATGCTTTTAAAGAGCAACAAGCTGTTGTGTACCCCATCCCTCCCTGACTTACTCCTCTTTCCGTCTTCTCCCACACTGTCTCCCACACGTAACTTACCCTAGCGCTGGCAACCAGTGGAGCCATGGTAGAAAATGAAATCTGTTCAGTCTTAAAAGTTTTCTTAGGGGCACCTGGGTGGCGCAGTCGGTTAAGTGGCTGGCTCTTAATTTCGGCTCCGGTTGTGATCTCAGGGTTGTGAGATCGAGCCGCAGGACAAGTCCCAGGTCGTCTGTCATCACCCATCGGGCTCCGTGCTCAGTGGGGATCTGCTCCAGCATTCTCTTCTGCCTCTCCCTGGCTCCTGATTGTGTGTATGCACTCGCTCTCTCTGAAACGGATAAATCTTTAAGAAAAGAAAAAGGTTTTCTTAGAGGAGCACCTGGGCTGGCTTGTTCAGTAGAGCATATGACTCTTGATCTCGGGGTTGTCTTCAAGCCCCAGGTTGGGTGTAGAGGTTACTTTCAGAGGAGGGTTGCACACCTGGCTGACTCAGTCGGAGGAGCATGAGACTCTTGATCTTGAGGTCGTGAGTTCAAACCCCATGTTGACTGTAGAGATTACTTAAATAAAATTTTTAAAAATACATTAAAAAATAATAAAACTTTTATTGCTAATAAGTTTGCCACGTAGGAATATGTCTCATTGGTGGCATTGAAAAGGAAACTTTTTTCCCTCTGCAGTTCAAAGTAGGGTATGTTTATGGTAGAATATTTGGAAAATTCAGAGAAGAAAAAAATCTCATATCTGGCTGCTTAACATTTTGTTTTTTCGGCCAGTCCTTTTTGGTGCTCTGTTACATATTTTAAGCTTAATTTAGGTCCCTGCAGTGTAGATGCTCATTAGGTATTTAGAGAATGAGCCCAGGTATGGTTTCTTTTTCAGCTTTAAAATCTCCTGTAGCTTCCTAATTTGGAATGCAGTTAAGCATTGCTTTTTATTGATGGTGTTTATAACCTATTTTACAGTATTTGAGCTTTGTATGAAGGTGTGACTTTTTTTTTAAATGAACCTATGAGGTCATTGTAGAAAGTTGGTTGGGCTAAATTGGAGTCACCTGTGACTTCTTTCATTTTCTCAGTGTACCCTCAGTATAGGCTTTTGGCTCTGCCTTAAACTATATCCAGAATCTTATCACTTCCCACCTCCACCATTACCCCCTCAGTGTAAGGAAGCATCACTCCTCACTTGGATTATTGCTAGGTTGGTTTCCAAATGGGCTCCCTGCTTCTACCCTTGCCTCTTATAGTCTCTTCTGATGGCACCCAGAATGACGTTTAAAAACAATATAGGTCAGATCATATTTTTCCAGGGCTGAAAAGTTTCTTATGCTTTTTCATGTCACTTAGAACAAGATCTAAATTCATTATTAGGATATGGTGCCTTACCTCTCCCAACCCCCTCAGTGTGATTTGCTACCACACCCTCCCTTACTCCCTCCATTCTATTCCTTGAAGAAGAGCCTAGCAACCCTCAGGACCCTCACTTGTACTTTCCTTTGACTAGAATCCTTTCCCTGGCCAGCCACAGGGCTGACTTCCTCACTTCACATCTCTGCCCAGGTACGATCCTGTCAAAGAAGCTGTTTACCTACCCAGAAATACACTCTAGTCACCCTTCTACCCTCAGTCTACAACTTCCTTTCCTGACTGATCGTTCTTCCCAGTCCTTACCACTCTCTGATACTCATTCGTTTACTTGTTTACGGACCGTATGCCTTCTAAAACCAAAAGAGGAGGGATTCATTGTCATCATTGCTGAAACCCCAATGCCTAAAACAGTGCTTGCAAGGCACACATAGTAGAACTCAGTACATTTTGACTGGTAGATAGTGAAAGAAATTTGTTATCTCAAGTAACTCAGTTTGAAAATCTTTATTTAGGGCATGATCCCGGGGTCCTGGGATCGAGCCCTGCAATGGGCTCCCTGCTCTGCTGGGAGCCTGCTTCTTCCTCTCCCACTCCCCCTGCTTGTGTTCCCTCTCTCGCTGGCTATTTCTCTGTCAAATAAATAAATAAAATCTTAAAAAAAAAAAAAAAGACGCTTAACCGCTGTACCACCCAGGCGCCCCGAAAAAGAAAATCTTTATTTAGGATGCAGGTGTTATGACTTCTCATAGGCATATTTATTATTATTATTTATTATTAATTTTTTTTTAAAGTAGGCTCCATGCCCAACATGGGGCTTGAACTCACGACCCTGAGATCAAGAGTCACATATTCTACCCACTGAGCCAGCCAGGTGCCCCAGGCATATTTTATTTTTAAAATAGGTAATACACTCAAATGGTTCAAAATTCAAAGGGCCTGCAGTGAAAAGTCTTTCATAGCCTGTCCCCTAGCCACCCTCTTCCCCTTCTCGCAAGTAACCGGTGTGAAGTTCTTGCGGATATTTCCAGAGGTGGCCTGTGGTTCTGTATAAAGAATCAGAGGGGGCACCTGGGTGGCACAGCGGTTAAGCGTCCGCCTTCGGCTCAGGGCGTGATCCCGGAGTTATGGGATCGAGCCCACATCAGGCTCCTCTGCTATGAGCCTGCTTCTTCCTCTCCCACTCCCCCTGCTTGTGTTCCCTCTCTCGCTGGCTGTCTCTATCTCTGTCAAATAAATAAATAAAATCTTAAAAAAAAAAAAAAAGAATCAGAGATATGTTCCTCCCTCCTTTAAAAAGAATGCAAATTTTAGCATCTGCACAGTTTTGCACCTTGTTTTGTTTTGAAGATTCTTTGTCAGTGTGTAAAGAGCTTCTTTATTTTGTTAATAGCTGCTCGATGCCCCATTGTGAGAACGTACAATACGTCCCCCTTTGATGGACCTTGAAGTTATTTCCAGTCTTTAGCTGTTACAACCTATGCTGCAGTAAATGACCTTGTACATAATATCATTTTGCCATGTTGCCAGTATATCTGAGGAGTAAATTCCTGAGTGGAATTGCTGGGTCAAAGGACATGTGCATTTGTAATCTTGGTAGACATAGTCACATTGCTTTCCATAGGTTGTACCGATTAATACTTCTGGCACAACATACTATTGTTTGATCTTTGCCAGTTTGACAGATGAGAAAGTGTAACACTGTAGTTTTGCGTTTCTTATACTGTGAATTAAGTTTCATTTCATATATTTGAAACATTTGTATTTTTTTCTGCATATCTAACTTGTATCTTTTTTAATTGAAGTATAGTTTGCATATAATGCTAGAATAGTTTCAGGTGTATGCATTTTCTTTTCTGTGAGTTGTCCATGACCTGTATCCTCTTTTTTTTAATCTGTTTTTCAATTAGGAATTTGGTCCTTTTATGTAAATTAGCCCTTCATCTGTGATTGGAGTGGCAGCATTTGGTTCTGTTTGTCAGTTGTGTTCTGATTTTGCTCATGGTGGTTTTTCTTATTAGGTGGAATTATTTTTGTTTTCATAGACAAATGTATTAGTCTGTTCTCCTATGGCTATGGGTTTGGGTCACAGTTAACCCTCCTAATTTTATTTTTAAAGATCCTCATGGTTTGCTCTTGTACTTCTGAGATTTCATTGTTTACATTTGATGTCTCTTTTTTTTT
The DNA here is from genome assembly GCF_002007445.2 of Ailuropoda melanoleuca. Taxonomy (NCBI): domain Eukaryota; kingdom Metazoa; phylum Chordata; class Mammalia; order Carnivora; family Ursidae; genus Ailuropoda; species Ailuropoda melanoleuca. The sequence goes on from NC_048231.1 coordinate 39,099,763, forward strand.
TTTTTAAAGATTTTATTTATTTATTTATTTGACAGAGATAGGGACAGCCAGTGAGAGAGGGAACACAAGCAGGAGGAGTGGGAGAGGAAGAAGCAGGCTCATAGCGGAAGAGCCTGATGTGGGGCTCGATCCCATAACGCTGGGATCACGCCCTGAGCCGAAGGCAGACGCTTAACAGCTGTGCCACCCAGGCGCCCCTAATGTCTCTTTGATACTACTGAAATTTATTCTGGTATAAGATGTGGGATGGGGTTTCGGCCGCCGTTTTTTTTGTTTTTCTTTCCTGGAACAACCTTAGGATTTCCTGATCTTTTCTGTTTTTTATGGAAAATAATCTGTTGGCAGTTTTCTGCCCAACTTTTAGTGATACAGACCAGTGGGCCATGATGTCCTGTGTGTTTTTTCATTATAAGTCATGGTTATCTGTATCTTACCATTGTTGACCTAAAAATAGTGACTGAGATATAGTCTATTCAGTGAGCATTGTTTTGAAACAAATTTCGTAGAATTTTCCGCTGGTAAATAAAAATTGACTACGTGGTAATAATAGATGCAGTGATCGCTAATTAACACCATGCACTGTACTTGGGGAGCTCGCGTAGTAATGTAGGAAATACGAGAGTTTCCTCTCATTTGAGTGAATCATGTTTGAGATCTCTTTGCTCCCTTGATTAATGCCTGGTAACACCAAATTAATAAATAGTAGGCTCCAGTGGGGCTTGATTCTCATATCTATTTCTCATACCGAGTAGACTCCTCTTGTGGGCCACCTTCTTGTGGAATGAGAGTTCTGAAGGTCTTGGCTGTTGTGAGAAAGGGTGCTTTGGGATCACCTGCACCATAATTGATGATGGGCCTTCACTGCTTTTGCTGTTTTCTTCCCAGTTCCATGCCACTTAGCCTGGCCTTACCTGCTGTCCCGTCCCTGCTTACATGTAGGGACCATTTTCACTTGTGGTTAACTTTTCCAAGATTTGTAATGGCTTACTTTACTCAAACCATTGAATCCAAGCTCAGCCTGTGAAGGCTCAGAAAGTTAGCCTATGAATGACTTCTTCAAAATCTGTCAGGTCTTGGAGTGCCTGGCTGGCATAGTTGGGTAAATGTCCAACTCCTGCTTTTGGCACAGGTCATGACCTCAGGGTCGTGAGATCGAGCCCTGTGTTAGGCTCCGTGCTGAGTGTGCTTGAGATTCTCTCTCCCTCTCCCCCTCCCTCTTTCTCTCTTTCAAATAAATACATCTTTTTAAAAAAAAATCTCAGTTCTTGTGATGAGTTTCTCCCACACAGATATTCATTGGCCGAGCTGACACCTGCACACATCTTGTGTCTGTTTCTCTGTCTTGGTTTTCTTTCAAGCATTTCCTACCTTTCTGCTTGACTGTACCATTGCCTAGGTATTTGACTTCTTACATTTACAAAAACTGTCAGGCAGCTCTTCCTTCTCTCTACACTTTGAGCAATGGTTCTCTTATGTGAGGTCTGCCACCATCAGCACCTCTTCTGAGCTTGTGGGGATGCAGATTATGGGGGGCCCTTGACCAGCTGACTCAGAAATGCTGGGGGTGGGGCCCGGGAATCTCTTCAGCCAGTAACTCTGATGTGCTGAAGTTGGAGAGCCACTGCTTTATGGGATCTGATTCAGGGTTCCCCGTACAGTAAACACTCAGTAAAAGCTTATTGGCTATTTAATATGTGGATTACAGTAATAGCCATTGATTACTTTGTATATCATTACAGCTACCATTTATTGAACACCTACTCTGTGCTGGCACTTAACCAGGTGCTTTCACATATGTTGTCTCACCCTCAGACACTTTGTAAAATAGGTGGTGGTGTTTCCCACTTCAGATGAGAGGGGAGGCTCTGAGGAGTGAGGGAACTCACCAACTCACCAAGACTACACCGCTGGTAAGCGGCACAGGGGAGCTGTCAGGCTCCGAAGCGCACATGCTGCTTTTCGTGGAAATCCTTTTTCCCAAAGAGTACGTGGGACTGTGTGGTGGTTAGCTGGTCACAGAACAAATGATTGTAATACCCATATTTCTGGATTTCCCTTATTGTATCCTTTTTTTTTTCTTTTCAAAGATTTTATTTGTAAGCAATCTCTATCCCCAGCGTGGGGCTCAAACTCACAACCCTGAGTTCAAGAGCCTCAGGCTCTACTGACTGAGCCGGCGGGGTGCTGCCCTCCCCATTGTATTCTTAATCTCCTCAACAACAGCCTGTCACCTTTTTTAAAAAAATAGAAATAGACTCTTTTATTTCCTTCTTCCAATATTTATTTACCTGTGGTCTGTCAGAGAAGCAGGAGGTAAGAGAGGCTTTGACATCATAGTCCATCCTCCACATGTTCACACAGCTAGCCCTCACGTTGTTTCTTTAAAGATTTATTTGACAGAGAGAGAGCACAAACAGGGAGTGAGGGAGAAGCAGGCTCCCCACCGAGCAGGGAGCCTGATGCGGGACTCAGTCCCAGGACCAGGGGATCATGACCCGAGCTGCAGGCAGACGCTTCACCGACTGAGCTGCCCAGGCGCCCCACTGGCCCTCACCTGATATGTCCCACTCGGTAGTTTGTCTCAGAATTAAACTTGCACTTTCATTGAGCTATAAATTGGTGTACTACATCGTTCTCACCTCTGAACTTATTTTTGTAACTTAAAAAAATTCTGCTATGTTGAATTTGGTGAAATCTTAGTTGGTTGGAAAAAGCAACTTTGCTGGCTTTGCTTTAGTCCAGGTGTGTTATGAAAGTGAAGTGAAGTATCATCACTACTGTGGCCCAGGGGACAGTTGTCATCTCTGGTGTTGGGAGAGGGGTTGTCATTTAGGTTCTGTGTGCTCTTTTCTTCTTCTTTTTTTTTTTTTTAAATATTTTATTTATTTATTTTATAGAGAGACAGCCAGCGAGAGAGGGAACACAAGCAGGGGGAGTGGGAGAGGAAGAAGCAGGCTCCCAGCAGTGGAGCCCGATGCGGGGCTTGATCCCAGGACTCCGGGATCACGCCCTGAGCCGCAGGCAGACGCTTAACGACTGAGCCACCCAGGCGCCCCATTTATGTGCTCTTTCTTATCTCTTTGACTTTCCCCTCCACTGCACTAAAATACCCCGCACACCCGCACCCACACTTCTGGACAGGCAACTCAATAGAAAATACCTTTATCTTTAAAATGCCTCTGAGGAATCCCATGCTTGTTTCCATGCTAACTCACTGTACCCCGGTTTGAATGCATTTAGCAAGTGTAAATTGATGTCATTTACAATAAGGCTGATAGCTGATAACAGCGCCTGCTTATGTGAGCATGCTGTGGTGGCGCTCCTCTGACCACTTACATGCTGTCACTCCTGGTCGTCAAACACTGTATGTGCTAGAACTACTGTGTTATCCTTGTTTGCCCATTTTGTGGAAACAGTAGTGTGGAAAGGCAAACAACTTGCCCAGGCTCACAGGACTGGGAATGGTGGAACCTGAGTCAGACACAGGCGTCCTGTCTCCGTAGTCTGTGCTCTGAACGCTCCTCAAAGTGTAAAGTAGGTTTTCAGTCAGACTTTCACTGAAATGTTTTACTTTACACTTTTGACATACTATACTGTTTAGTGTTTTTGTTTTTCCAAGGTAGGACCTGTGTGGAGGATGGAATGGGCATGTGAGTTCACACAGAGAAATAACTCAGGTCCTTTAAAAATGTTGAATAATTGAGTTCTCTGCCGGGGTCTCAGGCAGAAGTGTGTCCTGCAACACAGGCAGGTGGCCTTCTGGCCCGGGACGCTGCTGGGCTTGAATACCAGTCTCCTAGGGCCTTGCGCTGGCTGGCTCTGTGCTTTGCCATGCTCTTCCTCCTTTGGGTCCTTGAGTGTGATGTGGGTTCTTGTTGCCTGATCTTCATGTAGGTGGCTTGAGGTCCAAGGACTTTGTGAGAATAGTACAAGTACTTGGACTTGCTATAGACAGTAAGACCTTTGGAGGTGTTATGTTGTTGTGTATCTCTTTAAATTTAAAGACAAATTTAGTCAGAGTACTCTGCATGGAGGAGAGTCAGAGAGATCTTTCCATACTACCCTAGAGACTGTCTTTTAGTTTGTAGCCACAGGTGTTGCTTATGGGACCGGCTGGTATTTGGAGCCTCAGCCTTTGTCGTGACCATATGCATCATCAGGTTGAGCTCCTGGCTGGCATTTCTTTGCTTTCAGCGTCTGTGCAGCCTAGCTTAAAACTACTGCCTGTCCCTGCCATCCTGGTTGTATTTGCATGCATCCCTGCTAGCCAGAACTTTTATTAGTGGGCATTTGGCTCCACTGCACAGGGAAGACTTTCCGGAAGGCAGTCAGGAGGTTTGGAAAGAGCTGTGGGAGTGGGCTTTGGCCTTACTTGCTCAAGACACAGCCAGCTCAAAAACTCTGAATTACCAAGAAGCAAACTACTCCCTTCTCAGCCAAGAGAAGGCTGGCAGCGGTTCGAGCTTACCTGTGAACTTTGCGTCAGCTGAATGAGCGTCATTGGGTTATGCTAAGCTTAATGAGTTTTGCAGAGTCCTTACATATCTCTGTGTTATAAATACTAGAATTTCAATTCTGACAGCTACTTACTGTTCGATGTAGAAGCAAGAATGCCACAGGTGAAAGCAGGGGAGACAGAAGTGAGGGCTTTGGGTCAGGTTACCCTGCGCTGTCCCCAAATTTCCTGGGTCCAGCCACGTACCGGGAATAGGACCAGAGCTCCAAGTTTAGCTGCTGTGTGAATTGATTGTATGATTTTAGGCAGTTTACATCTTTGGTCTTAAGTTGCAGCATCTTGAGAACAAATGTGGCTTTTTAAAAAGCTCCACTTTTAGCTTGGTTTGTCTTCCGGTTCCATGAAAGTGAGACTTAGGTTACCTACCTCTAATGAGACAACTGTATGTAGGGATCTGTTACAAAATTATTCACACTGGGAAATGTTGGCTTCTTCAATCCATTTCTTTGTGAATAGCCTTATATTTAACTTTTTAAGCTACTAGTTGCACATTTTAATTATGTATTTGATTACATGAGATAATGAATGATAAGTGGAGGGAAGCAAAGTGCAGTTGTTGCCAAGCATTAACTTTTGGGTTATGGTTGATTTCAGCCCTGGATGTGGAGCTTCTTAATCAGTTCCAAGCTGGTCGGCCTGCTAACCTACATTTAAAATACAGCACTGTCCCCATTGAGACTCTGAATACAATACTGTCCCTATTGAGCCTAACAGTTTTATCTCAGGCCTCAGAGATTTTAACTTTTAAATGCTAAAATATTTTACAATGCTAAATATTCTGAATTCCAGAAAAACGAATTCCACTGTTACTCTTTTAGCTGTTTCTTCTTGATTGAGGATAATTTAGGCTTGAGTTTTGCTGGAATCTCTAGAAGAGCATGGGATTGATGAAGAATTCTCAAGTTCAATTCTTGTGAGAAAAAGATGGGGATTCAATTTGGAACCTACATAAGAGGAAACATTAGCAGATAAACTTGGAACAGATTGTATTTCCCAAAGAGGACCCTGGCACAAATTATCTTTATTTGCGACTGTAGCAAATTAGGAACACGCAGTGAGCCCTTCTAACACTGTAATGCTATTTGAAGAGTGGAACAATAGAACCAGCCATGGCCTGCTTATTTGTCCTCTGAATGGTTGGCTCTTTTAAAGAATTTCCTGTCCTCTCATCTCTTTGACATCACTGGTGCCACAGAAACATTAATAACAGACTCCAGCAGTCCTAATTGACGTGAAACTTGTGATTTGGCTAGTTCACAATATATCGTCACCTGCTGGTGATATATCATCCTGTTCATGCATTTACTTGATGTAACAGTGAGATTTCTTTTATGGTGAATTTTAATGTTTACAAGGCACGTATTTTTCTGTGGCCTTGTGCTAGGCCATGACATGCTTTTAAGCCTCTTGGAATAATTTCAAAAGAGTTTTAGTGGTTTTTTGGCCTGTGTTTTTTTTTTTTTTCCTTTTTAAGAAATTACACAAATAATATATAATTATTAATGAAAAGTTGGAATTTAAGATAGGGAAAAAATTATCACCTAAATACTACCCCCAACTCTTTAATAACCACATTTAGTAGTTTGATGACTATCTTTTCAAATTGTTTTCTTTGCAAATGTATACATATAAATAAATACATATTCCAAAAGGAATAGTACTTTTTAATTATGGAGAATTTCCAGCTTACAGAGCAGTTGAGAGAATGGTGTCATAGACTTCCGTACACCTGTCTCCCAGCCTCGCCACCTGCCAGCATCTGGCCAGTCTTACTTAATCGATTCTGTCACCCTTACTGCGTTATTTTAAGGCAGATCCCAAACATTGTATTGTCTGTATTTTTTCTACAATATATGGACTCTTAGAAATAAAACCACATTTTCACACGTAAAAAACTTGTATTTGAATATAGTCTGTTCTTTGACAGATTCATAAGTATTCTTTATAGTTTCTTGATTCCTAGGGTCTTTTTATTATTTTTAACTTTTTAATTTGAAATCATTATAGATTTACAGGAAGTTTAAAAGAAAATATGCATGGAGGTCTCATGTACATTTCACCCAGTTTTCCCAATGGTAATGTTTTGCGTAACTGTAATACAGTATCAAAGCCAGGACATTGACATTGGTGCAATCCATAGAGCTCATTCAGATTTCACCAGTTTCAGATGTACGTGTGTGTGTGTGTGTGTGTGTGTGTGTGTATGTGTGTGGCGGGGGTGGAGGTTCTGTACAGTTTGTACAATCTACAGTGTGTAGATTCATGTAATCACTACCACAAATAAATGTTTTATAGTTGTCTTACTCGCATACATTTCCACACAAGGACCACACGTTGTATTTAGTACAAATGGCTCTTAAGTCTCTCTTTTGTAAAAATTACTTTGCTGTAATTTCATGCTTACGTAGAAGTGACAAGTATAGTACAAAAAACTCCTTTATACCTGTCACCCAGACTAATTATTGCACATTTGCCCATTTGTCTTATCATTTGTGTCCTCCCTTCCCTCTCCCCCAGTGTATATATATCATTTGAGACTAGTTTGTAGATATTGTGCCCATTTATCCATTTAAATTTCAGTCCCTGTTACCTAAGAACAAGAATTTTCACTTACGTAACCATAGTACATTTATCAAAATCAGAAATATAACATTGATGCATTCCTTTTATCTAATCAACAGTTCACATTAAAATTTCACCAGTTACCTTAGTGCTGTCCTTTAAAAGCCATTGTCCCCTGGCCGGGGTCCTGTCCAAGTTCACACATGGCGGCTTCTTCAGTCTTGTTCAGTGTGGACCTGTTCCTTACGCTTTTCTTTGTTTTCATGATCTAGACATATTTAAGACTTCAGGCCAGTTATTTTGTAGAATACCTCTCAACTTGGATTTGTCTGACTTTTTTCATAATTAGATTCATGGTCTGCATTTTGGGAGAATACCACAGAATTGATGTATCCATCCCAGGGCAACATGTCAAGAAGCACATGATGCTGATTTGCCCCAGTATTAGTGGGCAAATTCATGTTAACCTTGATTAAAGTTGTATTTACTAAATTAATCTGTTGTAAAGTTCCATTTTTCTCTTCATAATTGAGATGTAACTTGTGGGGGAACACTTTGAGCCTATTTAAAAGTATTCTGTTGCTTAAGAAACCTTCGTCTACTAGTTTTAGCTTTCATTGATGATTTTGGCTGAATCAGTTGTTATTGTATTACTATGATGGTTGTAAATGGTGATTTTCAAACTCCATTACTCTTTCTTCGTACACTTATTAGGTGTTATTCTACTGTAAGGAAACTTTTTTCTCCATTTCTTTTCTTTTTTTTTTTTTAAAGATTTTATTTATTTATTCGACAGAGATAGAGACAGCCAGCGAGAGAGGACACAAGCAGGGGGAGTGGGAGAGGAAGAAGCAGGCTCATAGTGGAAGAGCCTGATGTGGGGCTCGATCCCATAACGCCAGGATCACGCCCTGAGCCGAAGGCAGACGCTTAACGACTGTGCCACCCAGGCACCCCTTTTTCTCCATTTCTTGATATCAGTATGAGCTCAGGTTCTTTATTCCATGAAAATTCTGTAGTATCATTTTGATATTTATTCTTTTTTTTCCCCAACTAATCTTGCAACGTGGGGCTTGAACTTACCCCTGAGGTCAAGAGTTATATGCTGTACTGACTCAGCCAGCCAGGCGCCCCTCATTTTGATGTTTATACTGTCCCATCTTTGCCTAATGGAGTCTTTGATAGCTTTCTTGCTCAGAGGTACAAAAAGATGTTCCAAATGTATCTTGTTCATTTTTTGCCCCATCCCTGGTATCAGGAGCCTTGGTGATGTTAAGTGGCAAATATCATTTGAGGCATAGTCTAGGCACTAAGAGTTCCTCTTGCTATTTGGTCATTGCTTTCTTTCTTTTTTTTCTTTTTTAAAGATTTTATTTATTTATTCATTCGACAGAGATAGAGACAGCCAGTGAGAGAGGGAACACAAGCAGGGGGAGTGGGAGAGGAAGAAGCAGGCTCATAGCGGAAGAGCCTGATGTGGGGCTCGATCCCATAAGGCCGGGATCATGCCCTGAGCCGAAGGCAGACGCTTAACTGCTGTGCCACCCAGGCGCCCCTGGACATTGCTTTCTATATCTTTTTACTGGGCACAGCTAGAAAATGCCTTTTTTTTTTTTTTTAAAGAAATAGAATACTTGAGTTCATATTGGTCTTTCCTAATCAGATTAAAGATGAACAGTTTTACATTTCTTCCTCTTATGTGCAGAATATCAGCTTCTAATGACATTCACATTAGTAGCTTTTTTGCTTTCTTCTACAAGATATATCCAAAACAATACATTATTACTAACAATATGATTATGGTATGAATATGATTAGGATTTCTTTGCAATTCTTTGTCTTTAGAATCCTGTTTTTATTGTTTCATTTTTCCACTTAATGTAGCATGTAACATCCTTCTTTGCTAGTATCTTCATTTTAAATGGCTACATGGTATATCTACCTATTTCCTTTTTGGAGCACACAAGATGTTAATAATGTTTCATTATAAAGAAAGTTCAGTTGGCTGCCTTTGTACATGTGCTTGCTCATTAAGATTTCTTTTTAATATAAGAAGAGCATACAGACAAATATGTTTAAGTGCAAAGCTCTATTAATTATCCACAAAGTAGAATCAACCTCAGGTTAAGGAAAGCATCCCTGGCCACCCGAAGCTTATCCTGTGGCCCTTTCCCCACACTCTTCAAGGGTAACCATGGTCCTCACCTCTAACATCACAGATTAGTTTTCCTTATTTTTGAACTTGGTATAAATAGAATTATTTAGCATCTGTTTCTTTTACATTTGGCTTCTTTAAAGATTATTTTTCGAGGTTTGTCCATATTTGTCTCAGTGCAAATGTTCCATAAGCAGTGTTCCACGTAGAGCCCGCTAAATTATTTAGCTAGCCTCCTGTTCCTGGACATTTGTGTTGGGCCAGTCTGGGGCTATTACAGATTACACACTTGAAAAATAAGTTCTGAGAATGCATTCTTAGGCACTCAATTTGTGTTTAAAGGAAGGAAGGCTTTTGCTACATGTTGTCAACTGCCCTGAATAAAGGCCAGGCCGGCTTACACCACTGTACTGGTGAGGTGAGGCCAGCCTTTCCACATTCCTGTGGGTGCCAGTTTTACTGGTCCACGTTTTCAGACTGGTCGCTATTGCATTGCCAGGTCTATAACAGCTCATGGTACATTTTAGGTGCCTAGAAGACTTTTTTTTTTTTTTAAACTGGTGGAGGGGGGAACCATCAGAAATGTCTGAATGGCTGTTACTGAGGTGACTTATAAAACAGTTATTCCCTTAAAATTTTGGAGTAGTTGTAGAAATTAGACGTACAGGACAAGTGACTAACAGCATAAGTGCCAAGTGAGTAGTTCCTGCGATGCTGTGACAGTGCGGATGAAGAAGAGGTCAAAACTTTTCCTGGTGGTAGTGTTTAGAACAGGTCAGCTCTCTGTTGCTCTTATCGACCTGAGGCTTCTTTTCTTCGGCTGAGCTCTGGCTGGGTTAGAGATGAACTCTTGGAATTACAGAGGCCAAGTAGAATATTTTGGCCACATGTTTTAGTGGCTCATCTCCCTTCATTGTGTAAGGTACGCTTAATGTTCTCTCCTTTCTTGCTTCCTATTTGAAAACACTGCAGCGTACCAGCTCCCGAGTGCTGTCATTTCAGATATAATTACTGCTGCACATCAGTGCCATTTAAACACATTTCTCACATTACAGGGATGCCTGCGTGGCTCAGTCGGTTAAGCATCCAGCTCTTGGTTTTGGCTCGTGATCTCGCAGTTGTGAGATCAAGCCCCGCATTGGGCTCCCCACTCAGTGTGGAGTCTGCTCCAGATTCTTCCTCCCTCTGCCCCTCCCTGCTTCTGCACGCATGCGTTCTCTTTCTCTCTCAAATAAAATAAAGAAAATCTTTAAAAATAAATAAATAATTTCATATGTTACGGATTCAGTAGTTCACTGTTCAGCCAAGGTTGCGTGATTGGAAAGATAGTAGCTTGACGTGGTTTAAAGCACAGTTCTAAGCTCAGTGAAACCTTGGGCACATTGCCACCGCTCACGGGGCCTCAGGGACGATGGGCAAATGATTGCTGTGACGTCGCAGGGACTCTACACAATAGGGGATTTAGGGTATTTCTCACTGAGAACGGGAGCTACTCTGCAGATTGGTTAGGTTACGAAGCAACCTGAATCGGAAAATTTAAAAATCGTCTCTGTGCCGTGCCAGCACCATAAGCTCATGGATTGTCTCAGCATCAGGAAGACAGCAGTACAGTGGTTACGTGGCATGGAGGAACTACTCGCTGCCTTGGAATGGTCCTAGTTCACCAGTGCCACAACATTGTTAGGTCCTAGAATTCCTCCCCAAGCCCCTTGAAGGGGGAATTAAAAAAAAATTTTTTTTCTAAGAATTCACCAATGAATATCTTTTGCAGAAATAAAACATCTTGCTTTTTCTTCCATGTGAGTTGTTGGTATTCCCTTAGGAATAGGAATAGGAATGCATATTTTATGCATATTTAACAGAAGGGTTTAATAAAAAAATAGGTCATTTGAATATGTCAGCATTTTAATGTGATGAGATCTGGTGTTAGAATGTGTGCAAACTGAATTTATCTAATGTTTATTCATAGTTTCTCCTTAATGAAGAAATCAGTGCTCCGTTAGCCTGCATGACGCACCGCCACAGCCATCGGTAGTATTTCACGGGGTGGGGAGAGGCCTCACCTGAACGTGGGGTTCCAGTCAGCAGCATGAAGAGTTGGTGAAGAGGTGGCAGTTAGCGGCTTATTAAGTTTGGCTTTTAAAAACTAGCGGAGGGAAGAGGAGTCAGTTTTCCATAGCGAACAGTTTCTATGTGACAGGCCGCCTTGGGGGAGAAGATGACTTGTGTTAGCGGCAGAAGCTTGTTGTGTGAGCAGGTCCTTGACTGACAGTGCCGGGCAGGTCAGTTCAGTCCTGCTTCCTCCCCACACCGCCCCCACCCCCCCGCGCACACACGCGCACACACACGTGCACACACACCCCGGCTCCTGTGGAGAACAAGCAGTTCGCACCGCCCCCCCTGCACACACACGTGCACACACACACAGGTGCACATGCACACACACCCTGGCTCCTGTGGAGAACAAACAGTTCTCACCGCCCCCCCCCCGGCGCACACGCACACACACGTGCACACACACACACCCTGGCTTCTGTGGAGAACAAGCAGTTCGCACCACCCCCCCAGCGCACACACACGCACACACACGTGCACACACACACACCCTGGCTCCTGTGGAGAACAAGCAGTTCGCACCCCCCCTGCACACACACGTGCACACACACACAGGTGCACATGCACACACACCCCGGCTCCTGTGGAGAACAGCAAGCACTTCCACGGATTGTTGCTGCAGAAGTTCCCTGAGCATATTTTCCGCCCTCTGTGACCGGGCGCGTCTTCCCAGGCTGCAGTGACACACAGGTGGCCCCTCGCCTCTTCCGCCTCATTCGCCTGCATTCGGATGATGTCTGGCTCATTGTCCTTCTCTGCTCTCCCCTGCGTGGAGTTCCCGGCCGGCCGCGGCTGGTGGCCTGGCTGCTGCCGAGCACACGCACACAAGGGGAGCTCTGAGCTGAGCGTGGTGGGTACTCATCCCAGGGCCAGAGCCCCACAGAAGCACACTAGTGAGTGACATCCCCGCGATCTGTGTTTAGTAACGGGAAGGGGTCTGGTGGGCCCGTGCAAGTGTGAGCGTGTGCTGGGCCTGAGGAGGCGGGAGAAATGGAAGCTAAGGAAGGGAAGGTGCAATCTTGTTTTGTAAAATTATACTGAAAGGAAAACATGCCCTAAACTTGGCTTCTGCTCTTGTCCTTCTCCAGGAAATTTAGGGCAGAAAGATCTGTCTCTGTTCTCCTTATTTATATTTCTTTGAAGGTATTGGTGAGTGATGAGAATTGTCAAAGCCTGTCTGTGATAAGCAGCAAATCCTTATGTATGCAGAAGGAGAAATACGAGTTTCAAAGAGGAGAACTAACTTTTTTCAAGTGCCTTTGAAGTGCCAGGCATTAATCTTGGGACTCGAGCCTGTTACTCCATTTTAATAAAGCAGGCCTGCGAGGTAAATGCTTTGAGAAGGTAGGTCTGGAATCTGGGCCACACGGATGAGGGCTGGAATATTTGATTCCCACCTCAGCAAGCGTGGGCACCTGGAGTCACACAGTGATGGGATTTGAGCTCTAGGTGCTACCCCAGATGTCACCTTGTCAGCTTCCTTTCCCGGCAGCACAGTGCACCGGAAGGAGGGCGGGGGCTGCCATCGAGACCGGCTGGACTCCCCTGCTTGCTTCCTTTTGACAGCTGATTCTGTTTTCCTATTTATAAAATGCGAGTGGCTGTCCTCCTCAGGGCACAGGTTTGCAGCGAGGGCCAGAAGAACCGATGCGCAAAGGTGTTTTGTAAACTGTAAAGTGACTTAACCAGTATTTGCTAACAGAGATTGTTTTCTTTCATAGATGGGCACCCAAGAAGGCATTAGTTGTTAGTCAGGATTTGGTCAGCAGAAGGATCACATATTTGCTGTTATGTTTGCTGGTTGTGGGACTTTTTCCTTCCATTTTCAGAGTTGTTTCATTTCTGCAATAAATATTAATGATACTATTTATATGCCAGGCCCTCCATTAGGTGTTGGAGATAGAGTAGTGAATAAGGCAGAAGAGTTTCTGTCCTTTTTAAAACACTGAAACTGTACAATTGATTGACAGTCTTTTTTCCCTACTGGGATAAAAGATTCTAAACCTGATTGATTCCTTACTACCCCTGACAAATATTTTTAAATCAGTGTTAGACTCTTTAAATACCATTCGTGCCAATTATGCAGATATTTTGGGTGTAGCTGAAGAAACTATGAGAAAGATGGATTGTGTGGGTGTTTCACACGATCAGCCTGTTTTCTTTCTTTCTTTTTTCTTTTTTTTTTTTAAGATTTTATTTATTAATTTGACAGAGAGAGACAGCCAGTGAGAGAGGGAACACAAGCAGGGGGAGTGGGAGAGGAAGAAGCAGGCTCACAGCAGAGGAGCCTGATTTGGGGCTCGATCCCAGAACGCTGGGATCACGCCCTGAGCCGAAGGCAGACGCCTAACGACTGCGCCACCCAGGCACCCCAGCCTGTTTTCTTTCTGCTTCAGAGCACGTAGGTTGGACTGTAGAGTCAGTGTCTGTGTCGTGCCTTACAGCCGATTGACCTGAATGCTAAACTGCTCACCTGCGCGTGTGGTGTGAGCATGAAGATGTTTGGAAATCACTGTTTGGTGTTTTTGTCACTAGAGCCCGGTTATTTTCCACTATGGTGAAGAACATTTTGGCTGAATAGTACATTGAACTTTGGTAACAAAGTGAACTTAGCTCTGAGTGGCCAGTCTCATTTTCATTCGTGCCTGGGACTCGGAAGGCTTCAGCATTCCCCAGGATGACCAGCTAATTGTGGTCCAGCCCCAGACTGTGGACTCATCCCTTGCACGCATTGGAGACCCAAACCCTGCCTAGGTGGAAAGTCTCCTTCCGGAAAAACTGGAACAGTCTTTGTAAAGTGGTTTATTTTGCATCCCAAGTCTTAAGGTCAGACTCCAGATGTTCCCCTTCTTTCCAAGTAGGTGATCCTTCGTGGTCCTGGAAGTAATTGCTTGCTCATTTTTGGCTCCGATTTTGGTTGTCTGAGACATGGTCAAGAGGAATGCTAATGGAAAGCATGATATCCATTCTCCTGATTTTCAGATCGTGTAACGGAGACCTGTGATGTCGCTGGGGCTGCTCCAGCTATTTTTGCTCAATTCATTCAGGCCTTCAGTGACTCACCAGCCTCCTGACTTTTTTGTTATTTTAAAAAGGAACTGTACTTTCACAATATATGGAATACGGTTAACGTTACAGCTAATAAACGTGGCACTTAGTGATAGGCACTGAGTGACGGTCAGGTGAAAGCCTGCTTCCCAGAGGTCAGAGCAGGAAGTCATGACATGAGTGCTGCTGTGAGCAGAATTTGTATGAAGACTGCGCCTAGGGAGGGTATTCTAAGTGAAAGAAGGGGTGTAAAGAAAGGTAAAAAGGTGTACAGAGCACAGGCAGTGTGTGAACAAGTGCCTCTGGAGGAAGCGAGTGTGAAGGGGAGGGACTGGTGAGGTCCGCATCGGGAAGGCCTGTGCGTGCTGGCCGAGGAATTCAGCCAGTGTTAGGGCAGAGCCATGGGGGTTTTAGTGGGAGAGTGTGGCATCGTGTGTGGGATGAGCTGGACGTGGGTAGAAATGGGTGGAAGGACGCTTTTCTGGCAAGTTCTATGGGACTGGTTTTTGAAGTGATTTTTGGATGGGGAGGGAGGATATAAAATTTAGGGAACATAAAGCCCACCTTTATTACTTTATTACGACACTGTGCCCCCCTCCCCAAATATCATCATCTGACATGCTTTTTTCAAAAGAGGCCTTTCTGAGATATTTTCCATATCACACCAAATGCTTCTGGGCACCCAGAAGTATCAGGTAGCAGGTTCCATGAAGGGGGCTCGGCACGGGCCCACATGTCTCCTCTGAGTTCCGCTAAGGGCTGTGCCAGTGCGTGGAGGCCCTGGCAGTGTGAGCAGACCCACTGAGCCTGTGGGGGCTTTCCTTTCACTGGGCGTGTCCCAGCAGGCCAGGCAGGGGTCTGGGGTGAAGATGTGAGCTGGAATAAGAGGGCTTCTTTTGCAGACCTTTGTAATGCTGGAAAGGGAAATGTGACATTATTTTTTGTACTTATTGTTCAAGGATTTTGATAACCAGCTTGTGTTGTCTGTGGTAGGAATTTTTAAACCATCATTTAAAATTTTTCTGTTGAGAACGAGACACTGACAAATTATTTGTAATCAGTAAGTCCTTATGCAGAAATGAATGAGCATAAGATACAATTTCATCTTACCCCTGAAGAAACTGAAATAGTGCAGTTTCATGTGTTCAACAGACAGCGAGTCCTTGTGACAGACTGGGCACTCTCCTGGGGCTGCGCAACCAAAGATGATCTAATTCTTCACATTGGGAAGACTTAAAAAAATATATATTCTGCTATAAATTCATGTTTAAGAATTCAGGTAACTGTCAATAATTAGGATGCAGGTGCATTAAAAAATCTCAAGTGTCTGTAACCCATCTATACAGAAGTTACCAGAAGGCTAGAACATAAAAGCTGATTTTGTGGAATAATACAGTGGTAACTAATGAAGAAGTTCCGCTCCTTAAAGGAGTTTTTATTGTAATTTTATTGTAATCGATGATAACAGACATAAAACAATACTGTAATCATATAAGTGATTAAATACTAAATTTTGTGGAATGAATTTAAGGACTCAAGAATTGAGATAAAGGAGCCAACCTAAAGAACGGTGGTTGGGAAAAAAGCTTGTCGGAGGTGGGGCTCGAACCGCTGGGTGAAATTCCCCCACCCCAACCGGGAGGGCGACCTCCTGGAACCAGGAGAAAGGAGATGTGTGCCTGCAGCAGACTCAGGGCTACCGCAACGAGGGCAAGCAGAGGCTGGGGTGGCAGGACCTATAGAGTGCTGGAGCCCGGGCCCTGGAGGCCTGAATCCCTTCTCAGTTCCGGTTCCCGCTCGGAGGGTGGCAGGTGGGTGGTATCCGTGCCCCCTGGTTGGGGGGGTGGGGCGTGGGCTGTGAGGTGAGAGTTGTGCATGTGAAGCTCCTGGTGCCCAGCAAGTGTTCCGCAGGCGGACTTCACCCTCCGGTGTGATGCTCCCGAGGCATTTGACCAGAGAGGTCGGGTGTGACAGGGACAGACTTGGCATGGTAGCTGCCCCTGGAGTCGTCTGCACACTCTGTGCTTTGTAGATCCATTCTCAGGGCCTCACCACTCCCTGGCAGTGGAGCTGGGCGCTTTGTTCTTTGAGAGGACAGGAGCACCTTACCCGGGCCACCTGGCTAACCCATAGGGAAGGCAGGGTTTGAACCTTGGCCTGCCTGGCTCCAGAGTCTGGGTTCCTTCTCCTTCTCCCTGGGGAGCCCCCTGATGACCCCATGCAGAAGAGGTGTGGCTGGCTCAGGTGGTTATTACTGCTACTAAAAGGTGTGTGAGTTGAGTGTCCACATTGGTACCCCTCCACCCTCAAAGAAGAGAGGAAGAGGAGGAAGAAGAAATAGAACAGCCACACATCCATGGGAAAAGAGATCGAACTTGGTGATTGGCTGCAGAAGAAAGAGGACAAGATGGGACAGAGATGAAGGCGCTGTTTGAAATGAAGGCGGACACTGGTAACCTGACTTTCTTACCCTGGTGTTGGGCTCCAGAGAGCTCAGGCACCAGTGGCGGAGCCCATGGGTTTCTCAGAAGTCGACTTTCTTATGGGCACACACCTAGCCGTCACTTAGGGGTTCACATAATTCCTGCTTGTTGTAGGGGCCATGTTGCTAGGCGGGACTTGTGCTGCTCTTGGACGATTGGTGCCATTGGGGGTTAGGGACGGGGAAGTGACCTTAGGTAAGAGATAGTCTGAGTGTTTCTTGGCCTTGGTTTACTTTGGTGCCTCCTAGGACAGTGCTTCTCACCAGTGTCGAAGGACCAGTTGTTAAAATTTCCAGTCTATCTGGATTGATACTTTTCTAAAATTGAAAAAGAAAAAAAAAAGAATTACTGGGGAAAAAAACTGAAAAAGATATGTGGAATACAAATTCTAATTTTTATTATTAGAGTCAACAGATACAGTTATCCTGTCTGATTGCCATAAAAGTTTCTGAATGCTTATTCTCCGTCTCTGTACTTGATCTTGCTGCAGAGCGGCAGGCTGGCATGGCCTGGTACAATATGAGAGCCCTGGTCTGGGAAGAAAGTTGTTAAGCAGATTAGTAAACAGGATGTTTTGGGAGTATTTACATGATTTAAGAAGAGTGAAAGTAGTCTTTCAGTTGGCCTTTAAAATACATGTGATTTGGGGCGCCTGGGTGGCACAGCGGTTAAGCGTCTGCCTTCGGCTCAGGGCGTGATCCCAGTGTTATGGGATCGAGCCCCACATCGGGCTCTTCCGCTATGAGCCTGCTTCTTCCTCTCCCACTCCCCCTGCTTCTGTTCCCTCTCTAGCTGGCTGTCTCTATCTCTGTCGAATAAATAAATAAATAAAATCTTTAAAAAAAAAATAAAAAAAAATAAAATACATGTGATCTATTTACAGATGACATCATTCAGTAAAGTTCCTGATTAGGAGGCCAGGATGTACAGGAAATATACCAATAACGGAGCTAATGTGGTTACTGTAAGGGATCTGTATGACTAGCTGCCCTAGTAGCGATACTCGGGAAAATGGGCGCTTTTCCTTCCTTTGTTGTTTCTGAGAACCACTGGATGTCCTTTTGCTCATTTAATTTGTATTGGTATGTTTTCTCTGTCAATTTTTGGCTTGCCTTTGAATTGATTTTTATAGTTTTGTGCATAATTTTAGATATGTTTTTAAGGGGGAAGTTCCCTAAGCAAATTTTTAAAAAATTCTAGAAGAGTTATATATGCTGATACCGAGATCATGTAATAATTTAGTTGTTTGTATTTCAGATTTGGTTTTGGTCTCTAGCTGCCAGTGTCTTTTACTTCCTATTTTGAGCCCTTTTGACATATTGCCGATACCTTCTTTGCTCTGAAATGATTTGCTAAGGTCCCTTAGCCTGGCTTCTTTTTCCCTGCCTTGAGGACCCAGTCTGGGAGCAGCTTCTATCAGGCCTGTACCTGTCCTGTTGCTGTTGGGGGCTGGGGCAGAGGTGGCTTCTCTGGCTCTCGCACACTTCCTCCCTTCCCCACTGGCCTCTTTTCGCCTTGCTGCAAAATCAGGACTTCCCGTGTTTTGTATCATACTTTATATTATACTTTTCACGCCTCTTTCATGTACATATTCTCTTATTTCATCCTCCAGACAATCCCATGAGGTTGGTAGGACAGAGATTCTCATCTCCGTTTTAACTGAGGTGAGGCTGGGAGAGTGTCCACATGGCATGTGTCCTCATTCCTCTGCCCTGGGCTCTCAGAGTGCCTGTTCCCCTCGGGTCCAGATTCCAAATGCTCGGGTTAGGAGTTTGCTCAAAGATGCCTGTAATTTTGAGGTCCTCTTTTCTAGTCAGTATTTATGTTTGTTATTTGGAAAGTGAAATATTAGAATCCTCAGCACAGTGTCACAGGCCTCTTTGGAAGAAAGAAATCTTCAGAACCTAACTCAGGGGTTGGTCAGCAGAGAACGAGAGCCGTGGCCCCAGTCATCGTGTCCAAGGACGTGCTCAACAACCTGGTTGTCTGCACCTGTGACTTCCCACTAAGACTGGAGGGTGGCGTCCTTAATTTCCACATCAGCCCTGCACATTAGATTGCATAGAACATTTCTCATGAAGAAAAAAGTCCTGCTTTAAGGATTCAGGGGAAGGCATATTGAAAAATCACTTTTTGGGGCGCCTGGGTGGCGCAGTAGTTAAGCATCTGCTTTTGGCTCAGGGCATGATCCTGGCGTTATGGGATCGAGCCCCACATCAGGCTTCCTGCTCTGCTGGGACCCTGCTTCTTCCTCTCCCACTCCCCCTGCTTGTGTTCCCTCTCTGGCTGTCTCTCTCTGTCAAATAAATAAATGAAATCTTTAAAAAAAAAAAAAAAAAAAAAAAAAAAAAATCACTTTTTGGCCCAAGTCGGAAGTCATTTGCTTCTGACTTTGGGGTGTGTAGGTGTGTGTTCTCCCCATCCCCTTTATGGCCAAGCGGACCTGGGTTCTAAATCCAGCCACTTACTTAGGTAGGTATGGTGACCTTGGCTGAGTTATTTAACCTCCCTAAACTTGTTTTCTCATCTGTAAAGTGGGGGAATGTTCTCTACTTGGAAGGATTGTTGTAAGGTTTAATGCTGACGCGTGTCTCACACTCTGGTGTGGGCTCAGTAAGGGAAGGAGGGGCACCTGAATGCTGGTGCAGAAGAGGGACTGGGGCGCAGGAGGAAGGCACCGGCTTATAATGGGCTGCAACAGTGGCTCTCAAATCTGAGTGGGCATCCGAATCACCCTGTAGTTTCAGATTCTTCTGGTCTGGGGTGGGGCTTGAGAACTTGCATTTCTGAGTTTCCAGGCGATGCTGCTGCTGCCACCGCTGGTCTGGGGACCACACTTTGAGAACCCCTGGGCTACAGGTAACTCACCAATGAGCATTTAGATGCTATAGGTGTATTTGCAAACTGAGTTTTTATGTGGTTATAGGTGCTCTGTTAGCATTGCTTGGAATGAATGCATTTTGCAAATACTGAATTTAGTATCTCAAGGATTTTTCCTCCTGAAGTCTAGGAGTTTTTGTTAAAGATATTTGAAGAATAAGTCATGGAAGTAACAGTTATGAACATATTATGAATAGTCTAACGATATCAAATTGGCTAACGTATATGAAAGTGCTTTTACAGAATGCTGAAAACTGAAAAAAAAAATTAAATACCTTTGTTTTTAAGATTGAACATCATAATGGACTATAAAATAGTGTAACTATTAGATTTCTCATCTCAATGTGCTGTTTACCGTATGTATTTTTCTCTTTCTTCTCCAGGCTGCTGACTTGAGTAAACCAATAGATAAAAGGATATACAAAGGAACACAGCCTACTTGTCATGACTTCAACCACCTAACAGCCACAGCAGAAAGTGTCTCTCTCCTAGTGGGCTTTTCCGCAGGCCAAGTCCAGCTTATAGATCCAATCAAAAAAGAAACTAGCAAACTATTTAATGAGGAAGTAAGTAGCACCCTGTCTTAGCTGTTAAGAATCCCTTTAAGAATTTATACGTTCTTACCAAGGGCAGTGGGCCTTATTTGACACGTCGAGCTAAGCCCATTTCTCATTCTCCCAGCTGTTCTGCCTAGTATTACCCGGTGAAATGTGGTGAATTGACTTGCTGGCTTCTGCCTGCTCTTCCTTGGGGCGTCACTGTTCTGTGCGGTTTTGTGGAGCGTGCTCAGGTGTCTGTAGCAGGTGCTTTAAAACGCTTTATAATGGAGACAGGGATGACACTGTCACCTGATTTTTATAATTTAAATAAGAAGATACAGAGTTCTAGACCTTGTTCACATCACCAGAAAATTTCATTCAGATCAAAGAACTTGATAATAATTCCTTAGGCGACTTAGATTGTAGCTCAGCCTCTTGTGTCTGTGTTTGACATGTGTTTGGCTAAGGGGTAGCTTTCTTTCTCTTGCAAATATTTGCTATAAAATCACCTTTGACATATTTGAAATCCTGGCACTTAAAATTGGATCACGTGACAGAGTTTTTGCTAGTGATATAGCATTTGCTGGGTTTCTAGAATCTTCAGTCTTGTTCTGGAAGGAGTCTGAGCTATATGTGAGCTGTGTGTTCAGGACCATGTCCAAACTGTTAAACGTGGCCCGTAGAAGTTACATAAATCGTGGGTGGTAAAGCTGTCAGAGGGGCTTTTCGGCCCCCAGAGTTGCCATTGCAGATTCAGTGTTCTCCCTCCTCTGTTTCAGTGCGACTTTCTCAGCAAATGGAAAAGATGCGGTGGGCTTGCTGACTTAGAAGCCTTGGGTCCCAGTGTCAGCTGGTGACCCCAGCCCTCATGTGACAAGGGTCAGGTCATGTGGGCTCCCTCTCTCAGGAAGGGCAAGTGGTGTTGTGCTGTTGTCTGGTTTTGATGTCATGAACTTGGAACAGAAGCGCATTATAGGTTCTGGTTCATAAGAAGTAATTTTGTTTGGGCGAGAATATTCAAGTTCACAAATTGGAGGTAAAATTCAGATTCTTTAGCAGTGTCGTGGCCTTTGCTGTCCACACCCAGCCGGTCCCCATCCACAGTGCTCCTGTCTGGCATTGCCAGTGGATTTGGGGAGATCTCTGGAACCATGCCTTCTCCTCTTCTAGTTGCATCTGGGTTGACTGGAAACAGAACTTGCCATGTGGGTTGACAAAACTCTAGAAGAAAAGCATTTATTCCCGTTTCTGTTGAAAATAGTCTGAAGCAGAAACTGTTTTATTTACCTAAGTCTTTTACTAATAACATCTGAGAAAGTGATTCCCAGTAGCTGAATGAATTGTTTTTTTTCCTTCTGGTGGTGGTTGTGGGGGAGCAACCAGTCCTCTCTGCACTGCCACCAGAAACTAAATTTGGAGTCATTTGGAGTCATTGTGGGGTTTTGTTTGTATTTAGGTAGGGGGCGTGTTATTGAGGGGGAGGGGCTGTTGGTGAACAAGATCGGGAGGCTGCTCTGGCTGAGGATGGCACGGAATGCCACTAGAGAACAAGAGGGCTTGTGTGTCGTCACGGGGGAGGCAGGAGTCTCGGGGCCCTGAGAGCACTCGGACACGTCACCAGATCCATGCCTTGCTCTGGACAGCAATGGGGATTGCAGGCTGGGAAGCGGCTTGTCACTCAGTGATTTCAGCACTGGTTGTCTCATACATGTCTTATATTTTATTTGAAAAATGGCTGTTCACCATGCTATGTGGGGTTAAATGCCAGCTTGGCACTTATAGCTTGAGTCTGAAATTGATTGCCTTTCACAGTGAAGAGATTCTTTGGCTGTGTGGATTTTCATCAGATTTTGGTCAGGATTTCTAAGAGCAAGGGTCGTCAGAGGTCTGTTTGTCTGAGAGTGCCAGGAATGGTGGTTGAAGCCGTCATCACGCCATGCTTTGCCTTAGTATGAGAGTGAGAGGCTTCAAACTGTTTCACATTAGTCCTCTGCATGGTTGGGCAGGCAGCTGTTGCCATCCTGCAGACGAGGAAATAGTCAAAGAGAAGGTACGTGAATTGTCCAGGCAGGAAATAAGTTGACGACAGAAGTGGAAATTACGTCCACAAGGGCTCCCCGGTCACAGCCTGGAAGCCCCACCATGTGTGGTTGCCAGAGGGCTGGGCCCTTGCGTTCCCAGGAGCTCACAGTTCAGTAAGGTGGATGGATGGGGTATTGGGGCGTGTTAGCACACTGTTAGGAACAAAGTGCCGGGGGATATGTGTTCACATATTCTTCAGCATGTATCAAGTATCATAAAGCGGAAGTTAAATTCGGTGGAGGAAGCCTGAGAAGATTTCCAGAAGGTGACACTTGATCTGGGTCTTGAAAGGTGCACAGGAGTTGGGGAAGCGTGAGAGAGGCTCTCAGAGCTGGAGAGAACTGCTTGGTGTGCGGAGGAGCGTTGGGTGGCCAGGTGTGACCAAGTCAGCGTGCAGGCCTCAGAGATGCAGGGTCCAAGCCGATGGATACACGGGAACTAGACAGTGAATGCCCTGACATGCTAAGATGTTTGGATCTGACGCTGGAGGCTATACAGGTAGTTTTGGGCTTTTAATCAAGGGAGTGAGTGTGTCAAGTGGGTCCTTTAGAACGCTTGTCAGCACTTGTGGAAGGTGGATTGGAATGAAGAGAGACTGGCAAGGGTAGCAAGACCAATGAGGAGGCTGGTACCTGTTGACGTGAGAACCAATGGCTTGGACAAGAGCAGTGGCCGTCTCATCCAGGTGACAGACCTTAGTTTACCTACCATGTGCCCACTCGGGCCTGCTCTGTGGATACCCCATGAGAGAGGGAGACGTATCAACAGTAGCACCCCTCATGCGCGCTTAGGGCAAATGCTGATGTGTGACATATAAGGAGGCAGAGGCCTGGGGAGACAGGGAGAGGAACAGCGGTGGCAGAGGACATCTCTTGAAGGAGGTGCTGTGCGCTAGGCGGGGCCTCCAGTGAGGAGGTGGCTGGCCGGGTCCAGCCTGACATGGAGCGTTTCCCAGAAGGGAGAGCAGGTGAAGGCCCAGAGTAGGAAAGAAGCTGGGACCAGGAGAGCGGAGAGAGGACCATGTCCCAGGGAAGGTGGTGTGAAGGGAGGCTGTGAGACCAGAGCGCTGTGTTCCCTCTCGGCTGAGGCCTGCGATCGCACAAGAGGAAGCAGGAACACGGTGCGGTCAGGTCGGTGTTTTTGAAAATCCCCGTGGCTCCTGCTTGAAGATTGGTAGGTTTCTGGCTGTCATGTATGCACTGGGTAAGACTGGAGAAGGAGCAGGTTTGGAATGGAGGGAAGATCGGAGTTCCATTCTGTACTTGACAAGATTCGGAGGCCAGTAGATGTTAGATACATGGACCTGGAGCCCAAAACCAGGGGTAAAACTTTGAGAGTTTGGCATGTAAATAGCATCCCATCCCTGAGATCAGACGGCAGGGTCTGTGCACTCGCTATACTCCAGGACTCTGGCCGGCTCATCACGTGGCCTTCAAAGGGGCACTTACAACCGCTGTTTATTCCCTGCAATTAGAGACTCAGCGCTGTGGCTCAGAACGCAGAGCCTTGAGGCTGAACGCCTCCCTGCTCTCCCCACCCCCACCTAGAGCATGGGAAAGAGAGGCGAGGAGTGTTGTGGAGCATACGGCTGGGAGAGTAGGCCCTTGGGGAGTGCTCAGCAGAGTTTGCAGGTGGAGGGGAAGCTCACGGAGCACCCCCAACCGGGTGCCAGGAAGGGCTCCTTGGAAGGGGAGATAGCAGCAGTTCTGAAGGGGAAGCCAGTAAGTTTCCAGGACAACCCAGGCAGGGAGTGAATGTGCGTAGAGCAGAGGACGGGGGAGCAGCTCATCCCAGTGGGTCCCGTGTGTGTCTTCCTCACCGAGCGCTTCTCTCAGCTGCGCGTTGCGCTCACATGTGCATGTGCACACACGCCCTGCTACTGATTCTTCCACCTTTGCCTCCCTTCTACAGGCTCCTGGCACATGAAAATACTACAGAAGTTTGCATGGGTAGATGGATGGATGGAATGGAATTTTAGAGTCTAGAAATCTACCTGACATTAAAGATAGATGATATTTCTATCTGGGAGTCAAGTATATCTTAAAAGGTGATTTTCCCTCCCTCTATTAACTAAAAAAGAAAAAGAAAAATTTTAATGCTTGTTTATAGAAGTACAGAGAAGATGGGAAAACATCACCCCTAAGTACTCACTGTTAACTTTATTGTCTTTATAGTTTTTACTTTTTTAATGAGGTGAGTCTGGTAGATTCACACCTTCCATCAGAGGTCCCGTGACCTCCTCCTTCCAGTCTGGCCAGTGGAGTTAGAGGTGAGCCCCGCTCCCTTCACGCCCCGCTGCTTGGGTGTCCCTGTCACGCTGCAGAGCCTGGCTGTTGTATCTGCTCCGTCCGGAAGGAAGGAAGTGCCTCGTCCTTCCCAGCCTCCCTGGGGGAGTGACACCTGCAGGTCCCTCGTGTCTGCTCTCTCCAGTCTCTCTCAGCGGGGCCTTGCTGTCCCTGTAGCGTTGTGTGTGTGCAGTGCCTATGGAGCGTACCTTCGTTCTGCAAGCTCCCTGGAAAGGAGAGTCCCCCAGCTGGTTGGCATTCAGCCTCGTGTGAAGGACCCCGAAGGGCTGAGGAGCTTCCTTTTTACTACTATTGGTTAGGGTACACTGGGGAGCGGGAATTATAAAGGTGATGATGAACCCAGACTTGTTTGTCTTTGTAGAAATTCTCATTATTTCAGGGTTGTATCCATAGAACAGTTAGTTAAGTTTAAAGGGTTTTCAGGTATGTGTTGATTGTTGGGTAGAGTGTAAAATCTAAGAAGTACTTGTCATTGTGCCTTCTTTCATTACTGACACGTAATGAGACCCTCTGTCCTTGACATTGTTCCCCGTCATGGGCTGCAAGGCCAGGGCCATCACACTGGTTCTGCGTCTCCTGCTGTCTGACCGCCCCCGGGAGGCAAGGCCGCCCTTTGCCGGCCTGAGGCTGCGTCTTCTCTCTCCTTCCTGGGACCCAGTGCCCCCGGGGGCGGGAAGAGCCAGGCCCAGCTTTGCAGTCTTCTGTCCAGTTCTGGGACAAAAGAGTGGTTATGGGCATTTTGTTAGTTTTGTTTTCTTGCTTTTTTTAATCAAAGGAAGGAAAGGAGCACATAATGCTCTACTCCTTAAAGTTTTAGCTTTGATAAAACGACATTTGATCCTCCTTTCTGTGGCTCTGAAATACCCTTTCTTCACACTTCCTGAGGACAGCAGCTTTCTTTAAAAGTGTTTACATAAGCAAAGCCAGTTTTGCTTGTGGCTACATCATGGCTCCCCTCCCACCCCCCTCCTCATCCCCCAACGTAGCTTCTGTGGTGTTTTTTTTTTTTTTTTAAGATTTTATTTATTTATTTGACAGAGATAGAGACAGCCAGCGAGAGAGGGAACACAAGCAGGGGGAGTGGGAGAGGAAGAAGCAGGCTTCCAGCAGAGGAGCCTGATGTGGGGCTCGATCCCACAACGCCGGGATCACGCCCTGAGCCGAAGGCAGACGCTTAACCGCTGTGCCACCCACGCACCCCAGCTTCTGTGGTTTTTGAATTGTTTACTTCAATATTTTTGTTAGAAATTAATATCTGCATTATAAAATGCATACCCACTGCCCCCTAAGTAATTTTTTCCTGCTTGTCATGTTGATAGTAGGAAAAAAAGGGGCACCTGGGTGGCTCAGTCGGTTAAGTGTCCAGCTCTTGGTTTCGGCTCAGGTCATGATCTTAGAGTCATGAGATCAAGTCCCGCGTCAGGCTCCACGCTCAGTGTGAAGTCTGCTTGATTCCCCCGCCCCCCCCAAAAAATAAAAAAGACAACTAAGTGCTTTAGAAAGCTTCGTCTTAGCAGTGACACTTTAACATGGTTATTTATTTTTATTCTTGCTTCCTTTTAATTAGTTTATTATAGTTAGAAAATCTTTTCTCTTAATGCCATTAGTGACAGTAGTTTTAGTGTTTGATTTTTACTGGCTCTGTATCAGCAAAAGGACAGTTTCTTCGGAATTGCGGTGGGGATTGTGTGGGGCTGCCGGTGACTACTACTGAGAGGTGAGGGTGTGGGAGCCCACTTCTGTGACGTGCAGAGATGGCATACCCATCTCCAGATACTGTGTTTGGTTTTTACAAAAGTGGTTATAGAAATTGGCTCCAAACATTTTGGAATTTGACTTTTTAATGGAAGCCCAGTGGCCGAGCCAGGTGACCTCATAGAGACTTTCTTAACTGCTGAACTTTCCCAGCCACCTCCCTGCCCTCTTCCCCCTCCCTGAGCAGCTGTCCTGCTCCATCCGCCCTCTGCTGGTTTCCTGGAAGTGGGGTTCACACTGTCCTCCACACCTTTTCCTCCTCCCCTGGTCAGTGTCCCCTGGGTGTCTCCTCTGCAGCCAGGGAGCAGGGGGCTTTCTTCCCCTTGATCCCCACGAACCCCTCTCCTTGGTCCCTCAGACTTGCTCCCTAAGGAGGCCTCCCTGCTCCTCCTGTGCCTGCCTCAGCCCTGCTGGGGCCACTGCCCCCCTCTGACCCTCCCTTCCTGGTGTGTAGACCGAGCCAACCTCAAAGACTCCGTCACAGGACACGGAGGGCACTTGTGATGCCGCAGAGCTCCTGGTCTCTGGTGGTCACTCAGCATCAGCTCCTTCCTCTCCTCATGGGACTTCGGGGTCATCTCCTCACATGTTCCTTCTGCCTGCCTGACTTTTGTCCTGCTCCCTATAAGTGGGGCGTCACCCTGTCCTCTTCCACACCGCACCTTTCTTGGGGATCTTAGGAGGTCACAGATCTGGCTCTCCCTGTTCTCAGCTGGTGTCCTTGTTCTCCTTGCCTGCTCGATGAGGACACTTGGGTGTCTCCCCAGCATAATCCACCCCCCGCCTTCTCTGTATGTGGCAGTCGCTTGAGTTCCAGGCCCAGGAGAATTCACAGGCCTCTTCCCCACCCCCACCTCCTGTTCCCCCCAGCCTAAGCCATCGTTAACAGCCCATCTTGCCATGCTGCCACCCGTCACTGTCCAGACCTTTTTGTCCACACACAACTATCACAGCCTCCTAACTGGTTCCTCCCCACCCACCTCCCGCCTCCCATCTTCCATTCTGTACCTTCTGCCAGGGGGGATTCCTCTTTATTCTGTCACTTCCCTTTTCAGAAGCCTTCCCTCCCTGACTGTATGCAGCCACACCGCCAGTAGTGTGTGTGAGGCACATACGCAGTCTTAAATTTTCTGACAGCACATTAAGTAAGCAAAAAATGGGTGAAATTAAGATTTTGTTTTCTCTGTATACCCGAAATAGTATCTTAACATATATGTAATACGAAATTATGAGATTATGTCTGTAGGTTTTCAGTCTTCAGAATCCAGTGTATATTTTGCAGCACATCTCACTTCCGGCACATTTCAAGTGCTCAGGGCTGTGGGATTGGTGGCCCAGGGCTTCAAGGTCACGGCCCAAAGCCCCTTAGCCTGAGACTTCACTGTGCTGAGCCCCAGTTCACAATTCCAGACCTAATTCCCTGCCCCTTCAGCCAAAACAGGTGCCACGTGTAGTGCCGCGTGTGTCCCCACACTCGCCAGGACTTCTGTCCTGAGCCACTCCCAGCACAGTCCTCCCCACGCGCCCCCCCCTTCTTTCTGCACCCACCCCCCACCCTCCCCGCTCTGCTCAGGAGCTCCTCAGAGGGGGCCCGGCTTCTGCTGAGGCTGTTTTGTCATCGTGCGTCCAGATCACGGCCCCATTCATACTGGAGAATTCAAGCTTACCAGGGTCATCCTGTTACTTAACATGGGGCACTAAGATTCTTTATCTTTTTTACTACTTTTAGCAACAGAAACACACCTTTACGGTGTAGAAACTGGGCTTCGTTCTTTATATTTATTTGAATACAATGTTCTAGATACTTGTTTCTTAATTAGAGACAGGAGTGAAATGCTTTCTTTTTTCTTCCTTTTTTGTTAAATCCAGACCAGAGCTGTTTAAATTCAGTGACTCTCTACTAGCTAGCCCTCGAGTTGTGCCTCCTGCCTTGGCTTGGGGTCTGAGGCAGGCTCATGGCCTGTTCCTGAGAACAGGTGTGAGTGGCCCTGGCCTTGGTTTGATGTCTCTCGGTGGTGCAGGAGATGGCAGCCCCACCTTGGCCAGTCTGTTCCACCTGCTCTGGCTCCCTTCTTTCTCTGGGATGCCCGGTACTGGGTTTGCTCCTGCCTCAGCACCTCGCAGCTATGGTTCCCTCTGGGAGGATGCTCTTCCCCACGTGCTCTTGGCCTGCCCGCTGCGTGCTGTCAGCCTGCTCAGCCAGCCCTTGCCATCCGAGGAGTCTCACTAGGCCTTCCTGCCTGAGATCAAAGGCGCCCAGCCTCCTGCCCCCCCCCCCCGTCAGCACTGTGCCTTCTCCCCCTGGTTTGTTTTTCTCCACAGCTCTTGTCACCCTCAGATCTTGCAGATTTCACTGTCTTCTCCTCTCACTTGGATGCGAATGCCTGTCCGTTTTAATCAGTGCTGTATCAGCACTTGGCATTAATGCATTCGAGAAAGAATGAAGCAATGATGAGCGAGCGGGTGGGTGAGCCGGTGAATGAGTGGGGCTGCAGGAGAGTTTCCTGGCCTCTCAGAGCCTCTGTTTCCTGGTGGTAATATGGTGATTATATCTACCTTGCTAGGGGGAAGCGGGTGCTCTTACATTGCTGAGAATAGAGTGTTCTGTCCTCCGTGAGTGGTAATTTAGCAATATCTATAAAAATTAAGATGTAGGTACCTTTTGCCCCGGCTGTGTTCCCGGGAGTTCGTCCTGCAGTGTACGTGTACGTGTACGCGTGAAATCTGCCGTGTGCGCGAGGTCGGTCATTGCTACGGAAATGGCCAGCGGTGGGGACTTCTAAAACAGATGACCGCATTCCCATCCATGGCAGGGAAACTGCAGCTTTAGAGAAGAACAGGGAAGCGGTGTGGGTGCCCGTGCGAACAGCTGCGGATGCGTGACTGAGTGAGCCGCAGCAGGGCGCTCGGTGCCTCGGTGCTCTGTGGTGCCTTGCCCATGGACGGAGACACTCTGGAGGGAGAGACAGGTAGCTTCACGCTGGTGACTCCGGGGACAGGTGATCTGGAAGGGAGGAAAGGGGTGTGAGTGAGCTCTCCCCCGCGCGCTTTTCTGTGAATGATGAATAGACTGCCGCCTCAGACAAAACAGAAGTGGGCCTTGCGGGTCCTTTTCAGTGGGCAGAGCCCCTGGCCCAGTGCCCGGCACGCAGAGTTGAGCCTCCGATGGGAGGTGAGCACTGCTGGCGCACCGTGTGTGTCGCATGCCGCAGCCCTGGGGGCGCCCCGGGTAGCGCCGCCCGACGCCAAGGCTTTGGCCACACGGGGGCACACGATCTGCTGGGGCCGAGCTGGGTCCCGGCGCCTTGCTCACTGGGGTTTGCAGCTGCCCGCACTGCTGTCCACAAGTTACATCCACGGATCTACTTACAGTCGTCTTGATGCACCTGTTTCATAAGGAATGAAGTCTCTAAGTGTGTTTTGTTTCCCAGTGACATTTATTTTAACAGTGCTGTCATTCTTTGTCTTCACGTCTGAGTTGCGGAACTAGACTCTGTTTACTTGACAGTATTACAATTTCAGGGCTTAATGGAATTATTTTTGTTGTATCTCTTTAAGCCAAAAATAAAATTTTCTCCTAAGCATAGTGGTTTGTCCTTAAAAATTTCCACACAGGATGGAGTGGCAGTGGTGTTCTCTTGGCCAGACCGCGATCTGTCTGGTTGCGGTGACGTGTGAGGGGCAGGAACCGAGAGCCACGGGTTTGGCTGCCAGTGCGAGGTACCGTTGTCACCGCCTGACCAGGCCGCCCCCGATGCCGGTGAGCCATGGTGGTCCGAGGCCGGCTGGGCAGCCTGGGCCCGGCGGGGACAGCACGGTCTGACAGATGGGGCTGGGCGTCCCCAGGACGAAAGCCCTGATCTGGCCTTGCGAGTTACTTCTGTAACCTTTTAAGGAAGAAGCAGTGCAGGCCTCGTGGGAACCCTGCCAGAGTGGTCACTGGGCTTTTAGGTTGTTGGCATTGGTGCAGGTCAGGGGCCTTTTAGAGGTAGGATGGGAAGGAGGCAGGGGATGAAAATGTTGGCTGTGTGCCCAAGGCCAGCTCACATGTCTGTTGACTTCAGAGGTCGGCGGTGCCGCCCTGTGGCTCCGGCGTCTGGGGCAGTAGGCCGTGTCACCTGCTGCGGAACCTCTGCCCGCCCCGGGCCCCACGTGCTGTGCGGGGCCAGCCGCCCTTCACGTCCCTGGCCGGGGCCTGCCGTTCTGCAGCTTGCTCAGTCCGTGCATCTCTTCTCTGAAAAACCCAAGTGATTTCATGTTCTGTGCTTTTCTGGGAAAATGCCGCACACTCCGCACAGGTGCGCAGAGCCGACGGCGGGGCAGGGAGGTTCGTGTCGGTGCCCCGGGTCCTCAAGGCTGGGGCCAGGAGTCCCAACCAGGGAGGGGAGGTGGTAGTGTTCAACTCACCCGGAGTCCGCCGGGCTCCTGAGGCAGCCGGTTCCTGGGCACGTGGCCTCGGAGAAGGTTCGGCAGGAGGAGTTCTAAAAACTTGGGAGGGTTGGGAGCTTCTGGTTGGCTTCCGGTGACGTGCTTTGGGACCAGGCACCTTCCCGCGGGGCACCCAGGTGGGAGCCGCCGTGCCGGGGAGCCCCACGGCCGGGTCTGCAAGCAGGGCCGCACACGTGTTGTGTCTTCGGGTGGTTTCACTTTGGTCTTTCGGTTTTAAAGGCAAGACTCCTGATCTGTGCCTGTGAAAGGAACCCTGGTCAGCCGAGCAGGAATTAGCGTGGCTGGAGCGGCAGTGATGGGCACATCCTCCCGAATCAGTCGTCTGTTTATTTTTTTAAACACCACCTTGTTCCAAAGAAGATCTGGAGGAATTGCTTTTAAATGCACACACAGGACTGCGAATGTGAGTGAGGAGTCTCAGTGAGCCGGGGCTGACGGGGAGCCCGGCACGCGCGCTGCTGGCACGTGTGCTGCTGCCAGCGGCTGCACGCTGCGTCCCCTACCCCGGAGCCGCTGAGCAGAGGGGCAGGTGTAGACAGCGCGTGACTCACGGGACTAAAGTGCAGAGAAGCCGGGGGGCAGAGCGGCTTCCCCGGGGGTCTTTGTAGAGAGGGTGCTGTGTGTAGGGGCCAGGAAGGCGCACATTCAGACGCTCCTGGCAGGAGAGAGGAGGGTTTCCGGGGGCTGGCGCCCCCCCCTGCCCTGCCCCGGCGCGGTGTCCGGCACGTAGCAGGCCTCAGCGGTGTGTGGTGAGTGACTGACTCCCGCGGCGAAGGCCAGTGCCTGACACCCACGTGCACTTCTAGAAAGTAATTCTGCAAGGGGCCCACATGCTCTTCGCTGGCTTGGCTGACCACGGGATAGAGTGTGCAGTGCCTGGATGGACTCTTCCCTTCTCACCGAGAAGCAGACAAGTTGCTTGCTGGAAAAGTAGACCTTTAAAGCTTCTCCATTGTGATAACTTGTTCTCCTTTGTCTTCACAGAGACTAATAGACAAGTCACGCGTAACCTGTGTCAAATGGGTTCCCGGTTCGGAAAGCCTTTTCCTAGTAGCCCATGCGAGCGGGAACATGTACTTGTATAACGTGGAGCACGCTTGTGGCACCACAGCCCCCCACTACCAGCTTCTGAAGCAGGGCGAGAGCTTTGCCGTACACACTTGCAAGAGCAAATCCACGAGGAACCCTCTCCTTAAGTGGACAGTGGGCGAGGGGGCCCTCAACGAGTTTGCTTTCTCCCCAGATGGCAAGTTCTTGGCCTGCGTGAGCCAGGACGGGTTTCTGCGGGTGTTCAGCTTTGACTCGGTGGAGTTGCACGGCACGATGAAGAGTTACTTCGGAGGCTTGCTGTGTGTGTGCTGGAGCCCGGACGGCAAGTACGTCGTGACGGGCGGCGAGGACGACCTGGTGACCGTCTGGTCTTTCGGAGACTGCCGAGTGATCGCTCGAGGCCACGGGCACAAATCCTGGGTCAGTGTGGTCGCATTTGACCCCTATACCACGAGCGTGGAAGAAAGCGACCCCATGGAGTTTAGTGGCAGTGACGAGGACTTCCAGGACCTTCTTCATTTTGGCCGAGACCGGGCGAACAGTACACAGTCCAGGCTGTCCAAACGGAACTCTGCTGAGAGCCGCCCCGTCAGTGTGACGTACCGGTTCGGCTCGGTGGGCCAGGACACACAGCTCTGCCTCTGGGACCTGACGGAAGACATCCTTTTCCCTCACCAGCCCCTCTCGAGAGCAAGGACACACACAAATGTCATGAACGCCACGAGCCCTCCTGCCGGCAGCACGGGGAACAGTGTCACGACGCCGGGCAACTCCGCGCCCCCGCCCCTGCCCCGCTCCAACAGCCTCCCCCATTCCACCGTCTCCAACGCCAGCAGCAAGAGCAGCGTGGCCGATGGTGCCATCGCTTCTGGGGTCAGCAAATTCGCGACGCTCTCCCTGCACGACCGGAAGGACAGGCACCATGAGAAAGACCACAAGCGAAACCATAGCATGGGACACATTTCTAGCAAGAGCAGCGACAAACTGAACCTCGTTACTAAAACCAAAACGGACCCAGCTAAAACCCTGGGGACACCCCTGTGTCCTCGGATGGAAGACGTTCCCTTGTTAGAGCCGCTCATCTGTAAAAAGATAGCACATGAAAGACTGACTGTGTTAATTTTTCTTGAAGACTGTATAGTCACTGCTTGTCAGGAGGGATTTATTTGCACATGGGGAAGGCCTGGTAAAGTGGTAAGTTTTAACCCTTAATGCTGCACCAGATCTAGAACTTGGATAGGTAGTGATTTTTTTCTTGCGGGAGGGGTGGGTGTACAATGAATGTGAATGGCACTTCTTACTCTTAATGTAAATCTAAATGCATCAGAGCCATAATTTTGGATACTGCATGCCATGTAATTCTGAATCATTTGATAATTCAACTTAGAACGTTTAAAAAAAATATAATCAAACTAATTGCCAGCCAAGTCAGTCACCCTCCTGGGAGTAGATACAGTCCCAAGGTTAGCGCTCCTGTATTAGACTATTTCGACTTAGGAAACTCATGACAGTGTGGGAAACAATGACTTTAAAATGCTAAAATTAAAATTTCTGCTTTAACTGGAATATTTTTGCTTAACTACTCAATCAGAATGTTGTACACCTGATCAGAGTGCGTGTTCAGTATGGACGGCCATTAATTGTCATTTCTAGTCCAGTTTTTATCTTAATCATAAAATGTTTAGGAATCTATGAAATTTAACTTTAGGAACAAAGCATTCAGCAGGGTTGATTGATATTATTTTTACATTGTTCTGGCAATCCACAGAAAGAGAAGAGCCTTAATTTTTAAAACCCATTTTAGTCATTTTATGACAATTAAAATTGTTTAATAAACATCTTTTTTCAAAGAAGCAGTTTGTAGCACTTTGATTGAGATTCTGTGCACTGAGTAAAATACCCACCTTCCTCCGAGCCTGGCCAGCTCCCGGGAGCCGCGGCCGAGGACGCCCACAGCAGGGGTCAGAAGTGCCTCTTGCCACATAAGCCAAGACCTTTTATGTTGGATGCGCTTTGCTTATGTTTTTTTCCAACAAGGGAAAGGAGGTTTTGGTTTCTTTTGTGGTTTACTGTGGGTTTTTTTTGTTGTTGGTGATGCTGTTTTTGGTCAAAAAGGTAGAACTGTAGCCCCGGGACAGGCCTTGTTTTGTGGAGACTGACAGACCCCCCCACCCCCGACTCAGAGTGCCTCCCGAGGTTGCCCTGGTTTGGATTTTGTTTTCCCGCGCAGAGGAGAGGCACACGTGTAGGGTGCCCTCTCCTTATTACTGGGTGGCTGTCATGACCCCCGCTCGGCTCCATCCTGACCGGCTTCCCCCTGGCCGGACGCCGAGCTGCTTCTGCGGGCTGGCGTAGCTCTCGGGCCTGTGGTCCTTCTCGGCCGTGTGGGGAGTTCGAACGCCAGTTTCACGCAGGCGGAGATACCTACAGCTTTTATGTCAAGATGACGGTTATCTTATTTGTTAACTTACTTCGGGGGTTTCGGTTGTTTTCTGTTTTGCACGCCTTTGTCATTAAACGTGGAGACGCTGACCGCTGGCACTCTGAGGAGTGGGTGTGATACAGCAGAGTGGACACGAGGCTCCTGGTTTCTCTGCAGCGTGCAGCCCTCCGGGAGGGCCAGACCCCACTTCCCCCGGCCTGCTCTCCCCCCCCCCAGTTCACTCTACCCACCGTGCTGGCCTTCCAGGTGCCCCCCCCTCGGCCTCATTTATGCATGACATCATCGGTATATGTTAATGTCCTGTTTACTGTTAAGATGTGGTCCTTTGTTCCTAAGTGTTAACTGGCCTAAGGCCCCGGACAGTCGTCCTTGTGGGCGGTTTCCACCCCGGAGGTGAATCGGGCGTCAGAGGGGGAGGATCAGGCTCCGGAGCTCTGGCGTACTTTTGTGCACCCGTGTAGTTCTAGCAGTTTCAGTTCAGATGCTTCTGAGGCACTGCGTGTGCAGTGTCCAAATTCGGGACTTGGTGTGGGGCCCGGGCCGAGGGGCCGGCCCCGGGTAAGCAGCCTTCGTGGGGAGGCTTCTCGCGACCTCCGGTTCTGAGTGCGCCGCGCCCCACGCTGCCGCCGGGAAAGCTGTGGTGTGGCTTGAGTCCTTTCACCCTCAGGTACCCTCCGTCTTGCCGCGTGTGCTGCCAGAAAGGGGGGGGGCAAGAGGAGGAGTTTCCTGTTCCCCTAAAATCAAGCTCTGAAATGTGCTGACAGAAGCCCATGGTGTCTCTCTCCGCCCCCTGCCTCCCCATCCCCCAGTTTTAAAAACCATGGTCATGTCACAGTTTGGGATTTGGGGCTTGGTCACCATCTCGCTCTTCCTGTTTGTGCTGGTGAGCGTATCCTTAACATCTGTCCGGTCCCCTCTGGGCCCGTTGCTGGGTGTCAGGTGCTGGGGAGGGCCTGCACGGCGGCCCTTCTGATGCCCGCCCCCTTTCTTTGACAGCCAGCAGAGCACCTGTCCTGCAGTCAGGAGGACAGAATGCAAGGCGTTCTCCGAGACCAGGACTAGAGCTGCCCAGAGCTCTAGGAGAAGAGAGGCACTGGAGGGGCGGGCGGGCCCTCTCTCCGACTGGCTTCCGGCAGAGGCTCCTGCAGCCCCGGGACGTGGAGAGGGGACCCTTCACCCCCGCCAAGGTGCTGGCCTCAGGTGTGGAAGGCCCAGGGCCAGGCGGCTTCCACGGCGGCCATGAGGGCATATCTGGGGAGCGCTTTTCTAGTTTCCTCAGCACACTTTGAGCTTCCTCATTGAAACTGTTCATGGTGTTCTCACTTCAGTGTTATCCTGAGCAAGAATATCTTTTCTAACTTAACGTCTGGAAGAAAACAGCTATTGGCAAAGGAGGCTGTTCCTTGCTCGGCCGGCACAGCCTCTCTGCTGTGCACGGAAGAAAGGCACAGACAGAAGCAGCTCAGGGTGGCTCTCGAACCCACCTCCCTCCTGGTCTGCGTGCAGGGACCCAAGCCCTCAGAGAGCACGGCCACGCAGTGGTGGCCCTTCCCGCCTGTCTTGCCTGCCTGGGACTTCGGACAACCCCAGCCTTTCTCTGAGCTTCTCCTCTTCCTCAAGGGCAGGGGATTAAAATCCCAGAGGGCCGGAGAAGGAAGCCTTTGGAAAATCCTGCTTTCTTTTAAAAACAAATGTGTAAGAGGGAGTAGGCAGACTCTTTAAAAATAATCGGTAACTTTGGGTTCTAAATTCACTTAAATAGTGGTAAGGAATCTTAATTTTGTCTTTTGTGCTGATTGAACCTTCTAGAGCATTTTGGAAGTGTTCTGTGAGCCATAGCCTTGGGACTGAGGATAAATACCTAGGACAGGACAGGACAGGGGAGAAGTGGAAAGCAGAAGTAAGCTGTCACCACGATTAACGCCCCAGCCACTCAGAAGCCACAAGGAACAAAACGTGACGAAACTTACCTGTCTTTATGGGTATGCGCACATGTCCCGGTGGGACTCAGGTGTTCTCCTTCACTGGCCTAACACCCAAGTCCTAGCTGACAAGTTCCCCCAGGTCCCCCACTTCCTTGTGGTGCATCTTGAATTTTAAGACCCCGTCAGGTGTCGAGTCAGTGCAGAAGTTGCTGCAGAGGCTTTATCAGACATTTTCACCTGCACACAGGGCTCTCCGCGCCTCCGGCCTGGGCAGGGAGCTGTTCGGTTTTTTTCTTGGGGAAGCTCAAAGTGTGAGGGGAAAGGCCACAGGGTCAGGGAGGGCTGGAGAAGGAATCCTTTGGGAAACCCAGATGCCACCTTTGTGTACCTGACTGTCCGAGGAAAGCTAGAAGCAAAGTCCGACTAGCTTTTCCGGGCGAGACGCACGGAGCACAGCATCCCTTCTGCGCCCAAGGGCTCGGCTCAGACCAGCCGGTCGATGGCCCCTGTGACTTGCCTGTGCTGCTGGGTGTGTCCACTGTTGGGGTTTCCTTCCGCAGCGGAGAACCCCTGCACGTGTGCGGTGGGCCTGATAAGTAACCTGGCAGTGTCAGCCATCCTGGGAAGGCAGAAGGGACTGGGCAGCGAGGCCCTCCTTGTCCAGCACGCCTGTCGCAGTGGGCTGCTGGGGACTGCCATCGGTTTGGGTCATCAAGGGGCTCAGCTCTGTGACCCCAGGGATGGCCTGTGAGCGCAGACAGCAGTCCAGAGAGTGGAGTCGGGGGCTCACATCGAAAAGCACTCGTGTTCAGAGCCCAGATTCAAAGCTGTGTGAAAATGCTCCCCCCCCCAGTGGAGGGGACAGCCCCCCAGGTATTAGCTCTGGTTTGTCGCTGCACCTGTGACATGACTTCATGTTGTGCTCGCACTGCTGCTCTCAACTTCAAAGTGTAAAAGGAAATATTTCCTGCGTTTTTAATTTCTGTGTACCTAAGTTTATTAAAGACTGTTAGGTGACGTTGTATAAAATTGTATGATCATTTACCCTTAATGAAAATCAAAAGTAAAATATGGTTCTTTTTTTACATTTTCATCTAATTTCTTGATGAATAAATTCGATAGCCTTCCTAATATGAAATGTTGATAAATTAAGTTCTTATAACTGTTACACTAATTAGTGAATCTTTAGTATCAGTATTATTATCATTTTAAGAAAATCATGTTTCTGTTTCACTGTCTTGGTCTTTGGCTGTTCTGTTGTCACTGTTGCAGCTCGAGACTCATGCACGCGGTGGGGCGGGGCAGCCCTTTGTACCCGGATGTGTAATAAACACAAGCGAATGGACTATGCACGTAGACAGTTGTGGTAGTCAGTTTCCCGGGTGGCTTCACAAAAGTCTGAATGAACCAAAAAAGAAAACTTGTAAATGCTATAAAAGTATGGGCCTCGTTGATGTTTACAGAGCAAGTAGCCGCGGGCATTTCTCCCTCTCGCTGCCCGCTCGGAGTTCTCCTAAGGAGACGCGCACTAAAGGAAACCTCGGTTGTATCGGAGGCACCGGCTGTGTGTGGCCCTCGTCTGTTCTGACTCCCGGCCGCCCAAGGGCAGTTGGTGGACCTTCAGCTGAGCTGGGCGGAGGCCCCATGAACGGCAGTGCCGACGCTCTGAAGGCGTCCTGGGCTGCCAGCTGGCCTTGGTGCCCCGCACGCCCGGCCTCCGACGTCCTCTTCAGCCACCCAGCCAGCAGCTGGCGGCGTGGGGACACCTGCCGGCTTCTGTAGGAGCTCTTGTCCTGGGGGGGTTCCTTGCCTTCCTCTTCCTGGTCTTGAACGGTGTGCTGGGGCGTGCTGGAGGCCTCATCACCACTGTGGAGGCCGGGCCTTAGACACCAGGCCCCGAGGCCCCGCTGCAGAGAGGGCAGTGCGGGAAGGCCCACTGAGGGTGGGAAGAGTTGGCCATTCATACTGTCCTGCTGTGAAGTGTCCCCTCACTCTCCGCAGCACCCTGACGTCTCTGACCCTGAATGCCTCAAGGCCG
Organism: Ailuropoda melanoleuca; assembly: GCF_002007445.2. Classification (NCBI taxonomy): domain Eukaryota; kingdom Metazoa; phylum Chordata; class Mammalia; order Carnivora; family Ursidae; genus Ailuropoda; species Ailuropoda melanoleuca. Next base: position 39,138,109 of record NC_048231.1, read on the forward strand.
GGATGCCAGCCTCGATCTGCAGGGTCCCCGGAGGCTGTGAGGCCAACGCGTGACTAGCCCTGGTCAGGCCCTGGTGCTCCTGGCCGACCGGAGATGTTTGGACCTGGAGCTAGGGGCTGGCAGGGCCTCGGGAAGCTCCCTCCTGGCCGCCTCTCATGGTCTCAGGGGGTGCGCCCCAGCATCTTCCTGACCGGGCCGCCCCCCTGAGCCTCCGGGGCGAAGTGTGTGCCCTTGGCCTCTGACGCTAAGCTGCCAAAGCAGAAGACCCGGTGTCCGACCCCGCCCTCACGGGCCCCCTGGGATCTGCCGCCGCGGGAACGGTCGTGTGTTCTTAGCCTGGAGTAGATTTTAAGCCCGCAACACTACTAGATTGACAGCAAGTTTAAAAAGACACACACATTTTAATCTTTTAAAAATAGTTTGTGCCTTGAAAAAATACTCTCGGTCCGTCCTTCCGTGTGTGGCTGCCTGTTGAAAGAGTTGAATCTGGACCCGTGGGTCCTGAAGAGGACGGGGCCTCTGGAGGCGCTCAGTCCCGTCCCCTCCTCTCGTGTCGCGGCCTCCAAACCAGCCTCTCGCGGTGGGTGGGCCGCTCTGGAAGCGACTCCAGCTAGAGGGGCCTTAGGGAGACACAAGAGGGCCCCCTCCCCTGCGGCAGGACGCGGACCCTGACAGTAAGAGGCTGTGCTTTGCCCAGGCACCCGTCTCAGAGCCGCCCTTACACGCTTGTGCCCCGAGAAAGCCTTTGTCCCGGATGTCTGACAAGAGCGTCGTTTTCTCCCGGTGACTTCTCTCGTTAGAGACCAGGCTGCGGGGCCTCTCTGGGGAAATGTAACCTGTCGTTGGGCAAGTCGAGGCCACCCCGCAGGAGCCCAGGCCCCAGGCCCTAAGTGAGCAGTGGGTCTGGGGCAGGGTGGGGAGCCAAGGCCTGCTCTGCCCGCCTCCCACCCCGGGGTGCTCCGGGGCCTGGGCCCCACCAGGCGTTCTGTGAGCGGTGAGGCCCCCGCGGCGGGTGAGGGAAGGCGCATCCACGGCTGGAAACTCCTGGAGGAAGTTAGCCTGCCGAGATCTCACCTCTCACCGTTTCCAGGGCATCTCTAAAGGGACATCACTTTACAAATGACATTTGCCTCTTAGTCTCTGCGTGACCAAGAGCTGGAGTATTTAATTTTCAAATGGAATCTCTGGCAGGAATAAAATGGCAACTCTGGTGAGAACAGAACAGCTTATTAAATATTAGATTCAGGAATCGTCCCTCGTCCGGTAATAGCTTCCCCCCTGGGGGCCTAATAGGCTATTCGGCGGATTGGTGTTGGCACAGCTCCGTGCGGTGTCTGGTGGGCAGACTGGCAGTCCCCACAGCGCTGAGGACAACTGGACTCCACGAGGTTGGCGGCATGCAGGCCAGGCGGGCACGACTCTTCATCAGCCCGGGCCTGTCCTTTGCTCCTTCCTCCCCGAGTGTAACCACGGAGGACGCAGACAGCACGCCTGCCTCGGAGCAGGCAGCCCGGGCCGCAGCTGGGCCCCAGACCTGTACGCGGGCTTCCTCACGACGGCAGTCTCAAGTCTTCGATGGGGGCCTGTGCGTGTTGCCCGTCTCTCTCTGACCCCCAGTAACCTTTAAAAGAAAGCACAGCTTATAGAAATAAGGGGACTTGACATTGAATTTCTGTTTGAACTGCAGCATTTCCCCTGAAGCCTCCACGGTCCATCACCGCAAAGCCGGTTCCAGCTCCAGGAAGGGAACCGGTGGGGTCGACATCCCGCTGACCGCGCCAGGCCAGACGGGGCCTTGCCTGCTGGCCCCGGGCGTCCGTCCTGGACGGCCCTCCTCCCCCGCCGCTGACCTGCAGGCCTCACGGCTGCTGTGTCTGACGCCCCCTCGCTTCCTGGGAACTTCCCAGATGCTCACCCGCACGCCGGAGGCACCCGCGCCCTGGGGTTCGTGCCCCCGCGGGGGCCCCTCGGTGGGGCGTGTCCGCTTGGTGCCGGGTCGCTGGAGGCCCGCTGTTGGGCGTGCTTC
>NC_048231.1:39140234-39150435 GCF_002007445.2 Ailuropoda melanoleuca
AGCGAGAGAGGGAACACAAGCAGGGGGAGTGGGAGAGGGAGAAGCAGGCTTCCCGCCGAGCAGGGAGCCCGGCGCGGGACTCGATCTCCGAATGCTGGGATCATGACCTGAGCCGAAGGCAGATGCTTAACGGCTGAGCCACTCAGGTGCCCCTGTCCTGAGTCTTTAAATAACTGTGGGCGCCTCGGTCACCGCCCTCTGGAGCACTGCGTGGGGCTGGGGCTCTGTCCCCAGGTTGGGTCTCCGTTCCCCCTTCAGCGGCAGGAGCAGAGCCCTCTTCTCATTTGGAGAGAAGAGGGACCTCTTCATTTTGTAGACTTGGCACTGCTCCTGGACATCCCTTAGCTCCTGGAAACCACTTTCTGTAATCCGAACCCCCGAAACCTTGATTGTGGTGGCAGAGCTCTTGTGATAAAGGCTTCTTCACTCCGGACTGTCACCGACTGTCACCGTGGAAGTGGAGTCTGACCTTGCCGGCCTCCCTGCAGCTCCGTAGGGGCCGGGAGGAGGGATGGGCCTACGGCTCCCCTCCCTTGGTGAGCTGCTGCTTCCACCCAGGGAGGCAGAGGGCCCAGGGTCGGGTCTATGGGCGACCCCCAAGGGCTGTGTGTGGGAAACACAGGGGACGCTTCACGATGGAAGTTGCCGGGGTTGTGCTCCTTTCCGGGGGCAGCTCCTGGATCCCAGGGAAGGAGCTCCTGTAGATTTGGAGCAGGGGTCCGGGTGACACTCCCTTTGCTCTTGGCTTCCTGATCGTGACTAGATGAACAGCCGCCACTTGTGAGAAGCGAGGGAGAAGGCATCACGGGGGGACAGCGAGTCTCCCAGCCCGCCCGCCCCCCACCCCGCCAGCAAGTGTGGGCAGAGCTGCGGGGTGGCGTCACGCAGCCCCCTCGCCTCTGCACCCACACGGGTCCAGGGTGTGCGACGCAGCGGCGTTGGCTTCAAGCTCAAGGCTTGTCCTGTGTCATCAACTAACCAACCGAAACACTTTTTAGGACAGCTCAAGTTTATGTTCACAGAACTGGAAATCTGTCGCTTCAGTGTCACACTCTTGTAACCTCAAAACTGTGATGAGACTGCATCCCAGTGAGTGTGGAGAAATGTAGATGCTCTTTGCCGTGTCTGGGGCTAGTTGTCAGGGGGGTCCCAGCTCAGGCCTCCCCCCTCTCAGTAGGGGCCACCCNGGCTAGTTGTCAGGGGGGTCCCAGCTCAGGCCTCCCCCCTCTCAGTAGGGGCCACCCCAGTGGCACACACGCCACCTCCTGCACCCTGTCCCCAGATCCAGCAGCCCAGGGCCCAGATCCTTCTTTGTCTTCCCGCTGAGCCCCAAGCGCCGGTGCTGAAGCCAGAGGGACGCCAGCGTCACACCCCAACCAGAGAAAGCGAGAGCCTTCCCGCGCCCCGCAGGTGGAAGACACCTTTAGAAAGCGCTAAGCTTGTCTGTGGTGGCCGACCCGCTGTGGGGCCAGGGCATGAGGTCCCCGGGCAACGCCATGAGCTGCTCCAGGCCGCTGCTATGTGAGCCAGGGCCGAGCTCTCCTGGGGCCTCACCGTGGTCCTGAGCAGCGGCCTCTGGGGAAGGTGGCGACTGGCCACCGGCCAGCTGCCCCTTGCCTTCGGGCTCATGATGTCCCGAGGAGTCCAGGCCCCGAGAGCCGCCCGCTGCTCCCCAGGCCAGCCCTGCCCACCGTAGGACACCCAGGCCAGGGCCGGCTCCAGTGGACCCTGATCTGCTGGGACTGTCACACAGTGACATGGATGAGAATTAAGTAGACGAAAAATGGAGGATTTGTTCAAACAGTGGCTAACAATCCGACAGAAATCTAACTGTGGTCATGTGAACCTCTGGCAAAGGACAAGTGTGGCTTTCTTGGCTGCCCCGTGTTTTGCTGGATTAATGTAAACTGCTTTGTTTGCAGGGTTTATTGTCATCCCAAAACCAGGCCAGCTCTCCAGGTGGAACCGTAGTGTAGTGGCCCGCCCCCGCTTGAGAACCCTCGCCCTGACGCGACCCTGAGGGAGCTACAGACGGAGACAGAAACGTGGACACTCGCCGGAGGCGGCAGTCACCCAGAGTCGCATGCGAGGACCTGTGGGCCTGCTCGGAAGGGTGCTCTCTGCCATTCACCCAAAGAAGCTGTTCCCATTTTTAAATCATTCTTTCGGAGCTGCAGTAAAAAATAAGAGGATTTTCTTGCTTTTTACTCAGAAGTTCAGTGTAATTAATATCATATATATATTATATATAAAATATACATATAAAAATATATAATCTATACATATATACATAGTGTAAAATAAAATATTTCTTGGACAAAAAGTCCGCTTAAACTCAAGTGTTATAAATAGTACTTCACTCTTTTTGCACTGACGTTTTTATACATAGGTGGTCAGAGACAACCTGGAATGCACTCATGAAGAAAGCTGTTGCTTTCTGACTTAAATCTGTCATTCAGGAAGATGGATGCTGCAATCATAGATTTTTACAAATTGCACTTAAAATAGTTTAATGCTATTAGGGAATTACTTTAAATATGGGTCTCACAGACTCACGGCCCTACAGGGTGTGAAATGCTCTTTTTAATCTTAACATTTATTTTAATACCGTTGTTTTCAATGCAGTCAGCTCTGTATTTATATGTATAAATGATGTGTTTCTGCTACTGGGGACATGGTTACTTCACCAGTAATTTCCATCATTTATGAGTGATATTTCTAATTCACGAAAAAAATTAATATTAAAACTATCTTGAATATACCATTTGTTTATCTTCTGTGAAGTTGGCTCAATTTTTAATGTAACTTTTTGTTCAATTAAAGTTTGGTATAAAATGATTCGTCCTTTTTCCACCCTGTTCCTGNATATTAAAACTATCTTGAATATACCATTTGTTTATCTTCTGTGAAGTTGGCTCAATTTTTAATGTAACTTTTGTTCAATTAAAGTTTGGTATAAAATGATTCGTCCTTTTTCCACCCTGTTCCTGGAAGCCCAAACTAGGACAGGCTACTCGAGCGGGGCTCATCTGGAGAGTTCTGTGGCTCACGGTCTGTGGCCTCCATCGGGAGGTGGCACCTGTGCGTGCGGCCCAGCGAACCCCTCTCCTCCCTGCTTGTGGTCCCTGAGCGCACCTGTCGTTGCTGAAAGCCTGTGGCCACACATGACCACACGTGTGTCGTGGCCCCTGGAGAGTCTGGCGTGCTCTGTCGGCTGCGGGGATCACCCAGGATGGGTGTCACGTTGAGGCCAGCCTGGGAGCAGCTCTGAGTGCAGGTCCCGCCCACACTCGGGGGGACTCCCCAGTGGCAGGGAACGCCCAGCAGAAGGCTGTCACTCTTACCGTCGTCCGCAGCTGTACCCCAGGAAGGCATTTTTATCTGGTGTGACCGTAAACCACAAAGTGTCCGAAACACACTTCTCCGAGCGAGCACGTTAAATCTGGGGCTTGTCCCCACGATGGAGGCCAGAAATCGAGCGCACGGCCTCAGCTGCACTGTTTTCGGGGTTGCTGCACGGGCGGTGCCGGGCCGCGGCTGCTTCTCAGAGGAGAGGCCGGGCCCCCGAAGCTCCTGCAGCTTGTGGAGCCCGAGTCCCAGGGACAGGCGCTCTGGGGGAGGTGAATGCCAGGAAAGAGTCAGACACCCTGTTGTTTCAAGGGAAAGAGAATTTTTATCGTGTACATTCAAAACGACCTGCGTATTAAAACTGCACGTGCTGGATGGTCTGTCATCGTGACCAAAGCCCTGGCTCCTAGACAGGGACACAAAACCCCAGCCACGCAGGTCCAGGGGCACACGAGGCCACTTGCTGCTGCAGGTCAGCAAAGGCCGCCTTTGCGGAGTCCCGAGTTCATCCTGTGACCCCCGGGGCTGTCTCCTTTTCCTGTGAAGTGACAGGTGGAAATCTGGCTGGCACGAGAATAGCACGTGTGTTAAAATTCAAGCTCAGTTTAGTCAGATGCCCCGGCTGTGCTCCCCAGCTTCCACAGCTCTCGAGGGGGACAGTCCCGGCTCAGCCCCCTGCCCGTTCCCCTTCACCCCGGCTCCGGAGCGAAGCGTCAGACAGGCCCCGATTTGCTGTCGATGCGTCTGTACTAGGAACAAATCTGTGGCTCTTGTACCTTCGGTTGACTCCCGGCCAAGAAGCCCGAGTTGGCTTCCAAAAGCAGACTGCCTTGTAACTGCCGCAGCCTCGCGGCCGCTGCGGACCAATGGCACCTGGGCCGATGACACCGGGCCGGCCCTGGGGCCCGTCACCTGGTCCGAAGCCGGGGAAGGCTCAGCACAACTCGCATTTGCCTTTATTGGTTGCCTGGAGCCTTCGTACACGTAGGGGCTGGTGAAGACACGCTGCTCGCATGGGGACGGGTCTAAGGGAAGCCGAGAGGAGGCCAGGGCTCCAGGACGTGGAGGCCGCGAGCTTGCTGGCTGCCCCGTGGCTGGACCAGAGGAAACATGGCAGGCCCCGGGGAGTCCTGAGCGCCGGGGGGCAGGGAGCAGCAGCGCCCAGGTCACTTGGGTGGCGTCGCCTCTGCGTTTTCTACTCCACAGGCAGGTCCACACGCTAAGGTGCTGTCAGAACCGGACCCCCCGGACCAGCGCCCTCGGAGGAGCCTCGGCGCCAGGAGCAGCTGGGCTGTGGGAGCTGGCGCCTCCCTGCCTCGCGCCCTCTCGGGCTGAGCCCTGGGGGGCCCAGTGGGTGAAGAGCGAGGCTGGTGCACCAGGCAGGTGCCCAGGAAACGCTGTGCAGTGAGCCAACTTGACAGGGTGGTGGGGGAGCACGACTTTGACCCCGGTCCCTTCGGGAGCTTTGTGGCGACAGTTCCAGTGCTCCGGAATAGCCTTGCCCGCAAAGGTTCCGCGGGCCTCCAGTTTGCAGTGAGCCAAGACCTGCCAGGGCTCTGGCAGCAGGCGGAGGCGGCCTCCCGCGCCCAGCACCGGGCCTAGAGGCCGGGCACAGAGCCGGAGCCATCCCTGCTGCCCGGTGACCGGCTCCGTGCTGAGTGCGGGTGGGTGGGTGCAGGGAGGGCGAGCGTGGCCACAGTGCCACCTGCTCCTCCATGAGGCACCAGCCGTGCCCGCTGTGGGGCCTGGGGTGGCTGGGCCCCCGGCTCCGGGCTGGCTGCTTCACAGCACTGGTATTCCAGAGACCAACGTGAAGCCAAAAGAGCTTCGGTTGGTGGACAGGTCACACCCCAAGGGCCTGGCCTGTCCCAGAGAGGCCCTCCATGGGGAGGGACAAATCTGCTTACTCAGAAAGGTGTGTGGGAGAACTCTGAAGATTTCCCCCTCAAATTGTATACACTTTAAGGGGTAACAGTTTTCCTAAATACACAAATTCTTGTCAGTCCTTAAATATGTCCTTAGAGCCAGTCCTCGAGGACAGGAGCATGCCCCCTGAGCCACTGCCCCTCAGGGGCCTGGTTCTCCGGCAGCCTTGCCTGCCTGGGTTCCGAGTGTGGGCTCACTGGCCATGCAGGGCCCCCTTCAATCCCAGGAGCCAGCTCTAGTCTCCCCCGGCTCCTGTCTCCCCAGCCTGCCTGCTGTGGGGCCTCAGCACCCCGTGGCTCCGGCCTTCCCCCTGCCTCAGCTCCCAGGGGCCCGGAACTCCCAGATCCTCCGAGGGGGCAGAGCAGCACCCTGCTTGTCCCGCAATGTGCCCCCCTCTGCACCCCCCGTCACAACAGGGCTTCCCGAAGACCCCACCAGGGTGCTAAATGGGTTCAGAGGAAGCTCTTCCCAGCCCCTCCTCATGTGCACCCAGCTCCGAAGGTCCCCAAAAACCTTGTTTCTGGTCCTGAATCTGCCCCTCTTGGGCTCCTGGGCCGCAGTGTGGCCCATACCCATGCTGCCCCGCGCTCACCCGCACCCACCCCTGTGAAACGCTGGCTCCCGCCTGCCCCTCCCCAGGCTGCCGCATCCACCCCACGGCCTGGCCAGCCTGGGACTCCTGGTTCTGCTCCACCACCTGGCAGGTGGCTCAGACGGGGTGGCCACCGGAAAGCATGTGGAAGAATGTCACAGATCTGTCTCAAAAGAGGAAACAAGACGACTAAAACCTGGGAAATTTGCTTTTTCTTAACGTTGTAAGTTTGTGAAGATAAGAAAACGAAGGTGTCATTATGCTACATCCCAAGACAAAAAGGGGCTCCGAGGGTCTGGCGTCCGGCCAGCAGAGCAAAGCGCCGGCAGGAAGCGGCAGCTCTACTCACGGGTGAAGCGGGGCCTCCAGAGTTAACGCGAGGGGGCCGGTGGCCGCAGGCAAGCCCGGTGCGCCGACGAGCCTCCTGCTTGGCCGCCTCGTCCGGCTGCAGCTCCCCGGGGGCACCGAGGCCATGGCGCAACCAGGCCGAGCCTCTATTCAGTCCTTACTGGATTTTCACGTGCCACAAAACTGAGCCGAACCAAAGCCTTCCCAACAAAATAACTTCCCCAAACATGCTCACAAGACCTAAAATAAAGAAATGCACGTCAGGACACATGTGTAACTCAGAAAATATTAAAATACTGTACGACAGCTTATTCTTTAATAAAGCTCCAGGAGCATGATCTGTGAGCTGCGACGTGCCACACACTGTTGGTGACGGGCTACAGGCGGCATGGCGTGCCGGGCCCGTGTGAAACCGAGCCTAAATCATACAGTATATGAACTCTCATTTCTGTTTTGATTCAGATTTTTAAAAATTACAAAATATTCTCTGCTCCCCAATTCTCAGGTTACAAAAATGAAATAAAACCCCAGAACGAGGTGGTTTTACAAATGTATTCGACTGGAACATACAGGACAGCTGCTCTCAGGACGCCCGCAGCCACGGCTGGCCTGCGGGGCAGTGTCTCGGGGGATGCCGGGCCTCTCCCAGAGCCCTCCATCCGAGGCTCGGAGGTGACTCGCGGGGCCCGGCCGGGCCACACCTGCTCTCACGCTCCGGGCAGGCAGCCGCCCGGGCTGCTCAGCACCCCCCGCCCTTCCTCTCGATCGTGGGCAGACGGTACTGCTTCCGGTTGGCCTTCAGGTCCTTCTGCGCATCCGTCTGTTAAGGGAAACAGCAGACACTCAGCGGGCCGGGCCGGGAGCCGCGGGCCACGGGGAGCTGGCCAGACGGGCTACCTTCTGGTCGGCGCCAGCGCACTTGAAGGGCCTCAGCACTGGCACTTTCCTGTTGGCCCCCGGGCCGAACACGGAGTGCAGCGCGGGGCTGGAGTAGGAGGACAGTTTGGTCCCCCCCGAAAGCTTCAGTTTGGGCAGTTCCATGAGGTAGGCCGGTCCTGGTCTCTTGGGATGGTCCTCCTCTGGCTTTAGGGACTGTTTCTTGAAACAAAACACAGGTCAGTCGAACCTATAATGGCGTCCCCTTTACGGAAATTAGGAAAAACAAAAGAGGCTCTTCTGCACGACTTTCGCCTAAAGGAACTTGACCAAGAGCTGTGACCATACGGTGACTAGACGGTATCCCCACCACCCAAGTGACGCGGCTGCTCGTTGGAGCGTCCCCCCCGGGGGAGGCAGAGCCTTCACACTGGAGTCTCATGCGGGGTCTGCCCCACAGGGCAGCTGGCTGTAGCCTGGCCTGACGCCAGGGAGGCCACTGAGACGGTCACAGCAGCGCTCCACGGGCCACGGCTGTGCTGGCACCCCTGCTTTAACTGCGGAGGTCGGCCAAACCCGCCTATGCTCTTGCTTCAGTGTGGCTGGTGAGCTAAGAATTTCTTCACTTTTTAAAAAAATATTTTATTCATTCATTCATTTATTTATTTATTTATTTATTTATTTATTTGGGAGGGAGTGGAGAGAATCTCCAGCAGACTTCCTGCTGAGCCCAGAGCCCAACACAGGGCTCGATCCCACGACCCCAAGATCACAGTCGGAGCCAAAACCAAGAGTTGGACACTCAATCACCTGAGCCACCCAGGGACCCTGCCTTTTTTAATAGCTGAAAACCATTTCATGGCATGTAACAACTACATGAAATTCAAATCGCAGTGTGCAAAGTTTTAATGGGACAGAGCCCCACTGTTCATTTACGGATCGTCCACGGCAAGAGAAGAGGACAGCTGTGATGGGACCTTATGGCCCTCAAGGCTGGGAAGGCTTCCCACGTGGCCCCTCCAGAGGCGCAGGGACTGTGCTGGGTGCGGGCAGGAGTGACACGGTCAGACAAATGTCTCACCGGAGGGAAGGGCGGAGCAGAGACAGCAGTCGGGAGGCAAAGTGAGGGAGGCTTAGGTGGGGCTGGTGTGTCATGTTTTGGGGCCTGAACAGCGGGAAGGGAGCTGCCTCCACCCTTAAAGGGAAGGCAGGGGGGGAGAGCTGCCTCCACCCTTAAAGGGAAGGCGGGGGTGGGGGGGAAAGAAGGTCTGGGGGGAGAGACCAGGAGATTGGGTCTGAACTGCTCAGCCTCTTAGCCGAATGGAGCCATCAGGCAGGCGGCCTGGCTGCAGATGTACTGGTGACCTCAGCTCCTAGCACAAAGTGACACGCAGTTGATGCTGGGATGAGTGACCGAAGGGCACAGTCGCCACACAGCGCGCGGTCAGCACAGAACGTGGAGCTGGTGGGGCACAGCAGCGGGGACCACTTGGGGCGGTCAGGGGTGAGAAGACTGCAAAAGGAAGCTGCTGTTTCCGAAGCAGTCCATGCCCAGGCGAGCGCTCCCCGAGACCGGCTGCGCATGTGGGGGTGTGGGGGCCTGCCACTGGCTCACAGGGTCACCAGGGCCAGCTTAGCTTCTCTGTGCCCCCTGGTAGGGTCAGCTGGAGGGCACAGGGAGGTAAAAGCTGCCAAGCGCTTTGGCAGAGAACCTGGCACCTGTGTGTGGGAGAATCCCGCCTCTCCTGGCCTGGCCTGCACACACGGGGCGCTGCCATTCCCCCTCGGCTAGCGGGACAGAAGGGGCAGGAACGATCGAGCCGGGCTCCCTGCATCCTAGTTCAGAGACATCACGGGCGCAGGGTCAGACCTCGCTGATGGGCGCCCCTTTCAGGCGGGTGGGGCGGTCTGTCCTGCCATGGGGGGCGTCCTCAGCAGAGACACGAAANCTCAGCAGAGACACGAAACCCCTGAGGGCATCCAGTCCCACCTACAAAGGCCATTTCCAGCTCACTAACTTCACTCAGTACCTGCTTTCTGTCCTTCTTTGAAATTTGCCAGCTGTTACTGAACAGTTCTGATGCCGCAGGGCGCTCTGGAAAGAAAGGTTTTCTGTGGCTGGCCAGAGCCTGCTTCTCAGCTGCCCTGCAGGAAAGGGGGAGAGAGGGCGTGCTCCCCTGAGAGCATGCACAGCATGCCTGCATGTCCCTCTCCGCCTTCCCAGGCTGGTCTATCCCGTGTGGGCACTGCCCGGCCACACGCCCGCAGCCCCCGCCTCACCGCCACACTCACCCTGGCACGAGTGCCCCGAGGTGCGGGATTAGACGCCCTCAGGCAGCTCCTCCCGTGCCAGGTACCAACGTGCCCCCAACCCACAGCGAGTTCACCCTGCTGTCACTGCTGTGCAACAGGCCCCTCCTGGAGTCTTGACCACTGGAGCCTCAACGAGCAGCTCAACCTCAGAGCAGCCACTGAGCCTCATGCCCGGCCGCGGGCCACTGACCGCCTCCTTTCGGGAGGCTACACCAGAAAAGAGCGAGGGGTACATCTCGGGGGCACCCAAGTTCAGGATAGGCCGCTCCCGGACCCACCCAGCCCTGCTCGTGCCCCCCAGGCATCAACGGCCAGCTCCTGCCACCACCCGGGGCTGCACAGGAGCCCACCTCTGTTCTTGGAAGGAGGGGTGCTGCAGGGCCTGGTGGGCGCTGATTCTCTCATCGGGATCATAGGCCACCATTGCGTGCAGGAGGGAGAGGCATTGCGAGGACAAACTGGCCGTCAGTAGAGGTATTCCTGATCCCTTTTTAAAAGGAAAATCAAAACTCATAGCTCTCGACCTGTATTAAAAGCCCAATGATAATAAACGATCACGCCATTATTGAGCGCACGTGGCCAGCCACCATCATGATTCTACAGGGCCCTGACTGACGACGGTTTACGCTCTAAGAAGGGGTGTGACTACACGGTCATCCAAACCCAGAGACGGTACGATAGCAGAGGGACCCTCCCGTGAACTGCAGACTCGGGGTGACGGCGTGTCAGCGTGGGCTCACGGATGGTCACCGATGCGTCACCCTGGCGCGGAGGGTCACGTGGGGGAGGCTGTGCGGG
>NC_048231.1:39150535-39319229 GCF_002007445.2 Ailuropoda melanoleuca
AAGAAATGTTTTGGAGCTTTTATGGATTTTGGAATCGTGGATGAAAGATTTTAAGCTTATATAAATAAATTCAATTTGCATGACATGCCACAAAGAAGGGTTTAGAAGAGCAGCTCTGCGCAGGAAAGCAGCCCTGTCCATGGCTACAGGAAAGACGAGGAAAACACAGGCAGGCAGGGAGCAGCTCTGACGCGGGGGGCCGGGCAGCAAGGGTGTGTGTGGCAGACCCCGCAGGCTGCCCACACTCTGGTGAGACGCCACCAGCCATCACATTCTCAACACTGAGGTCCTTTACCAGCCTTAGGGATTTTAGCACCGCAGAAAGGATTGTCTGTTGGTACTTTAAGCGTCAATGAAAGTGCCACTCAGCTTTCCAAAAATAACAAGTCGATTATCAATAGGAGTGTCCTAAAGGACACGCACGTCTGTATATATGAAGTGGGCAGTTGAGCTGGCGAGAGCAGACGACCCGGGTCCCCACCTATGATGCATGTCACCCAGATGTTAAACTCACCTGCTCGTCCTTGACAGTGCACTCCAAGCAGGCGAGTGCCGGCCCACCCCCTCCGTGGGCCTCTTCAACCCCACACCCTACTCACCCTGAGTGGGACAAGCCCACCTCCCTTTCTCCCGGGCCCGGCGGTGAAGCGCAAAGGCTGAGGGGTGTGGAGGCCGGGGATGATGGTTAAAACTTGGGGCTTTCTAGAATCCAGCTGCGCCACAGGTGACCCATCCTCACGCTTGTGACCAGCACTTCCTACCTGACAGACTCTCTCTCTCTGGGTAGATTCCAGGAGCAGGGGCACTGCTCACATATCCCCATGGCAGGCCCCACAAGGTGGCAATAAGCACGTTTCTACTCTGTTCCTGAACTCACCAATCAATCGTTTCACTGATGAAGCCGAACGGGGAGGCCCACCGACCTACGGCCAAGTTACGCCGGTAAGAAAGTAACTGATACTATCCTGTACCTTGTGACAAGCAAACAAGGAAAAGTATTTGACAAAAAGTAAAATGAAAGTCTGTACGTTTTCTGTCAGGTTAAACAGTCACACTGGCAGGATGGCCGTAAAGTCCGTCTGGCAAAGGAAGGGCCTGGCACGAAGCCACGCGGTAGGTCGGCCGAGCCTCGCCGTGTGGCCTGCTTCAGGACATCTGCACGGGGCCCGCCAGCACCAAGGAGTTCTCAGACACGACGCGGGCCAGCTACCTGGCGATCTCGTAGAACACACAGCCTGCGCTCCACAGGTCCATTTTGTAGGAGTAGAAGCCATCGGTGAGGAGACACTCCGGGGCGCGGTACCAGCGGGTGGAAATGTACTCTGTGTACGGCTGCTTGGAACGGATGCTCCGGCAGGACCCAAAGTCCCCTAATTTCAGGACATCCTGCTGCAGGGACCAATGACATCTCATCAAGCAGCTGTTATAATAAAGACCATTTTCAAATATTTATGCACCAACGGGAAATTTACTAGCATGGAAACTAGCTTATAAAATACAAATTACTGGGGCGCCTGGGTGGCACGGCGGTTAAGCGTCTGCCTTCGGCTCAGGGCGTGATCCCGGCGTTATGGGATCGAGTCCCACATCAGGTTCCTCTGCTGTGAGCCTGCTTCTTCCTCTCCCACTCCCCCTGCTTGTGTTCCCTCTCTCGCCGGCTGTCTCTATCTCTGTCGAATAAATAAATAAAATCTTTTAAAAAAAATTTTAAAAAAATACAAATTACTTCACAAGCACCCGCTTGTGCCTCTAGCAGATCACGAAGTGGTGTTTCTATTCCGTGGGACACGTTTACAAACATTCCGGCTATGTTTTCCAAATATTTCCAAATGTCTACAGGTTTTGAGAAATTTTAAGTCACAGCGTGAGTCTACAAATGAATTAAATACCGTCCGTAATGGTTCGTTCACCCCATTGTGTCTCTAACTTCCCTGCTGTCCAGCTCTGCTGGCAGCTTTGTTCTCTGCTGGGGGTTTGGGGGGCCGTGGCTTCTTTGGAGCAAGTCAGACAGACCGGGAGACACGTTTCGGGATATCGCTTCCATTGTGTTTACCCCTCACACTCAGTAATAACGTCCAGGCTGTCAACAAACTTGGAACCTCTGGTAGCGACACCTACAGCAAACATTGGACACAGCACGTTTCCTAGCCAGGCTGTCAAGAAACTTCCTTCCAACGGCCTTCCACCTGATCCTATTACCCAGTGCGTCATGTTGGACCTCCAACAAAATTGTAAGGTGTGTTAAAAGGCAAGAAAAAGAGTCTGAGAGACAAAGCAAGCATCAGAACCAGTTTCAGATGTGCACGATTTAGGAGTTTTGGAATTACCAGTCACGGAATTTAAAATCACTTATGAGTGATTTGTTAAGGGCTCTAGTGGAAAGAGTAGATGACGGGAAAATTCAGGTTAAGTTCAGATGGGAAACGCAAGCAGAGAGATGGAGCTCTAAGAAAGAATCAAAAGGAAGCACTAGAAATAAAAATCACTGTAACGGAAATAAAAAATGACTTTGATAAGCTCATCCACAGGCTAAACAGCCGAGGAAAGAACCAGAGCGCTGGAAGATGGGCCAACAGAAACTTCGAAGCTGAAATGCAGAGACAACAAATAATGGCAAAAACAGAGAAAAACAGCCAAGATCTGTGGGACAACTTCAAAAGGTGTGGCACTCACACTACGATGTGGACGCAGAATGATGACACTGAGGGAAAAATCCAGACCAAGAAAGAGCACATACTATAGAATGCCATTTAGAGAACATTCTAGAAAGTGCAAACGAATGCCTGGGGACAATGGACAGGAGGGATGACCAAGGAGCATGAGGAACCTTCCAGGAGCGAGAGGTCCGTCTGCTTGGCTGTGACGACGGCTTCATGTGTGTATGCCCAAACTTAGCAGGCTGTACGCTTCAAGTACTTACAGTTGACGTGGCTACAGACTGGGACACCCCTGAGCGCAAATTCTGCCTCTTCTCCTTTCACATGCACAGTGTTTGAAGGGATAATATGGAGTTTATTTATCTATTAGTTTTTTAAGTAGTGTCTATACCCAACATGGGGCTTGAGTTCATGACCCCGAAATCAAGAGTCGCATGCTCCACTGACTGAGCCAGCCCGGGGCCCCTGCGTTTATTTTTGCCTATAGTAAGAGAAGAGGGCCTCAGATTATTTCCTTCCAGATGTACAGCTGTATTAATGGCACTTATTAAATAAACCACTTTTTCCAACTGGGAGAAAACAACAGCAGCATAATAAACATGGTGCCCAACTATCGGGATTGAAAGCCTATCTGGTAAAATGGTTTTCTATTCTACCTTTCTTCTGATACCATTTTTTTTATATAGAAATTCTTACCTTTATTAATATATTTTCTGGCTTTACATCTCTGTGAAATATTCCATTTCTGCATTCAATATAAAAGGAAGGACAGAGTTAATTTGTGTCTCATTCAAATTCTTTTATGTCGAATTTTTAATGAATGTTAATACATTTTATCAATTTGAGTCCCGCCAATTCTCCAAGGGCATACCTGTGCATATGATCAAGGGATTTACATAACTGGTACATATAGTGCATAATCTTTTTTTCTGATAATGGGTGTCTTCTCCCTGTGCAATTAAGGAAATAGCCAATTATAGTTACCAATGATACATATCCCGTTTTTTGGAAACAAAAATAGAATCCAACGATTTTATTTAATGTGTGAAAACCTAAAAAACAACCTTTAGTAATTTCAGGAAATATTAAATACACCATTTAAAATTCTACCTACTGGCATGATTTCACGTAAAATCCCCCGCGCATGCATTCTGACATAACAGTAGTACTGAGTAATAAGCACCAGAGTAGTCGGGTCTGAAAAATCCCACTCAGGCCCCCGCCCCGGGGCAGGCCTTGCGGGACACACCCTTCCAAACAGTTGACTATCAAGTGTCAGGAGTCACTTGAAAATCCAGGGTTTTCCTCGACTTCCAGTCTGGATTTTTTTTTTTTAAGATTTTATTTATTTATCTGAGAGAGAGAGAGCATGAGCAAGGGAGCATGCTTGAGTGCAAGTGGGGAGGACGACGAGGGACAAGCGGACTCCACCTCCGGACCCTGAGATCATGACCTGAGCCGAAACCAAGAGTCCACACTTGATCCACTGGGCCACCGAGGTGCCCCAGGATATTTCCACTTTAAAGGAGGATGGATCACAGCTCCAAGGAGTGTGCTTCTAATGGAAGAAGACCCAGGATCGCTTTGAATTTCACGGCCCGCTCTGCTCTGAGGGAAGGCAGCCGTCGGTTGGCCTCTGGCCCCCACGCCCACCTGCCTGAGGGTTTTTACGTCCTACAACTCTCAACATCACACTCCAGCATCACGGTTATCCTTGTTTCAGAAGATGTCACATTTTACCTGATTTTAATTTCAAAGGTGTGCGTTTTTATTAAGTTTTAAAATCTGAAAAACAACCCTTCTCGCCTAACAATCCAGAAAACCACTTTCCCCTCTGTAAGTGCATATCCCGTTTGACATATTTTGCTCCTAAGTCTGCAATTTCTGTTGACAAATAAATGTATTCTTTTCCTCTTACTAGACAAGAATATTTTCTGTTAATAGAAAATAATTGAAATTACAAAATGTCTAAGTACAATTAACTTTTTCATAATACCATAATCTTTTTATTCTGTTTCAAATAATTTATCACCCACTTCCTAGAATTTAAAAGAATTAAATGAAGACTTAGTCATCTTTCCCTAGCTTGAGTAATTCTGTAACTTTATATTAAATTCCTATCTGTATAAAGATGAAAGGAAAGCAAAATTTCTATTCTCCATAGCATGTGCCGTTGGATGAATCTTCCTGAAATCTGCTTCTTGTCCTGTGACGGGGGTCTCACTGCCCACTGAATTAGCCTGGCATTCAGGACCCCCTTCCTCCCAGGGTCTCAGGAAGACACAGGATGTTCCCCCCACTCCGAGGCATCTGTGACTCAGCAGGTCTGTGGTGGGACCCCTAGAGCTGCCTTACGAACAAGGACCCAGGCGCGGCTGCCAGGCCCGGACCCACTTGGAGAGCCGCGCCCCATCACATCCCTCTTGCTTACTGAATGCTCCAGCCAAATTCACCCGTAGATGCTTCTGTACATGCCCCCAAAGCTCTCCTGCTTCATACCTGTGCTCGGGCCGTTTTGTTCTAGGAGCACCTTCCCAGCCACGCCCACACACCCAGACCTTACGGTGTCAACTTGTCAGGACAGTCATCTGAACGTGCACTCAGGTGGAGTCTTCCGGGGAAAGTCTAACGCACCCAATCTTCATCATCACCTAGGGGTGCTTTAAAATGGTGATTCCCATGGGGCACCTCGGCGGCTCAGTCGGTGAAGCCTCTGACCCCGGCTCAGGTCATGATCTCAGGGTTGTCTACTTGTCCCTCTCCCTCTGCTCATGCATGTGTGCTCTTGCTCTCTCTCAAATAAAATCTTTTAAAAATTAAAAAAATAAAACAAAATGGTGATTCCCAGCTCCAAACCCAGACCTAATGAATCACAAAACCAAACACATGGGCCAGGAATCTGCATTTCTTGGCTGCCCTCAGTCCCCAGTATAAGAGCCCTCTTTGAGTGCTGACCCTTCC
Source organism: Ailuropoda melanoleuca (assembly GCF_002007445.2). Classification (NCBI taxonomy): domain Eukaryota; kingdom Metazoa; phylum Chordata; class Mammalia; order Carnivora; family Ursidae; genus Ailuropoda; species Ailuropoda melanoleuca. The sequence continues at coordinate 39,156,154 of NC_048231.1, forward strand.
TTTCCTCTTTGTTCACCCCACCCACCCATTCATAGACCTGCAGGTAAGGACGTGGCTCCCCCCACCCCCGTGCCCCTCCGTGAGGATCCTTGCCTACGGGAGGGGGCTCCTGAGCAAGCAAGGTGCAGTGTGAACTATGTGGGACCTCGGTCTGAGCAATCTTGGAGTCCACACCCTTGACCAAGGGGGAGCCTGACAATCCATGCTCTACAACGGTTTTTCAAAAACAAGATCCCAACGTTCCAGGCCTGAGACTCTATCTGGTTCCTAACAGATTCTTGTTCTGAAACATCTTGAAACAAACAGGAGAACTAATAAACCACTCGTAAGCGCCTGTGGGAGTCGTCCTCACCACCAAGAGACCCTGAAGAGCGCTTCCCTGTGTGTTTGAGCTATCCCGACCAAGTTAATTTGTGCAACCAAATATCCTTGTTAACAAGATTCTAAAGAATGTCATGTACAGTACCAATACTGTAAAAAATATTTACAGGAACACAATGATAAACTCCGGCATTTGTTGCTGGGACTGAAGGAAGGAACGCAGCCACCAGTGTAGCCTGCACTGTCACAGAGTATCTCGCACGCACCCCTTCCCACAAGAGCGTGCATCCGCAGGCCTGTGCCAGGCTCTCCCAGGCAGGCTTGGAGGGGCCTGCTGGGCTCCGGCACGCACAGGCTAACGGTCTACCGTAGACGGCCTGGCCCAGGGGCTGTGCCCGCGGCACCAGGCACGCACACTCCTGCCGCAGCACCTGCCGAAGGAGAAGTCTGCATGATGGCGCTCCGATCTGAGGCGAGAGACCCCGACCTGCAGGGGGTAGCAGGCATCAGGATGTCAGCCTCAGCTGGAGCTGTCAACCGTGTCAAACCCCTCCCTTGTCATCCGTGTCAAAACTCAAGGACGGCTCCTCCGGTTCCGCTCGATGAAGCCAGCTCATTTTCGGCAAGTGCTGAGGCTTCTGTGCAATTCCACTTCCTCACCTCTACCACGGAGGCGAGCGCGGGATGGGGCAGCCCAGGTGCAGTCGTGACGAGCGCGCACACTAAGCAGTTAACGTAATACCAGCGAGGAGGACAGTGACCCGCATCTACTGAAGACTCTGCAGGGGTCACTGCTCTACACACGGCACGCGCTATTTTACTGATTCCTTACAACCACCCGAAGAGTTAGACACTAGGACCATTCCCATTCCACAGACTAGGACCAAGGCTCACAGGCCTGACGGAGACCCGCCATCCTCAAACACGCAGGACAGAGGAGCTCTGTGCCATGGCCACACAGCCAAACCGGAGCCGCGCTTCCAGAAGCAACAGCATCAAAACTAACAGACGGTGGCACGGGCTTGGAAGAAAATTCCAGTAACAAAAATGCATCACTCACACCCTAGCTGAATGGCACAGAGACCTACCACGTAAGGAAAACAAAGACATGGATCACTGTGTCAAAGTGTTTCAAGGAAGTGTTAGGAATGCCAAAACAGATGTATTTCACTTATACTTTCCTTTTTATACACACATGAAAGTGATCTGGGCGGAAACTGTCTAAATAGATCCCAAGAGCTTTCAGTAAGAACAGAAGTGAAATTGCTAAGTAGATAAGGAAGCTGTGAGAGCCTGTCGGCCGTGTTTCCTCTTCTGTTAGGACATAAAAATGCCGCGTCTTACAATCAGTCGGTCAGATTGATGAAACATAAAAATACAATTGAATTGATCCAACACAGTGATGTTAGGCAAAACAGCCACGTCGCAGGTAATAAGGCACACCGCCTCAGCTCTTCACAGAAATATGAACTGTAATGCTATGTTTACAGTCAAACCAAACTTGTTTTGCTTTTTCCTACTTGGTTCATTCCCCAACTCATGGATTTACTTCAGGGTGCCTGCCCCACCCACAGCCTCTAAAAGGTACAACCCTAAGGGGACAAGGCCGGCCCACTGGACCTGCGACAGCCAGCACTCCAGCAGGTGGCCATGACCGGGATTTCTGGGGCTGGCCCATCTGCTGCCAGGGGAGGCTCCCAGGGTCTGAGTGGCCAGGTCTGCCAAGAGAAGTGGGGAGGGACAACCAGAGGAGAAAAGGTGGGGGACCACGTGGCTCCGTGGGGGTCAGTGGTGGCCAGACCTTTGACAGCCAGATCTTTCCTGATTCCACCTCCTAAGGGGCCCGACTGAGCTTCCTGCAGCAGATGTGGTTTTACCATAAACTCCCTCTTTCATATGGGACCTAGCTGAATGGCATGTGCTCCTTGCGATAAAACCAACCTACAATACTCGATATCTATAACCATCAACCACATGGACAACTAACACCGTGCTACGCAGGGGACAGTGCTGGGCACTAAGAGGACGCCAATGATGTAGCCAACAAGGCCTTGCTGTCAGAGAGCAAACAGCCCAGTGGACAGTGGGACAAATGATAAAGAAGCAGATACACGGAAACGAGAGGGAGATGCAACGAAGAGGGAGGGGGAGGTGAGGGAGCAAGTGTCCAAGGCTCTAAAGCAGGCACTGGAGGGCGGGGGCACAGTGACCTAGCCATTCACAAAGCAAAGCAATTTAGCTTGAAACAATTAAAAAACAAAACAGGGGCGCCTGCGTGGCACAGCAGTTGGGCGTCTGCCTTCGGCTCAGGGCGTGGTCCTGGCGTTGTGGGATCGAGCCCCGCATCGGGCTCCTCTGCTGTGAGCCTGCTTCTTCCTCTCCCACTCCCCCTGCTTGTGTTCCCTCTCTCACTGGCTGTCTCTGTCTCTGTCACATAAATAAATAAAATCTTTAAAAAACAAAACAAAACAAAACAAAAATAGAATCAGATATGAGTTAAAATAATAGATGCCTCTAGGGGCGCCTGGCTGGCTCAGTGGGAAGAACATGAGACTCTTGATCTTGGGGTCATGAGTTTGAGTCCCACATTGGGTGTAGAGATTATGTAAATAAAAAAAACTTTAAAAAATAAAACAATAGATGCCCCTATAATCAGGTGATTATCTTAACCAGTTTTTCCTTATAAACTCCAAGACAACCTTTCCTGCTACATATGGCAGATGCCGGGTGCCACATGCACAAGGCATCCAAATAAACCAGCCAGGACTGCCAGCGGTGCCAAGGCGTGCCAGCTACTCACTCCCCACCATGAACGTTCTTCCCAAGTGAGTGGCAGGCAAAATACCCCCACCATCTCCTCGCCGGTCTCCCCACCACCATTCTTGCTCTCACGGCTCACAAAGCAGACCCATCCCAACCCCAATCTCGCAGGCCAGGTGTGAGAGCCCAAAGCAATATTCTTCAGGTTGCTTGTAGTGGGGAGCTCCAAACGTGATTGGGTTCTGCCTAAATCAGACCACCTGAGAAAGAGGATTCAGGCCCGCGTTACGGGGACAGACGAGAGGAGGCAGAGCATCCAGTGTGAGTGCAGGTGGCGGTGGAGGCGGCTTCCTGACTCTGGCAGAGGCCGCCGGGTTCTAGGGCTGACGGCTGCACTAGCAGCTTCCTCACTGGGAGCATCCTGTCCGTGCCGAGACAGCAGCCTCCTTGGCAGCCCAATCCCGCAGAATCATTTTTGGAAGCTGCTTCCTGGAGGCCACATCCAGAGCATCTCTTCCACCCTCCCAGCGACTCTGTGAAGCCGTGCATATCACATAAGTCCCTTGGAGTTAAACTGGCGAGAACAGATGCTGTCTGTTGTCTGCAGTTGGAAGGGTCCACCTATGACCCAATCATGCTTTAGACAGAAACATCCTTCTGAAAAGCACGAACTGATACTGGTCCAGGGGCTGTTTGTTACTGGTTTAAGAGACGACAAAACTAAGAGCAACCGGGAATTTCATGGCAATTCAACATTGCTGTGACATCTAAGCACAACATAATTTTTCCATTAATTACTTCTTATGTATTTTACAGAAGTTCTGGTCCACAACAGATTAGGGAAAAAAATGAACAAACAAAAAACAGGTCTTCCACTATAGATAGTTTTAGAAACACTGGTCTAAACACCAATCAAAAGATGTTTCTCCCCTGCTTTAAACCCCAGTGCTTCCCATTGATCTTAGAATAACCTGAATTCTTACCCTGGCCCTACCCTGCTCCACTGGCCCCTACCTAACTCATTGCCTATAACTCTCTTCCTTGTGCTCCAGACACACTGGCCTCTTAACGTCATGGTGACCTCAGGACCTTTGCACTGTCTCTGTCTGAAATACTCCATCCCCATCACTCGGACATGTGACCTGTTTTATTCACTCCTAACACTTATCCCTGTCTCGAACTCTTTCTTGATCATTTCTTTACTTGTTCAGTGTCTCTCTCTTCCTCAGAGTGTGAGCCCACATGTGTGAGACCATTTCCGTCACCACTGTTCCCACCTCCAGAGCAGCGCTTGGCACGTAGCAGTGAATGAGAGAGACTTTCTCTGCTGCATTTGCCTGCATCTGCCACTCTTCCAGGTGAAGCCCATGATCACTTCTGCCTCACCTGACACCTACTGGACACAGAGAAAATCACTCCCAGCAATTCATTTTCTCTAACAAGTGTGACTTTCACATAGTTTCTCTCTTCAGTAGACTGAAGAAAATGCATCTTCTATTCCTCTTCTCTACCTTCACCAGACCTTTGTGAATAAAGTAGGCCTCTCAATAAACACCGTGTGATCATCCTTTCATGCTATTAACTGGCTCTTTGATATCTGACAGGGCCATTCAATATTCTAATCATCTGATAGCAGGAAAAGCTTTAGTGACTGATTCAGTTTTCAGTACGTCAGTGTCGTCATCAACAAGAACAGATAATTAGCAGGTGCCTACTCACTGGAGGCACTCAGCAGGGGGCCAGCAGTGGGGACCCAGGGTGGCAGTGGAGCTGGATGTTAATGTTTCAGTCAGACTGGAGTCTTGGTTCTGGCTCTACTATTTATTAATAACCTTGGATTCTCACTTAATCCTTGAAGTCTCAATTTCCTCATCTGTAAAACGGAGATGTGATGACGATGATAACGATGACAATGACGACGACGACGATGACGATGATGATGATGATGACAACGATGACGACGATGACGACGATAATGATGATGATGACGATGACAATGATGATGACAGCAATGACGATGATGATGACGATGACAATGACGATGACGATGATGACAATGACGATGATGACAATGATGATGACGATGACAATGATGACGATGACGATGATGACAACGATGACGATGATGACGACGATGACAACGATGACGACGACGATGATGAGGAGGAGGAGGAGGAGAATGATGATGCCGCTAGGCACCGAGGGTTGTCAAGAGGCTGCAGGTGTGATGGTTCAGGACATGCACTCTCCAAGAGGCCGTCCAAGTCCAAACGCCACGTCCACCATTTACTAGGTACGTAACCTTGGACAAGTTACTTATCTCTCTCTGCCTCCATTTCTCCATCTTTAAAATGGGGATAGTAACACTGTCTGCCTGAATGGCTGTCATGAAGGTAAAATGAGTTAGTTCCTACAAAGGGCTAAGAAGAGCACCTGACAGGTCGTCAGCATTCATGAACTGTTGGCTGTTATAGTGATCATTGTATTTCATCAATTCTCAGATTTTTTCCCTCACATTTTAACATCTCTGAAATCACTACGCATGCTGCAATATTTAGTATCTTACAGTGACTCCCTGCCATTTTCTCCATCTTTTAACATCTCTAAAACTAGTGTACCCCTGACAACTGGGCACTGAGCACAGCACTGGCCTATGGAAGACACACAACATTTACGTGATGAGTGAATGTCTGTTGATCTACAATATAACGTTTTTTTTTAAAGTAGGCTGCACGCCCAGCATGGAGCCCGAGAATGGGCTCAAAGTCACGACTCTGAGCTGAGATCAAGAGTCAGATGCTCAACCAACTGAGCCACCCGGGCACCCCGTAACATTCCATTTTCTATAATCTCTCTCTGTAGACAAATACTGAAAGAAATGGATTCGATTTCTTCAATTATACAATTCCCCCTACTACTGGAAATTAAAGATATTTCTTTCTAAACAAAGATTTCTCAAATGTCTAAATACATAGGAACTTACTGGTAATGATCCCCTCCCTGTGCATTTGCAATTTCACACTCTAGGAAGCAACAATCAGAATTCTAATATAAGGGGCGCCTGGGTAGCACAGTCGTTAAGCGTCTGCCTTCGGCTCAGGGCGTGATACCGGCGTTCCGGGATCGAGCCCCATGTCCGGCTCCTCTGCTGGGAGCCTGCTTCTTCCTCTCCCACTACCCGTGCTTGTGTTCCCTCTCTCGCTGGCTGTCTCTCTGTCACATAAATAAATAAAAAAATCTTTAAAAAAAATAATTAAAAAAAGAATTCTAATATAAGACACATCTCACACCAAGAGGCCCACTACTAAATAAAGGAAGTGATTATGCAGGTTCATTAAAAAGCAAAATGTTGGCTCGGTTAAAAAAAAAAAAAAATTAACATGGAGTAATAAGGTTTGGTGGTTGTTTCTCTTGATTGTATTTGGGACCCTGTCCTGACACTCTGATGGACAGACATACAGACAGGATCAAACGGCACAATCTGTATCAGACAGAATGTATGAGAAAATGTAATCATGGAACAACACCTCAATTATCCAGACTGTTTGGAATAGACGCTTAAAAAAGTGACATTTCCAGATCAATAAGGTTTACTCCTTGAACGTGAAACTCTTCTCTATTGTCATCATTTTAAGTGGGAATATTTTCAAGACATTTACTTTCTTCACTTTCCTACTTTTTCCATCATGTTACCGGCGTGCTGACCACCACCCACCACGCGGTTGTGCGTTCTCTAGCCCATCCTGGGGGACGTCTGCCCAGACTGCTCTCGTTTGGGGTGGCACTGATGCTGCTGTACTCATATTTTATATTTTCAGTTTCCTCGCCCACTGTGGGACTGTCACCTGTCACTTTCTGTTACTGCTGATGGCCAACTTCTAGAAGCTCCTTCTAACCAACGGCTCTATTCTAAATAGGTTTTAAACCAAGTAACCTGAAAACTAACTTTGTTAGAATTGGACTTACAACACAATTAAACAGATCCCTGATGGGCTTACCTATGAATAAAATATACAAGGTTTGTAACATAAATACCATTTATTCCCAGATATAAGGCAATCTCCTATTTTCTCAAGAAGATCCTGAAGTTTGGGCACCTGGGTGGCTCAGTCTTAAGCGTCTGCTTTCAGCTCAGGGCGTGATCCCGGGATCAAGCCCCATATCAGGCTCCCTGCTCCACTGGGAGCCTGCTTCTCCCTCTCCCACTCCCCCTGCTGTGTTCCCTTTCTCGCTGTGTCTCTCTCTGTCAAATAAATACATAAAATCTTAAAAAAAAAAAAAAAAAGATCCTAAATCTTTTAGATTCAAAAGTTTTTCATCGTCTATAGATGTATAAAAACTTGCCTGTTATTTATTTTATTAGTAATTTACTAAAGCACACATTTCAGATCACACATAAAATACCCTAGCTTGATCATGTTTTCCACTTTCTGTGTCGTAACAGTTTTATCTGAGCTCTTCACGTGCATCTGCAGCATCAGTCTTCTTCATCACAAGACCAGCTTCTTGGTCTTAAAATTTTTACATAGCACAGCATCTTCGGTTTGGCCTGAATTGTTTCAGATAATGCAGCAGTTTTTAAATCATCTATGCTGCTGCCACTAAAATTCTATTCCAAGCCATAACTAGTCACGCACAGAACACGGAGCAGCTGATTTGGTTTCATCTGTCCGATAAGCGCAATGTGATCTGTATAATACCACACATCCTGTGCCGCTTCCCAGTGACATCGAGGCTCGTTTGTCCTGACATCTAACACAACTGTGCAGTCAGACCCCCAGGGATATTTGCTAAATGTGGGCCAACCATCTGCCTCCTTTTCTCTCGTTTCCTGCAGGTGACCTCTCTAAGCCTCAAGAACCAGCCCTGACTGAGGCCGGCTCAGGAGCGTGTGTCTCCCTAAACAGTGCTTTTTCGCTCAGAAGAAAGGAAGGGAGCACCCTGTAACCAGGAGAGACTTTGTGAGGATCCAAATAGAAGGAGGTCGTCTCTCATCGGAGGGATTATGCTTAGGGGCAAGCCTTGCCTTATCCTGAGGCACAGAACAGAGTGCGGGACAGCAGCAGAGACAGAAGAGCGCCCCCTGGAGGGGCAGAGTGCCCCCAGCAGGCACCCCAGGTGAGGAAGGCCCCAGCGGGCTCTGCTGTCCTGGGAGCATCTCCATCCATCTCACCGGCTGGCCTGAAGGCTCATGGCTTTCTTTACTTTTCTCATTGGCAGCCCTATTCGGAGTAGATGAGAATGCCAGAAAAATAGCTCCCAAGAGTGAAGGAGTTCAGTACCGTATATTTATATGTAACTACTGCACTCTGGTGACTGATTTTGAGAACAAAAACAAGGTATATGTGAACTACAAGCTTTAAAAGGAGATCTTAGATTAGCGTACAAATTATTCTACGTACCTCGTATTAGCTCATAAATATTCATGTCCATAAGTTCACATATTAGTGCAAGAGAACCAGATTTTCTGTCACTGAAGAAGAAAGGTTTGTAAACATTTTTTTGTCTTAATCAGAAAATATAATCAAATATTTAATTTATTTGTAAACATTTCTGGTAGACATAAAGCACTCCTGCATCAAAGACTGAAGTGTACTGATTGACACAGAAGTTCTGATTTTCAATCAGTACGTCAGGTAAAATTAACTCAAAATAATAGTAAAACCTTACCTTTAAGCAAAAATTCTAAACACTCCCCCCCCCTTTAATGAGATGTGTCTTAAAAATATAAAAGTAACTGGGGCGCCTGGGTGGCACAGCGGTTAAGCGTCTGCCTTCAGCTCAGGGCGTGATCCCGGCGTTATGGGATCGAGCCCCACGTCGGGCTCTTCCGCTATGAGCCTGCTTCTTCCTCTCCCACTCCCCCTGCTTGTGTTCCCTCTCTCGCTGGCTGTCTCTCTCTGTCAAATAAATAAATTAAAAAAAAAATCTTAAAAAAAAAAATATATATATATAAAAGTAACTACCAGCAGAAAGGAGAAATGAAGTTGAGAAGTTGGCTAAGCAAAACAGAGGAAAAAGAATTTAATTCATGCTCCACGACTGCAAATTAAGTTTTAATTCACCTGAATTCCTTCATGTAATTGGGATACATTATAACGGGGGAACAAAAAAGTGGTCAGAGGAAAAGGGAGAAAGATGGGCCACACCATCCCCGTATGGTGTCCAGGCCTTGCTCAGGGTGGGGACAGAGGCCTCTGGCCGAGCTGCCAGTTCCGTCTGAGGGACGATGGGGGAGAACCCGTCACTCCAGAGTCTGCTCAGGGCGCCTCCGGTGGACGGTCAGGAGGCCCTCGGGATCTCGGGCAGAAGCGCCTGCGCAGTGCGCACGAAGCATGGACGCGCAGCAGTCCGGGGTGGGGGGCAGTGCGGGGGGCGGGGCAGTGTGGTGACCGACCGCTGCAGCCCGCAGTCTCCAGCCAGGCGGGTACTGACCGTGCAGCGCACTGCAGGCTGCGAGGCCATACAGCTCTGACAAGACATTTCACTCTTGAGTTTAAAAAGGCTCAGTCCTCTGATTGAAATCTACCGCACTTGAACTGTCAGAGACCTGGCTAGTTTTAAAGCAGCCCGGAGAGCCAGAGAGAGGCGTCACGTGGCCCGCACCCTCTCGGGGCCCACAGAAAGGCCGGTGCCAGAACTCTGGGTCCGAGTTCCTGGCTCAGGGTGCAGAAGCACCGTGCGGAAGGGCCAGCACCTGGGGACGAGCTGTGCTCTGCCTTCTTGACTGGCAGGTAAGCCTTAGGGAAGCTATTCTAGAATTAGAACAGAAAGGCAAAGTCCCCTGAATTATATCAAGCAGAGGAAGGCAGCTGGTCTCACGGCCTGAGACTGTGCAGATGTGGCAGCTGGCCGGGATAAAGCAAGCGCAGCCCTGCTGTGTGACACCCGTGCCCTCCCATGAGGCCACATCACCCACACTCAAGGCCTCAGGCGCACAGGCTGCTGTGCACGAAGAGGCCTCCCCCAGCTACAGGAGAGGAGCATTTGAACTGTGTATGCTCTCGTGGTACGAAGTCACCTGAATGCAGGCATTCCCGCAGTACCACTCAGATACGCGTCTGTCCAAGTGAATACGTGACTTAAGATAAAATGAAAAGTATTACTCCCTGAGCTATGAAGCAAATCTTTTCAATGTCTACCACGGTTTTCTTTCTTAAAAAGACATTTAATCATTGTTATCAAATCGAGATAATTTGTAAAGCCCCAAATATACTTACAAAACCACTTCGTGCAACGTAAGAATGTTTGGGTGTGGATTCAGGCGTCTCAGTGCTTGTATCTCCCGCAGATTGTTCACTTGCTCAATACTATTGTGTAAATAAAAATAAACAACTAATTTACCATTTAGGTCAACTTTCAGTTAGGGTTATTCAATTGTTATTTATTACCCATGATCACAACTGAAAAACTCACAAATATTTCAAGCAAGTTAATCAGCTTGTATTTCTCCCGTCAGCAGCTGAAGTTCAACGTGTCTCCTTCTTATTATCTGATAAAAACCAAGCTTCTTATAGCTTTGGACATATATTCAAATTTTCCCCATCTAAGCTCCTGAAAGAATACCTTGGCGGTTTCTTTTATCATTAATAAACACAGACACAGATATTAAATTTTCCTGTTGACCAGTTTCTGGGAACTGACCGGCCAAGCGACAGGAATACCATCTGAAGTAGTCCCCGTGTCAGATTCCCACGAACAGCCCAGCCCTTCTCCTCGTCTGTAACGAACACCGTACACGTTCGCGATTTCATTCAGCTGTGGCTTACCACTGGCTCTTCTTTATGGAGACTGATCTGCCCGGCCCTGTGTTCACAGCCAAAGTCAAGCTGACATGAGTACAACAGAAGCAGAGGGCCGAGGCTGGCTGTCACCCCCGTCCCCGAGAGACCCCTTACAAGAGACATGCCTCCCCATGGATAGGCCCCTGGTCACACCCAATCAAATGACTCAATTCCCAGAGACTTCCATCTCCTAGGCTTAGAAAGAGACGTGGGAATAGTCTTTCTTTGAACTGAAAAACTCTGTTCTACCAACTTTTAACATACACGGTAAAGAGCTCAGCATTTTGTTTGGTTCTTCAAAGAGCAGGCTCCCCACTGAGTGCAGAGCCTGACACTGTGGGGCTCTCGATCTCTGGACCCAGAGCATGACCTGAGCCAAAACCAAGAGTGGGACGCTTAACTGACTGAGCCACCCAGGCGCCCCAGAAGGGTTTTATGGACAGTGCATCTAACCAATCCAGTTGGTAGGAAGAAAGTCCTTAAGCTGAAGGGGAAGAAGAAGTGGTTATAGCAATATTAGACAAAGTCGATTTCAAAACAAAGATTATTATTAGCTATAACGACTTTGTAATGATGGGGCAGTACATCAAAAAGACAGGACTATGTGCTAAGTTAGAGAGCTTCAGTACACAAGAAGTTAAGACTGACGGCAGAGAGAAGAAAGAGCTCAAGTTTCAGTACCCCGCTACATAACTGATGGAACAGTCACTGAGAAAATCGGTAAAGATGCACGAGCCCCTAACAGCACTGTCAACCAGCGTGCCCTAACTAGCCTGACATCACACCTGCAGCCAACACCTAAGAGGTACAGTGTGCTCTTCACTCAGATGAATATGCTGGACCCAAAGATAAGTCGCAGTAAATTTCCAATACAAACACTTACAGAACACATTCTCTGACCACAAGGGACGTAAATTCGAGATCAACAATAGTAAGCCAGCTAGAAAAGCCCCAAATATTTGCAAATTAAACAACACACTTGTAAATGAACCACAGGTAAAGAAGAAATCATGAGGAGAATTAGAAAACATTTTGAACCAAGCAACAAGAAAACACAACATATCAAGATGTATAGAATGCAGGAAAACCGGGCTTATTTGTGGCTTTAAATGCTTATGTTAGGAAGGAAAAAAATGGTTAAAAATAAATTATCTACGTTTTCACCTTAAGAAGGTAGACTAAGAGTAAATTAAACCAAAGTAGAAGAAAAGCAACAATAAAGAGCAGAAATTGATGGCACAGAAAACAAACAAACAGTGACGCCTGGGCGGCTCAGTCAGATGGGCGACTGACTCTTGGTTTTGGCTCAGGTCGTGATCTCGGGGTCATAAGAGCAAGCCTGGTGCTGGGCTCTGCACTTAGCAGGAAGTCCACTTTGGACTCTCTCTTCTCCTCTACCCACTGCTCCCCACCCCACCCCCTGCTCTCGGGTCATGATCCCAGAGTTCTGGGATTGAGCCTTGCGTGTGGCTCCCTGCTCAGGGGGTAGTCTGCTTCTCCCTCTCCCTCCTCCTGCTCCCTCTCTAATAATAAATAAAATCTTTTTTTAAAAAGATAGAGTATTATGAACTGTATGCCAATAAATATGACAATTTAAATAGACAAATTCCTTGAAAAACATAATTACCAAATCCGACACAAAACTGAAAATCAAAGGAGCCCTATGTTTACCAAAGAAACAGAATTTGTTATCAAAAGCCCCCTCACAGCTGATGGAAGGGTCCTAAAATGGGATTATGGTGATAGTTGCACAACTGTGTACTTCCCTTACAGTGGGTGGACTTTTAGGATATGTAAGTTATATCTCAATGAAGCGCTGGGAAACCTTACGAAAACCCAAAATCACTTCGTAAGTCAAATCTACTTGACTCTGTAACATTCCAAGGTTCGGAAACACCACGGTGCCATCGCCCGCCGCACTGCTTTGTTTCCAGCTTGTTACACTGTGCATGATGCTTCTTCGATAGACACCATGGGGTGGGGGTGAAGCTTCCCCACCAAGGAAACTTCTAGGCCCAGGTGATTTCACAGGTGAATTATATCAAACATTTAAGAAAGATGCTCTCACACGTTTCACAAAAGAAGGTCGGTGAGTGGCCGATAAGCACAAGTGAGCATCCGTCATCACCCGTCAGCAGGGCAGCGAAACTAAACCAAGGTAAGATACCACTCACCAGGGGGGCTAGCACTTAAGACCAACACCACCGGATGCTGGGGAGGACGCAGAGAAGAGCTACTGCAACTCTCATTCTTTGCTGGTGGGGATGGAAACAGGTATAATCACTTTGGAAAAAGGCTTGGCAGTTTCTTACACAATCTACCCTTTGATCCAGAGCTTCTATTCTAGGAAACTGTGTAAGAAAATGGAAACCTATATCCCAACAAGGCTCGCGCATGAGTTTTAATAGCTTTATTCACAGCAGCCTCAAACCAAAACCCCTGCAAAGTCCATCACCAGGAGAATGGATACATGGATCGTGTGCTACTCAGTAGTACAAAGGTACAAAGACTGCCGGAGCAACAGGGTGGATGAACCTCCAAGACTTCATGCTGAGCCAACAGAGCTGGTCACGCGAGCACGCTCAGCGCTTTCAGTGATTCCATTTAGTACAAATTTCTAGAAGAGGATAAAGGAAGAAACCCAGAATAGTGACTGCCTGGAATGGGGGTGGAGAACTGACATGAAGGAGATTTCTAGGTGACAGAAATGTTCTAGCTCTTAATTACATGAGAGTATCGTTTGCCAAAATTATAAAGCAATGTGCAACTTAATGTATGCAAATTTTGCCTTAAAAAGAAGAACTATACTAACCAGCAAGCGAGCAAGGAGGCCTGCTGGAGACGCACAGGAAATAAATATCACAGGCGTGTTGATTCTGGCTGCTGGACACCTGAGGTTCATTATACTGTTCTGTTTACTTTGTATATGTTTGAAATTTTCTATAATTATATTCTTTTTAAGTAAAAGAGCTTTTAAAGTGACTCATGAATTTGCCTTTTTTTAAATTTATAACCTTACAAAGCAGACTTTATTTTTGTAAAAGTAATTTGAGGACCGTGCAGTGATGTGACTTCAGAAAAATTGTGTGCCACGTCAAGACTGGACCTTCTGCAGCAGACAAGAGAGCTGCAAAGAACACAAGCCCTGGACCTACACAGACCTGGGTCCCACGCTGGGCTCTACTGCTTGCCAGCTCAGTGACACCGGGCAGGTGAGGGAACTCGGCTCTCCAATCAGACTTCCCTAATCCGAAGAAGGCAGTGACAGCATCTTTCTCTTAGGGCTGCAGTGAGGATAAAATGCTGTATGTACATAATTCACCCAGCAGTGGGCAGGGCACCAGACACTTGGTGAACAACTGCTGTCGCCCCGCTTCACTTTTCTAAAGTCTTCAAACCCCACTCACCTGCACTGTTATGTGGCCGGTTGATCTATGACTGTGGATCACAGCACAAGCACTGTGCTGAGTGCCCACCTGCCTTAACCCTCACAGGGATCCTATGACGTAGATCCTAGGTAGATACCTACACGGTTTATACAAAGCAACCGAGCCAGAGAGACTGAGGAATTGTCCAAGGTCACGTAACTTCAGAGCCTGAGCTCGTCCCTATGCCGACTAAGAGTAGCCCATATGTGTTAGTCTTACTGCTTCAGGACACTAGACAGATCCTACAAATATCAAGACTACGGATTTTTTTTTTTTTTAAAGAAACCCATTCTGTTTCTTTACAGTATTTCTATAGGAAGAAGACAGGATACAATCATTGCAAAAAAAAGGGGGGGCCTCTAATTAACTGTTGCACTTGTGGTGAATACAGGTGGAAACCAGGTGTCCAAAGTACTGGGTCACATGCAGGCCTCCAGCAAGTAACTCACTTATCCCCAAACTGAGCCTCTGAGCCACTCTGGAGAACGAGCCTCAGAAAGCACGTTCCTGACCCAGTACTAATGAACGGGCTTCTCTGACCTCACCTGGACGTCACATTAGCAATTACTATTGCAAACGCTGTCAACGTCTATTTCCGTAAGAGTGAGAGGAAAGGAATAGAAGTAAAACTTGGAGGAGGTGGGAGCCAGAAGCTCCAAATACCAACCTTATTCTGCCCGTGTGACTCAGCGTGATTTTCCTGTTACTGCTTCTCGTTTCTCATGCCACCCACACAACTGTGCAAGGTGACTTTGAGAATTTACTTAGACAAGGATAGATCAGCAGAAATGGATTTTTAAAGAACCTAAAATTAATCTTCAAGTGAATAAGATTAAATTGTTTAATAATGATGATAGATACTCCAAAAACTAGAAATATTATTTTCATGGTTAAAAACAAAAGAACAACATTAAACTTGTGGATCAAGTATCCCTGACACTGAAGCATCCAACAAATTATTAGCAATCTCTTTCCTAGAAATGGCCCCCGAAACAGCTGTCTTTCTTCTAGAACCTATAAGGTCATTTCTTCCTGTAAGGCAGAAATAACAGCAATACCTTTAACCAATGGAGAAAGCTCATGAGCAACAGGAGTCATTCCAGATGCCAATGGTTATCTTCCTTTATTCTGTTTTTTACTTTGTAATCATTTTAGACTTAACAGAAGAGTTTCCAAGATGGTACAGAAAGTCCCCATAACCAGCTTCCACTAATGTTAACACCTTTTTCAATATTTATAAAAACTAAAAAATTAACACTGGTACAGTTCTATTAACCAGACACTTAATTTGGATTTCCCCGGTTTTTCCGTCAATGTCTTTTTCTCTTTCAGGACCCAGGGCACCTCATTACAACTAAGCTGTCACGTCCCATACTCATCTCCAGTCTGTGACACTTCCTGTCTTTGTTTTTACTACCTTGACAGTTTCAAGGGGTGCCAGGAAGGTATTCTGCAGAATGCTCCTTAATTTGGGCTGGTCTGATGTATTCTCAGAACTTAACTGAGATTACAGATCTTCGGGAAAGAACACCATAGAGGGGATATGCCTGCTCTTTCAAACCCATTGTATCAGGAAGTACAGGACATCAAGATGTCTTATTACTGATGGTGTTAATCATTTAGTTAAGGTGTTATCTTCCAGGTTTTTCACTGTAAAGTTAGTATCTTTCCCTTCCTACTTTCTATCCCTTAGAAGCAAGTGCAGCCCACACTCAAAGGCCAGGAAATTAAGCCCCATCTTCTGAAGGAGAGAATACCAAACCATTTGTGGACATATGTTAAAACCACCACGGTAATTAATAAATAGTTAGGGGGGAAATCACTGGAGGCTCTGCAGAATCCTATTCTCTTTAAAGTTTCACCTACTTATTTTATTTTATCTTACTTTATTCAACATTTTATTTATTTATTTGTCAGAGAGAGAATGAGCACAAGCAGGGGGAGCAGCAGACAGAGGGAGAAGCAGACTCCTCGCTGAGCAGGGAGCCCAATGCGGGGCTCAATCCCAGGACCCTGGGATCATGACCTGAGCCGAACACAGACACTTCACCAACTGAGCCACCCAGGCGCCCCATCACCTACTAATTTGAGTATCCATCAGCTTATCTTCCCTGCACAAATTATTACTGTTATTCTAATGATGATTTTCTATTTCCCTCATTCCTTCTGTATTTGTTATTTGGAATTCTTCTGTAAGGAAGAACTGTCCCCTCAACCCAATTTATTTATTCACTCATTATCAGTATGGACTCATGGCTATTTGAAAAAATAGACGGGAGGGTAGAGAGAGAAAGAGAGAGATGTGTGTCCACACAGATTAGTACACGTAATAGCTCTGCTGGGTCTGGAAGGATTGACATTCCAGTAGCAATGAGCACACCTGGTGCCAAGATCTTGTTTTCTAAATACCTTTCTCCAATAAAAGGAACCAGGGCTCCTTAGAGAAATGGATGATTCTAGGGGCAGGAAAAATACAAGATGAGCCTAAAGAATCCTGTAGTGCCAAAAATCAAAGTGTTAAAAAAGGAAAGGAAAAGAAAAAGGATGGCACATATCAAAAGAACACAGGAGCCAACCTGAAAGAGCTCCCAAAGCCACAGCTGGAATAATCTAAGCTGGAATGATGATTAAATCAATAACGATAGTATTGAGTTATAATCTCCTATAGTTTTGAACATATGTATCAAGAGCGCAGAACTCACATGATAAACCCAAAACCCAATTCCTCTTAGGTCTGGATGACATGGCTGGCAGATACCTGTCAAAACCAGCTTGCGACTCTATCACTGAGTCCATACATCACGCAGTGACAAAAACCACCGGTCCAGAGTGAGTGTACTCCCTTTTAAGTAAAGCCGATACGTGAAGTTGTGATTTATACCGCAGAAACTAAAGCCTGCTGATAATCCCCTAAATGTACACAAACTTTAAAAACAGTAACACTGGGATGCCTGGCTGGCCGTCGGTGGAGCACGGGACTCCTGAGCTTGGGGTCACAAACTCAAGCGCCACGTTGGGTGTACAAGATTACTAAACAAACAAGCAAAACAAAAGTAAAAACTAATTCGATTCAGTGCTATCTTATTACAAACCTTTACTTATTACAGGTTTTTAAAAGAAAAACACGTGTTCTAATCAACCACTTTTTAAGATAGGACAAAGAGCGCTAACTGTTTCTGAAATACAACGAAGGATCCCACACACAGTAACGAAGGCTACCATCCCCTGAACGGTTGCCATGTGTCCCACCTCCCTCCCAACTTTCTACTCATTCCCTCGCTTGGTCCTCAAGCACCTCACAGCAAGGAGATCAAGGCTCAGAGGAAAAGGCACTGTCAGCGTGTCGAGAACCCCGTCGATGGTGAATCCGGAATGTGCTTCACCGCTAGGAAACCCTTAGGTGACTACATTCTCCCATGGGGCCGAGGTCACAAGAAGGTACTTCTCCAGATAAAACTGAGCATTCCTTGCCCCTCAAAGGATTGCTTCTTTGATGGAAACCCTTCTATAATGTAGGACAGATATCTCTACCTTCCCGAAGGCACACCCACGCCCAAGTGTGATTTCTCCTGCCCGCTGACGCAACAGAGTAAGTGTGACTGCACGCCGCTCTGACATCCAAACAAACCCGGACAGGCCTCAGGTCTGCAGGCTATCTGTCCCGTCCACTTTTTATCTCTATCTCTTCACAGAACAAGAACTAGCAAGCCCTGTTGTCTGTTAAGTACGCCCACCCCTGACCCCAACAGTGGAACCTGATGAGGATTCCGGTCCTCCCCAGGGTGCAAATGTGTCCCATCCTGCGGCTCGAAGTCCGTTCTCTGCTGCTCTGGTTTGTGGTGCGTGTCTCAGAGGCGGCTGTCTCAGGAAGTCTGCTCTTCAGGTACGGGATGATCGGTACACTGCACAGCAAATTCACCATCGCAAGTAGTCGAAAGGCAGAGGAACCCAGAGAATGCAGACTACACAGAGGAAGGAGCGAGGAACAGAGGGAAAGCCGAAGACCCAGGGACTTCAGAGGCTTGGCAGCGGCAGGTAAACAACCTTATGCTTTGTGCAGTGAAGGAGGAGGACTCTGGCTCGGTGAAATCTGACTCGATATGGCTCTGCCCACCTAGCGACCTACAGTGACAACTGTCAGGCTACTTCAGATCTCTAAGCACCTCTCCTCGTGTGCACACCAGGGATGGTTACAGACACCCCATGGGGAGGTCATGAAGATGACATTACTGTCCTCCACACTCTGACATGACTAATGGCCCTGCACTCCTTTCTGATCTGAGAAACACTTTTTTGTCCTAGGAGTCTGAAATCAAGGTTTATACGTCAAAACACTTCAGAAGGCTCTATGTCGATGTGGAGGAATGACAATGTTTTTTTACAACTAGCTTTTACTATTTAGAGACTTCAGTTTCTCTGCTATGACACAAGGCTGAGCTTCAGGCCGCTCTACTGAAAGCTTCCAGTTGCCGTGAGGCCACCTCGGCTTCATCGTTCCCTCAGAGCTTCCTGATCACGTCCAGTGTCTGACTCGTTCGTGCCCCATGTTAAGAAGCTGCAAAGCTGAGGGGTTTAAGAGGCCGCTCTGAGGGCCAAAGCCACAGCAGCCCTCTAAGGGATGAACCTAGGGCAAGAGAGCGCCCCTCTCCAAAGCAGCAACTGATCCCTTTCAGGGAATAAATTTTTCCAGCCCTATCCGGAAACTGTTTCCAGTATGTTAACTGATTCACAATTAATTAAATCATAAGCACCTCTAATATACTGAGACTAAGGTTTCAGTTATAAAATCCAACAAACAACCTTCAGGAACATATAGGCTGTTTAAAGTGAGGCATACCTCTACAATTTAAAATGTTTTGTGACCATTAATCACTGATGCTACAGTAAGTCTGGACCTGAATAAAATCATAAACATAGTAGTTTATCATAAACATATAAAATCATAAATACGAATAGTAACGTAAACATAAAGTTAGCCCTAATCCTCTGCGCAAAGAAAGCTGACAGCATCTTACGTGTTATCACATGAATACACTGTTCCCACTCGGACGAAGTGGCCCTTCCCGCTCTAAGCCTCCCGCTGGACCTAGTGGCGAGGACACCCTGCCCGCCTACCTTTCGAAGGGCTGCTTCATCTGTTTGCACGCGTAGTAGCTCCCGTCCCTCAGGCTCCACAGCTTCGTGACTTCAGAAAACGTTCCCTCTCCTATTTTGCCAACTGCTTTATACTCTACAAATTAAAACAACGGCACAGATAAAATGTCTGTGTGCGTGTACGCTGTACTCCCTTCGGACAGCAAGCCTGTTCACCGACACGGCAGCCCAACGCTGACATGCTGTGGGCTGCTTCTCCAGGGTTCTGAGGTTCGGGGCTCCCCTCAGCACAGGGGAAGCTGCCAGCAGAGAGCAACTGGAGAAGAGGGTCAAGAGGGACAAACTTCCAGTTACAAGGTTAGTAAGTAGCAGGGATGGAACACGCCACAAGCGGGGACGCTCTAGCCCGAGCCGCGGAGCAAGGGCTCTGGCTGTGGGCCGGCTTGCACCAGCAGCCTCGGGGTACGCTAATCACCAGCTCGGGGTCCTACGGAAGGTCCAGCTGATCTGCTGGGCTCCTATCATTCTTGCGTCTCCTGATTTTCAGAAAGTGGCCAGCAGCTTCCCTGGCTTTGCTGCAGCCACCACCACCCACCACTCTGGCGCAGATAATGGTTTCACAGCCTCTAGTTCACTATGTTAAATCCCCTCCTGTCTGAAATACCTAGAGCAGCATCTGTTTTCCAGACCAAACCCCAACAGATGCAGGAATGAGTACCCTGAGGTAAGGTGCTGGGAACAAAAAGTCTAAAACATGCAGTCAGGTGGTAGACAGCAGGCTGGGGCGCTGGAGAACCTGGCATGCCCCGGCAAAGTCCCAAGTCCCGCTGCGACGACTACTGCCTCTCACGGAGCAAGGTCTCCTGGGCCTGCCGGCCTCTGAAAAGTGGTGGGAAAGGGCAGGGTAGTGGGGTGTGTCAACTACTGACCACCCAGGCAAGAGATTTCAACACAACAATGAGCTCAGGAGAGAAATGCCACTTTCCAAGCAGGAATGGAAGGAACGAGAAAAACCCAGGCAGAAGAGTCTTACTGGGTTGAAAAAGCTTCTTCAGTCCAAATAATAGGAAAAGTAAGACTGTAAAATAATGGTGACAGAAGCAGTCTGTGAGACTTCCCAGTTGCACAAATGGTTCTGCTTGACGCCAACATCACAGAAAGGCAGGTACTCCCCACCCCAACCAGGCCCTGGTTTCGGAGAGCTTTGAGAGAGGTCCGGAGACTGGGATGAGACACAGAAAGCAAGGCCAAAGAAAAACAGGACAGCCTTTCGAACTATGTCTAGGAAAGAAACTTGAGTACAGAGCTGACCAGAAGCAAACAGATCAGAAACCTATTAAGCAGACCTGGTTCCAAAAAAGCCCATCATCTCTGGGTCCCAAACCTATATAAGCACAGAGCAGGCTTTTAAAACAGCACAAGTCCAAAGGAGGCCATCCTCTTCAATGCCTCTCTTAGCTAGGACACATTTGTAATGCCTGTGTGAGTTCTGATTTGAACAAACCAACAATAAAAGACACCATTTTTTTAAGAAGTGATAATGTTTTGTAGAATTATGTATAAAAATGAGAAAAGCCCTTATCTGTTAACAAGAAATACTGAAGTATTGCCAGGTAAAATGATAAGATGTGTGGGATTTGGTTTAAAATGTCCCTGTACATTCCCATTTGCCACTGCTGAACGTGTACATACAATGGGATAGCCATTTGAAGCGCAGTACCCGTTACATATGAAAGACATTCATATCCTCCAACACAGCAATTCCAACTATAGAACTTATCGGGTAAAAAACACTTGCTCAAGTAGGTATGATACGAGGATGTTAGTTCAACATTATTTAATAGAGAAGAAGTGATGACCCCCCATTTGGAAATAGATAAATTACGTATGGTTTATCCATATAATGGAATACATTGAATATATTTCAAAGAATGACACAGATTAGAGGCACCTGGATGGCTCAGTCCATTAAATGTCAGACTCTCGATTTCGGCTCGGGTCGTGATCTCAGGGTCTTGGGATGGAGCCCCACGTCAAGCTCAGTGCTGGGCGTGGAGCTTACTTCAGAAATTTCTTTCCCTCTGCCCTCCCCCTGCCCTCTCCCAATCTCTCTCAAAAAATAAAAAAAGAAAAAGATAAAGAAAAAAAAAAAAAGAATGACACAGATTATTCCCTTAAAGACAATACACTTAGTGGCTCTCTCTGAGGGGTAACGTTACAAGTGTCTCATCACCTAAATTAGATATTTTCCATAATGAGAACACCATTTTATTAAAAAGTATCTCAGCTCAGCTCTTGATATCAGGGTTGTGAGTTCAAGCCCCACACTGGGCTCTACGCTGGGCATGGAGTCCACTTTAAAAAAAATAATCTTTTCAATCAATATTCAGTGACTTTAGTTACAAAAATTCAATCTATGCCTAATTTTTCAGAACGAACTTGTATTTGTCTGAGATTTTACTTACCTGTAAGTTACCAAATTAGCCTGCTACTGTTTCCTGAGTGCTGGCAGAAGACACAGCATCTTGCATCAGAGGCAAAGGACTCTCTGACTCATGCTGCCCCAACCATCAGCATAGTCACATTCGTTCCCCTGGCCCGAAGTCTCGTGGTGGTGACACAATGGACACAGATGACACGTGCAGGAGATGCAATGGACTGCTTGACAGGGGAGGACCCCAGGGCCAATGACCTAGCACTTTTGGAACAAGCAGCATGGAAGATGGATAAGCCCTGCCATCGGGCGCACTCAGCACGTACTTGCAGGGAAGCTCAGGCCACAGAGCAAACTGCTTCCCCCAACAGTTCCTTACCATGTTAATACGTCAACCAGTTTTACTGATACAGAGTATTTGGTGTGGTATTATTCTTAGCTATAAATATTTATATATATGTAATATTGACTTTAATGCTGCTTTTCAATCTTACTCAAAATAACAACCAATTTCAGTGTACGTTTTCAAATAGCTTCAGGCCATGCAAAATGAGAAAATTCTATTTGAAATTACATATTTATAGAAATTGGAAAAAATGCTTTTCCCCAAGAACAGCATCTCACCATGTCATTACCACTCAGAACGCCACAGAGCACCACCACGCCGTAGCAACGGCCACAGGAGGAAGTGAGAACCGCGACTGCTGTGCCTATGGGAGACGGTCAACAACTCCTGAAGGGGATGACTGAAGAAATAATGGTTAAAGCTGCTCACAAAAATTTATTTTCCAAAGATGATTTCTAGGGAGGGAGATAAAAAACACTGAGAATATGCAGTGAGTTGAATGACGGACCCCAAAAAGATATGCCCTCATCCTAACCCCTGGAACCTGTGACTGTTACGTTATCTAGAAGGTCTTTGCAGGTTTAAGTAAGTGAAGGATCTTGAAATGAGAACATCCAGGATTAGCCAGGTGGGCCCTCAATCCAGTGGCAAGTGTCCTTAAAAGAGACACATAAAGAGAGCAGAATGGGGGTCGCCAGGGGCTGGAGGAAGGAGAAATGGGGAACTGTGATTCAGCGGGTCTGCAGTTTTAGTCATGCCAGGTAAAAAAGTTCTACAGGTTTGTGGTACAACAACATGCACACAGTTAGCAACACCCACACTTCAGTGTTTCGAAGAGAGTAGAACTCATGTCATTGTTTTTCACAACAAAAACAACGAACAGACAGACACACAGACATAGAAGAGGAGGCCATGTGAAGACAGAGGCAGGGTTCCAAAGAAGCCTCCGGAAGCTGGAAGAGAAGAGGAAGGACTGAGGGAACACAGTCCTGCTGACACCTTGATTTCAGACTTCTGGCCTCCGGAACTGGGAGAGAATACATTTCTGTTGTGTTAAAGCCCCCGAACTTGTGGTAATTTGTTGCAGCAGCCCCAAGATACACACAGAACGTAACTAGTATTTTTTTAATCTAAGGAAAACATTTTCATTAAAGGTAAATATTTTCCAAGTATAACAATGGAAGCAGTCCCTCTGAAAAGACTGATCTATTTGACTACATAAAAACATAAAACTCTAGCACCTGAAGAAACACTAGAAAAAATGGTTAAGTAAACTATGAAAATACCATACAAAGGAATGTTACATAGCAGATGCAGGGAGCACAGTAGCTCTGTAGCCTCTGATGGGGAGGAAACTTTTCAGATATATTATGAAACAAAAAGGACAAACTAAGGAACAGCATGTCAACTATGTTAACATTCGTAAAATGAAAAGAAAAGAAATAAAAAGAAGAAAGAAAAAAAAGAAAAGTATACCCGTGGTATCTGGCAGAATGGCCCCCCAACAGTGTCCATGTCCCTGGAACCTGTGAATGTTAGGCTACATAGCAAGAGGGAATTAAGACTGCAGAAGGAATTCTTTTTTTTTTTTTTAAGACTTTATTTATTTATTTGACAGAGAGACAGCCAGCGAGAGAGAGAACACGAGCAGGGGGAGTGGGAGAGGAAGAAGGCTCCCAGTGGAGCAGGGAGCCCGATGCGGGGCTCGATCCCAGGACCCTGGGATCATGCCCTGAGCCGAAGGCAGATGCTTAACGACTGAGCTACCCAGGTGCCCCTAATGAGCTGACCTTAAAATAAGAAAATGATCCTAAACTTATTGGGTAGGCCCAATGTAGTGACAAGGTCCTTACAAGCAGCAGGGGATGGCAGAACAGACAGAGTCAGAGAGACTAGAGCATATGGAAGGGGCTATAAGTTTAGGAACACATGTGGCCTCTAGAAGCTGGAAAAGGCCTGGAAACAGATTCTCCCCAGAGCCTCCAGAAGGCACGCAGCCCTGCCAGCAACTTGCTTTTAGCCCAGTGAGACTCATTTCAGACTTCTGACCTCCAGAACTCTAAGATAATAAATGTGTGTTGTTTTAAGCCACTGAATTTGTGACAATGACAGCAGCAATAAAAAACTAAAAGACAGATACATTTATGCTCATCTCTACACAGAAGGAACTAGAAGGGAACATAAGAAAGTGCCAACAGTGGTCACCTCATGGGTGGAAATCCAGATGGCTAGGGTAGGAGCAGAAAGGAGACCCACTTTCACCATATAACCATCTATGCTTTTTATAGGTTATACTTTGTATTTGTATTGTTTTTTTCAAAAAAATAATTGAAAACAATTGAAGGGATAATGGGATATTTTTCTCATGGTTCCTTTAAGGAAAATGGATTATGAAAATAAAACTGAGCATTTTCGTTTAATATCATCTTAAAGCAAATGGCAATCTATGAAATAAAAATAATTTACAAGAAAATTTAAAACAAAACATAAGATACCACTTCACACCCACTAGAATGGCTGGGATCAAAAAGCAAGCTAACAAGTGCTGGCGAGGATGTGGAGGCGGAGAACTCTGGCCCACTGCTGGTGGGAATGAAAAATGGTCCAGCCACCGTGGAAAACAGCTTAGCAATTCTTCAAGATGTTAAACAGAGGTACTCTATGACCTAGCAATTCTACTTCTAGGTATGCACTCAAGAGAAATGGACATTTTTGTCCAAACAATAATCTGTACACAAATGCTCACAGAAGCATTCTTCCTAACAGCCAAAGATAGAAGCAACCCAAATGTCCATCAGCTACCAAACCGATAAACAAAATATGGTCTATCCACACAGTGAAGTATTATTCAGCCATGGAAGGAATGATACTCTGGCACAAGCTACATCATGGATGAACCCTGAAAACATTATAAGAGAAGCCAGACACAAAAGCCATTTATATGAAATGGTCAGAATAGGCAAATCCATACACACAGGGAGTAGATTAGCGGTTGCCTGGGTTGGGAGGGTGGCGAGGAACGGGGAATGACTGCTAATGGGTACAGATGCTTTCTGGGGATGATGAAAACATTTTAATAGATTCTCATGATAGTTGTTGCACAACTTGGTAAAAAATACCTAAAATCATTGAATCGTACACTTCAAATGGGTGAATTTTATAGTATGTAAATTCTATCTCAATAAAGATATTAAAACAGACAAATCTGTGGCATTAGAAGTCAGAACAGTGGTTACCACTGGGAGGTGGTGTCATTGGAACGGACCCCAGGGGACTCCCAGGACACTGGTAATGCTGTTTCTGCTCTTGGAGCAGGTTACACGGGCATGTTCACTTTATGTGTAAGTGGACCACAGTTCAAACCTGTATTGTTCAAAGGTCAACTTGGTCCTGCCATTATATTACACCAAGACAGAAACAAAACACAACCGCAAAAACAAAGCTTTGGGCAATAGGGTATTATTATTTTAGTATTAAAACTATTCCATTAGTACATAAGGAAATCTGCATATTAAGCCAGTCTGCAGCAAAGACCATGACAGAAGCCAAGTCTCACGATTGGCCGGCATTACAAGAAAGAAAAGCAGGGGTGCCTGGGTGGCTCAGTCAGTTAAGCATCTGACTCTTGATCTTGTCTCAGATCTTGATCCCGGGGTCGTGAGTCTGAGCCCTGTGTTGGGCTCTACACCCAGTGTGGAGGTGTGCAGCCTACTCACAAAAAAGAGAGAGAGAGAGAGAAGAGAAGGAAGGGGCGGGCTATCAGACCAGGAAGGGCCTCCATGCATAACACCAGCAGGGAGAACTACCTGAGGGTGCTGAGTCTTCAGACTAGCACTTTCCAAATTGAGTTCCACAAAACTCTAGTACATCCCAAATCCTGATGGGTATTCCACAAAAGAAGGTTCCATGAACCATCCTATTTAGGAGCTGCAGGGTTAAATAAGGAGAACTGTGTTGGACTGCAGAATTCCTCAGTGCCTTTCCTCGAATACGTGGTGAGTCTCCAGGATAAGGAAGGGCCGTTGGGAGGGCTGTGGGATGCCTTGTTTCCTCTAGGCTTTGCCACATGTCCCTTTTTCCTTTGTTAATCTTGCTCTATGTCCTCTCATTGTAGTAAATCATAGCTGTGAGTAAGACAGGTCCTGAGTCCTGTGAGTCCTCCTAGCACATCACAGAAACTAAGGGTGGTTGTGGGAACCCCCTTCCCCAACGCTATTTATGCCACACTTCAGCCTACACGAGCTGAGCGTCCCTGGTGGTAAGACTACCTCACGGGGGATGTCGATAAAGATTTATTTACCAGCTATGCGCCAGGCACTGCAGACACAAACATCAATAAGACGTAATCCCTCGCCTTGAGGACTTACAGAATGTCCCCATGCCCCTAATTTTGGGTCCTTCTCTTTTACAAAAGAGAGGGAGAGCCACACACTCATGTTTAGATAACATTAAAGGTCAGGTTAGGGACGCCTGGTGGTGCAGTCGGTTAAGCATCCACCTCTTGGTTTTGGCTCAGGTTGTGATCTCTGGTTTGTGGGATCGAGCCCCCTGTCGGCTTCTGCACTCAACGTGGAGTCTGCTTCAGATTCTCTCTCCCTCTCCCTCTGCCCCTCCTGCTCATGTGCTCTCTCTAAAATAATTAAATAAAATCTTTTAAAAATAAAAAAATAAAGGTCAAATTAATAAGTTCCTGTGTATATTACTGAGTATGTGGTGCTTTAGATTCTAATCTCCTAGGACCCACCTAGTGGGCCTTAAAACAGATGTCTTTCCCCCATTCTGTACGCACCCTGCCCTCCGTTACAGAACAGCTCATGTCCCACTTCGCACTTCTCCCTGGAAGGCCATAAACCCCTTAAAGGAAAGGTCTACGATCTGTTCTCTTTGTGCTCTGTACATATTCAACAAATGAATCAGAAAATGCCTGGTCATGTGCCTCTTAAACTAATATTCCTATAGTCCCCTGGACACATACGGCGGGAGGAACTTCATTGACAAGTGAATCACAAAATTATTACTATTGACTAACTGGCAACCAATCCTTTTCTATTCATCTCTATCTTTAAATGTTGAGTATCTCCAGGGTGCCAGGTTGACGCATTGGACTCTTGGTTTCGGCTCAGATCCTGATCTCAGGTTTGTGGGATCCAGCCCCAGGCTGGTCTCCGCACTCAGCAGGGTCTGCGAAAGTTTCTCTTTTCCTCTCCCTCTGCCCCTTCCCTCCCCCCACCCCACCCAAGCACGTGCACTCTCTCTCACTCTCTCTCTCAGAAATAAATCTTTAAGGGGGCGCCTGGGTAGCGCAGTCGTTAAGCGCCTGCCTTCAGCTCAGGGCGTGATCCCGGCGTTCCGGGATCAAGTCCCACATCGAGTCCCACATCGGGCTCCTCGGCTAGGAGCCTGCTTCTTCCTCTTCCTATCCCCTGCTGTGTTCCCTCTCTCACTGGCTGTCTGTCACATAATAAATAAAATCTTAAAAAAAAAAAAAGAAAGAAAGAAATCTTTAAATATTGGTTATCTCCAATCACATTGCGAGAGACCTCTCATCTCTTAGGTTACCTCCTTTCCCAAGTCAGACCATCCATACAAATGCAACAGTGAGATGAAAAGGACAAGAAGGATAAAGTAGCCAGAAATCTCCTTAAATTACCCTCTAAAAAGTTTTATAGTCCTTCGATAAGCTGTCTTTTAGGATATGTTTTTCCCAATTATATGCCAAGAAATGATGCATAAGGTGAATTCAGCCTTACCCACAACCAGGTCCCTTGAAACATAAAAAACAAACAAAACCAAGCTAGGTGATTAGACTACCACTGTTGTGCAGTTACCGTATGTCAACCACCATTTTTAAAAATAAACTTTTAACTTTAGAATAGTTTTAGATTTACAGAAAAACCGTACAGATAATATACCTCATATCCAGTTTCACCTACTATTAACATCTTGTATTTGTCATAATTGATGAACCCATATTGATACATTATTATTTTTTTAAAGATTTAATTTTTTTAAGCAATCTCTATACCCAACGTGGGACTCGAACTTACAACCCCAAGATCAAGAGTTGCACACTTTACTGATTGAGCCAGCCAGGTACCCTTGATATGTTATTATTAACTAAAGTTCATGCTTTATTCAAATTTCTTTAGTCTTTACCCAGTATCCTTCTCTGTCCCAGGATCCCATCTAGGACATCACTTTACATCTAGTCATATTTCTTTAGGCACTCGTGGCTGTGACAGCTCCTCAGACTTTCCTTGTTTTATGACATTGACAGTTTTGAAGAGTACTGGTCAGGTATTTTCTACGATGTCTTTTATTGGAATCTGTCTGCGTCTTCATCATTAGACTCGGGTTATGGGTTTGGGGAAGAGGACCACAGCACTATGGTACCACACCGGCACATCGTATCTAGGGTCCATATATCAGCATGGCTTGTCACTGTTGACGTTCACCTCAATCACCAGGCTGAGGTCTTGTCTGTCGGGTTCCTCCCCTGTAAAGTGACTCTTTCTCCCCATCCCCTTCTATAATGTACTCTTTGGGAAAAGTCACCATGCATATCCTACACTTAGGGTGGGAAATAATGTTCCTCTCTGTGAGGATGGAGCATCCACATAAATTATTTGGAATTCTTCTATATGGGAAGTTTGTCTAGTCTCATTTATTTCATCATTTATATTAGTATGATAATTATTTTATACTTTGGGATTATCCAATAGTATTTTATTCTGTTGCTTAAATTGTTCCAGCTTTGGCTACTGGGAGCTCATTCAGTTGGTTCCTGTGTCCCTCTGACATCCCCATCAATAAAGGGTTTGTTTGTTCTTGAGTATTTTCTTACTTCCTGGGACTACAAAATCCTGTGTATTTCCTGTCCTAGGATCAGCCATGTCTCCAAGAAGCCTTGATCCCTTTTATAGGAGAATGGTATTTATTAAACACCCAGCTCTGAGCACTAGGTGTCAGGCACCATTTTACACTTAATCATCTCAACAGTCCCACCCAATAGGGTACCCTATTAGCGCTGTCTTACAAATGAGGTTAAGTAGCCTGCTCAAGGTCACATCAATAAACAGTAGGGCAGGGCTTTAAAAGCAGGGAATCTGACTCCAGAAGCCATTTCCTGACCACACTGCCACTGCTGTCCCCCATGAGCAGAACACCGCCAGCAGGATGCAGATGAAGTCACACCAAGGCACTTATAAGAGCACTGACCCTGGCAACAGATCCTTTTCAAAATAACTGGCTCAGCTAACAAGGTCCAAGAGAAAGGCGGAATTTGGAAACCCCGCTGCCAATAATATAGGGACACATTCTTTGGTGTGAGGAACAGTGAAAACACAAACTCCAGTTGTCAGGGGCTTAACCCTCACAACCAACCACCAGAGTACTGTTTGGTCTCGCCTTATTTGGTAACTTTCAAACTTCTGATACAGTCGGTCCCTAAGGCAATCTGGTCACTCAGTATCCCCTGATGTCGCCTATACTGAGCTGTAACTGCGTGCCTTTTACAACATTAGTTGTTTTTAACAAAGTGGGAACAACCAGCTCTTCAAATCTGTTCAAGCACATCCACGAGAATTCTAGGCTAGAATTAAAATGCTGAAAATGCCAAGTGTTATTGAAGATCTACGTAGACTCAACAGATCTCTCGTAGATGGATAATGGGGAGGAAAAATGGTATAGCTGCTTTAGAAAACAGTTTGGAGGTTTCTTATGAAGTTAAGTATGCACTTACCATATAATCCAACAATTCCGCTCCTAGAAATCTACCCTAGAGAAATGAAAACACAGACCCACGCAAAGATGTGGATCCACGTGAGAGCGTTCATAGCAGCATTATTAACAACAGCCAAAAAATGGAAACAACCCACATGTCCACTAACCAATGAATGGATATATCCTACAATGGAATCCTACCCAGCAATAAAAATGACCAAACTACTGACAGAGGCCACTATATGCACGAACCTCAACAACATCGTGCTAGATGAAAGAAGCCAGATTCAAAAGATCACTCACATTTATAGATACATTTATGACACTTCATTTATGAAATTCTAGAAAAGGCAACATTTTATTTTTTTTAAAGATTTTATTTATTTGACAGAGAGAGAGAGACAGCCAGCGAGAGAGGGAACACAAGCAGGGGGGGTGGGAGAGGAAGAAGCAGGCTCATAGCAGAGGAGCCTGATGTGGGGCTCGATCCCAGAACGCCGGGATCACGCCCCGAGCCGAAGGCAGACACTTAACCGCTGTGCCACCCAGGCGCCCCTAGAAAAGGCAACATTTTAGCAATAGAAAGCATACCAATGATCCATGGAGCCAGGAGTAGTGGGAGGAGATTGATGCAAAGGGGCACGAGGGAACTTTTGGTGCATGATAGAACCATTCTATATCTTGACTGTGGAGGTGAGACACTACTGTCTACATTTGCCAAAAATCATCCAACTGTATGCTTAAAATAGGCGAACTTTATTGTGTGCAAATTATACCTCAACAAAGTTGTTAAAATCAGGAGATTTCACATTTAAAAATTCAAGTCAGATCCTTACTTCACAAAACACTTAAATATTGCTTAATATCGGTAAAAGGTTGAACATAAAAGTCAAATTAAAAGACAATATACTAGTACATTTACCAGCCCATCAGACAGGGATGGCCTTTTCACACAGAAGTTCAATGAAATCACAAAGAAGGAAGATCTAGAGGTGAGCCTAACCACACATTTTAACATGTTTACATCAAAAACTTAACAAAATGTAAAGGCAAACTACGATGAGAAAATATTTACAAAAAATATGAGTATAGCTAACATACTTAATTATGAAGACCACTTACAAATAAATAAGTAAAATACTAGTATCTCTCAAAGAAAATGGACAACTGGGCATAAGATGATTCACTTAAGAGATAAAAAGAGCAAAAGTAGGGAAATCTACTGGCACTTAAAGAAAAAAAAAGAGCTGTCTTTTTTTGTTTAATCCATCTGTCAAATTGGCAAAGGTCTGAAACACGTGTATTCCACCAAGGAACAAGGCTGTGGTGAGGAAGTGGCCGTGTGTTATGGCACAATTAATGGGGAAATGAAATGTGCAGAGCAAGACCACTGAGAACATCCACTACCTTCCCTGGTGATGACAGGCTTCCTGGGGAAATGGGATATGGTAGACTCTCACTTTCTTTTTTTTTTTTTTTTTTAATTTTATTTATCTATTTGACATAGAGAGACAGCCAGTGAGAGAGGGAACACAAGCAGGGGAGTGGGAGAGGAAGAAGCAGGCTCATAGCAGAGGAGCCTGATGTGGGGCTCGATCCCATAATGCCGGGATCATGCCCTGAGCCAAAGGCAGATGCTTAACGACTGAGCCACCCAGGCGCCCTTAGACTCTCACTTTCTGATTAATCATTCTGTATTGTGTGAATATTCTCCAGTAAACATGAATTACTTAAGTAGGAAAAAGATATTAGAAAGAAAAGACCCCATATAACTTTAGCTCAGCAATTACGCTTCCAGGTTTCTACCCAATGATACCATCAGAGACACGAACAAAATTTATAGACAGTGATGTTCACCACAGTACCGTAACAGCAAGAATGCTAAAAACTTAAATATCTAATATCAAGGAATGATCTAATAGTAATTTCGGCCATAAGCTGAAATATTATGTACCCATTAAAAATGTCTTTCAAATAATATTTAATGATACAGGAAAATGTTCAGCCATAATTTAATGTTAAGTGAAAAAAGGATGGTAACAATCATACAAATTTATATACACGCAAGAAAGAGAATGGATATAAACATGTAAAATATTTTTAATGTTTTTTAAGATTTATTTACTTATGGGGCGCCTGGGTGGCACAGCGGTTAGGCGTCTGCCTTCGGCTCAGGGCGTGATCCCGGCGTTATGGGATCGAGCCCCACATCAGGCTCTTCTGCTATAAGCCTGCTTCTTCCTCTCCCACTCCCCCCTGCTTGTGTTCCCTCTCTCACTGGCTGTCTCTATCTCTGTCAAATAAATAAAATCTTTAAAAAAAAAAAGATTTATTTACTTATTTTAGAGAGAGAAAGTGAGAGAGAGCACGAGCAGGAGGGGCAGAGGGTGAAGGAGAGAGAAACAAGCACTCTACGCTGAGTGCAGAGCCCAACATGTGGCTCCATCCCAGGGCCCTGAGATCATGACCTGAGCCAAAAACCAAGAGTCGGACACTTAACCGACTGCACCACCCAGGCGCCCCCATAAAATATTTTTTAAGTATTTATTTATTTGAGAGAAAGAGAGAGAATGAGCACATAGGGGTGGAAGAGGGGCAGGGAGAGAGAAAATCTCAAGCAGGCTCCCTGCTAAGCATGAAGCCTGATGCAGGTCTCAATCTCACAACCATGAGATCAGGGCCTTGAGATCACGACCTGAGCAGAAATCAAGAGTCAAACACTTAATGGACTGAGCCACCCAGGAGCTCCAAAATACATAAAATATTGTAGAGTATCTACATCTGCGTGGGATCAGTGAAGACTTTAATTCTCTTCATTATTCTTTTCTATATTTTTCAGTGTTCATAATGAATATATATTACTTTAAATGTGTGTGGGTATGGGTATTCTTAAGAACTTTAAGAAATCATTGAACTCATTGGCTAACCACCAACAGAAACATGACCTCAAAATGAACTGTCTTGATACTATAATAGCAGTTTAAAGGGAGACAGACATGAAGTTCATGGGAAGGATGAAAGTAACTGAAAGTTGGGCTATGGACAGAGGAATTCAATTTGAGAAGCGAAGAGAAATGTTACACAACAAATCCCAATTTATGTTTCATCACAGACATGCAGACTTACTTAAAAAACAAAAACAAAACCAAATCAGTCAACTGTACACTTTAAAGTGGTTTAAGTACAACCTCCCAAGTGTGCGCCAATATCCCAGGCTGACTCCAGACCATCACAACAAGCAAGTGATAAATGGAACCCATGGCTCTGGAAATGGTTGTGGTAGATAATGGATCAATTATTTCCCCCATGAGTCTCTCAACAGACAGAAGGGCTGGGTATAAAACAAGAATGAATGTCAGGGGAGAGAAAAAGAGAAACATCCTTACGAAAAAACACCTAGGAAAAGTAACTTCCTATTCTCTCCAACAGGATCTGGCATATTTTCACAGGTCTTTAAAGTTAGATGAGGAACATTTAAGAAGTACACAGAGCACAACACAAAGCTATGAAGGGTTCAGAGCTGTCCTAGTGAAAAACAAAGACAAAAAAAATCCTGCCCCACATTATAGGGAATAGACAAAATAAACAGTCACCCAAAAAATCCAAAAAACCACCCAGAGTCAGGGACAAAGAGATAAATAATATAGCCGTATGTAAGAGTAGAAAGAGGAAGGTAAATAAGACCGTTTGCATTAAGATTCTATTCATTTTTATTAAACCAAGTCTTGTTTGCTTAAGTGGAATTTAAGCCTTATTTAATGCATGAAAATGGAGGTCAAATTCACTTTTTGTGAAAAGGGGCACTTGTAATGCCCAAATCCAAACATTCATATTTAAGCATTGCTTCTAAAGATCTTAATCAAAAGTGTCTGCCCTCAGCTTAGGTCATGATCCCGGTATTCTGTGATCCAGCCCTGCTCAGCAGGGGGCCTGCTTTTCCCTCTGCCGCTCCCCACGCTTGTGCTTGCTCTCTCTTTCTCTCTCTTTCAAATAAATAAATAAAATCTTAAAAAAAAAAAAAAAAAAGACCTTACGGGATGCTTGGGTGGCTCAGTCATTAAGCACCTGCCTTTGGCTCAGGTCATGATCCAAGGGTCCTGGGGTCGAGCCCCACACTGTTGGGCTCCCTGCTCAGCGGGGAGTCCGCTTCTTCCTCTCCCACTCTCCCTGCTTGTGTTCCCTTCTCACTGTCTCTGTCTGTCAAATAAATAAAATCTTAAAAAAAAACTTAAGGCAGGTGATAGGTGTCTGTCAAACTTTAAAAAAAAATAAGTCAGGAACCTTCAATTACTTGGTGTAGTGAGGAAAATTGTGACCTGAATTACCAAACATCATGAAAACACAAAGGACATAAAGTTATTCATAACTCATAAAAATTTTTCATTTAACCTGTACCCTTTAATGAAGTAAATCCATTGCTAGGAATGTAAGCCACTGATAAACGTGAAGAATTACTTAAAAAATTTATGTTCAAACATCTTCATTGTTTGAATCATCCTAGCAAGTTATATATTTAATAGAATCCCATTTAGTCTGGGCTATCTGTTTTAAGGGACAAATACATATTCATGCATATATATACATATATACATATATATATACACTCATCTACATACATATATGTACACATAGAGAATGTGCACAGAAAATTTATGGGAGTACATCTAAGAAAATGTATCATCTTTTTTTAAAGAATTTATTTATTTGAGAGAGAGAGTAAGAGCGCACAAGCAGGGGGTCAAAGGGAGAGGCAGAGGGAAAGGGAGAGAGAATCTCGATCAGACTCCCCACTGAGTTCAGAGCCTGATTTGGGTCTCAGTTTCACAATCCTGAGATCATGACCCTAGCAGAAACCAAGAGTCAGATGCTTAACTGACTGAGCCACCCAGGTGCCCCACATCTGAGAAAACGTTAATCAGGATTAACTCTGTCAAGCAGGGGAGGGTCCTGAGACTAACTTAAAACATTTCACTGTTTCAATTTATCACAAAGCCAGTATTATTTTTACTTAATTTTGTTTTAATTTAAAGAGAAAAAGTTGGGGCGCCTGGGTGGCTCAGTCGTTAAGCGTCTGCCGTTGGCTCAGGGCGTGATCCCAGAGTCCTGGGATCCAGCCCTGCATCGGGCTCCCTGCTCCGCTGGGAGTCTGCTTCTTCCTCTCCCACTCCCCCTGCTTGTGTTCCCTCCCTTGCTGACTGTCTCTCTCTGTCAAATAAATAAAATCTTAAAAAAAAAAGAGAGAGAGAGAGAAAGTTGCTAGTTGATGCATCTATTTATAAAAACAGATGAGATGCACAATAGGAAGAGAAAATCAAACAGGATTATTTGAGGTACCTTGCAACTTTGATTCTATAAATATACATTTATGAAAGACATAAAGCTTAAACCGCTGCAATGACAACAGATGATTTAAAAAATTCTCTATAATAGGAAACTGTGATGCCTTCAGAATGTGTAGGATTTTTTCTCTTTTTATAGGTATGTTTTGAATAATCCATTAAAAAGTTCAGACAGTAAAAAAGCTGGCACTCCCACTAGGTTAGATAAGGGTAGATTTTTTTAAAACAAGGATCTGACTGTTATTCTTTCCCCTTTTACACCTCTGCCTTCCATCCATGGGATAGCAAATAATAACTCATTTATAATTTACCACTTAACCAGGCGCTAGGATATGAGCTTTACATATTTGATCTCATTTAATCCTTGTAACAATCCTATAAAATAGGTATTAGTATGCCTGTTCATTTTTTTGAGAGGGAGGGGGAGGGGCATAGGGAGAGAGAATCTTAAGCAAGCTCCACCATGCACAGTGCGGCATCTGATGTGGGGCTCGATCTCACATCCCTGAGGTCATGACCGGAGCCAAAATCAAGAGTTGGACGCTTAACTGAGCCACCCAGGTGTCCTAGTATGCCTGTTTAAAACTGAGTGTGGAAGATTTTATTTTCAAAAGATGGCAGCTTCTAGATATCCCGTCCCACATACTTATCTTAGTATGTGTCTTTGCCACTCCTCCATCACGAGGTGGGATCTATGTTCTCTATCTTCCCATCTGGGGGATGTGGCAGAGACGCTGGGACATTTCCGATGCTAGATCAGAGAAGGTAATGCTGCTTCCACCTCGCGCCCCTGGGATGCTGATCCTCAGAACCCAACCGCCCCCCTGTGAGGAAGGTCAAGCCATGTGGAGACGGTAGTGCCCCGGCTGACAGCCCAGGCTACAGTCCCAGTGGGCAGCCAGCATCCATTGCCAGACACGCGAGTGAGAAACTCGTGAGAGGACTCCAGCCCAGTCAAAATCTGACTGCAAGGGCATGAGAGACTCCAAGTGAGACCTGCCTAGTTGAGTCCAGGCCACCCACAGAACCATGAGAGAGAATAAGATATTGTTATTTTAAGCCACTAAGTTAGGGTGATTTGTTGGGAAGCAATAAATAACCAGAATAATGAAGAAAACCAGTTTAAGAAAGGTCAGTAACCTGCAGGAGACAGCCATGTCTGCCTGGCTCTAACGCCCACGCTCTTAACAACTTCACTGTGTTTCTCCCTCTTCCCTACCACTGCCTGTGACGCAAAACAAAAAGGAGAAGGTGATCAATGATCAATACATCCCTAAACACTTGGGCAATGTCTAGAAAAGAAAGTAGAAATCCACCTAGAAAACTGTAAGATAAAGACCAACATGATAACCTAGCATTCCCGACCACACTCTTTGGCCCCAAGCTAGGAGTCCATTTTCCTAATTACTCACTTTTTCTATTCATTCTACTTCCACAACTCTGTCTCTGCAACTTCCTGTTCTGGACTATTTTCTCCACTGTTAAATATTTGCTAAACATTTAACTGATCAGGACTTACACCTGGGTGACAATAGGTTTCACCAGTTCTCAGACTGGATTTAAAGGTAGTAGGAAGAATAAAGATGTAAGACTAAGCCAACTAATTGAAAACTGACAAAACGACCGCCTAAAAGAACATATCAAATAAAACCTACTATATAATGTATTTTTAAAACCCCAAAGCTTTAAAGGATACAAATAAAATGCAAGTATTTATATATGTAAAATATTTGTTTATAGTATGTATTTTTTTATTACAGTATACAACATATAATGCTAACATTAGTGTTTAAAAGGGGGGATAGGGGCAGCTGTCTGGCTCAGTTGATAGAGCATGTGATTCTTGATCTTGGGGTTCTGAGCTCGAGGCCTTCGCTGGGTGTGGAGACTACTTAAAAATAAAATCTTTTAAAAATAAATAAATAAAAATAAAAGGTAGCATAGATACACATTTATGTATGCTTATATATAAATCTATAGATACACATTTATATATATAGACATATTTAGACATAAAAGAAACTGTAAGAGTGGTCGACTCTAGGAAAAGAGCAGGAAGGGTCTAAGAGGCAAAGCTGAATAAATGGAATGATCAAATGATCAAACCTAACTTCAAAAAACTGAGACATGCTGACATCAGGCACTCTAGATGGGACACACTGAAAGGCACACATATTCT
This sequence comes from Ailuropoda melanoleuca, assembly GCF_002007445.2. Taxonomy (NCBI): domain Eukaryota; kingdom Metazoa; phylum Chordata; class Mammalia; order Carnivora; family Ursidae; genus Ailuropoda; species Ailuropoda melanoleuca. The sequence goes on from NC_048231.1 coordinate 39,193,561, forward strand.
TGGCCAAAATATTTAAGCTAAAGCTAATCATGAGGAAACAATCCGACAAATCCAAATTGAAGGATATTCTGCAAAATACATGGCCTGAATTATTAAAAAAAAAAAAACGTCAAGAAAGACACATAAGGCAGTACACTATGTCAGATTAAAGGAGACCAAAGAAATTTGACAATAAACGCAATTTGTGATTTTTGGCTGGCTCCTGGAAAAGATAAAAACACCTGAATGGATGTTACTGGGATAATTGGGAAAATTTGAAATATAGGCTGCATTTTGGATAACGGTACTATCCCAACACATTATTTGTACTGTGATTATGTAGGAGAACGTCCTTGTTCTCAGCAGGTACTTGCTGAAAGTGGTACTCTCAAAAGATTTGGTGAAAATAAATACTGTACATAATTTAGAGAGTGCAAGTGAGCAAGCACACAAACAAAAGGCAAAATGGTGCATCTAGGTGAAAGGGTTACAAATATTCAATGGATTCTTCTTGCAACTTTCATGTAGATTCAAAAATTTTCAAAATAAAGAGCCAGGAAGGAAAAAAGGAACACAGTAAAAAAAAATATGTGCATATAAGTCCACGCTATAAGTAAAAGTGTAAAGTCTTTCGTAGGCCTTGTATTCTAACTACAGCTTTGGGTGCACTAATGAAATAGATTAATATGTAAACAATATCTACCAAAAGAAAATAAGAATGTCTTGTAAAGGGCAAATGAGATTAATTATTTTAAATATCTTTGTTCCAGAATTTATGCCATAATCAATTACCAACTGACACTTAAGAGTACAATACAAATTTTACATTGCAACTATAATATAATTTAATATTTTTACAGAAAAAAAAAGCCCACTCTAGCTGGTTGCATTTGAATTGTCAATAATCCACAAATCCAACCATGGGTAAATTTTTTACCCGTCACATTTTCTAGGACGACAACCTCCTTTCCCTACTTCCCAATAACCCTCACTTCACCAAAAGGTTGTTTCAAAATCCCTATAAAAATAGTTCCCATAAAAACACAGCTGCATGATCCAAAAAATAAAACAGCCCTGCTTTCCTCTCAATTGTTCCCTAAAGCAATGTCACGAAAAGGCAGGAAACGACACGGTAACCGCTCACTACCTTACTGCCGAATGTTCAAGAATCCCAGTTTCAATCCAGCATTTTAAAACAACAACAAACCCCTCAAAACTGGTAATATAACCTTGCACTAAAATAGGCCGGCGGTGGGGGGGGTGGGGGAGGCACTCCGAAATACACTGTGAGACCCAAGCGCCCCCAGAAACGCCCAGAACCCCGGGGGCGCCAGCTACTGACCGCCCAGGGAGGCTCGGGGTCCCCACACGCGACGCCCAATCCCTCGACCCGCCGACTGGCCGCATAGGCGCGATGGGGCCCGGCCCCTCCAGTCCCTCCCCGCCCCGCTCACTCTTCATCCTGGATACGGAAGCCGACGACAAGCCCTTGCCGACACTGGACGGAGAAGAAAGGGGCAGACAGGACGGCCTCCTGGCTTCCACTCCTCTGAGGCAGGGTCCCAAAGTAGGACCTCCGCGCTGGACCCTCGACAGAAAGCGTTAGGATTCAGCCGCCATGTTGTATCTCTGTCACCCTAGCAACCGTCAGGCCCTGGACGCCTCGAGGCTGCCGCCCGCGCGTGAGCAAAACGCCACGTCCGCCTCCGCTCGCCCTACGTGTATGCGTGCGCAGTGTGGCCTGCTTCCTTAGTCTAGTTGCTAAGCAACCGGCCCCGCAGAGTTTCGAGAGCAATTCCCAGCCTTTGAAAAGCGTAGTCAGCCTTCCGGGATAGCTATCCCCATCCTGCCTCAGAATTTAGCCATTTGAGACCTAATGCCAGAACGACGGGAGAGCTTTAACTGGGATGGGGGCGCGCTAGATTAACTGTCAGTTGATAATCTGTTCTTTGCGGGCTCACCCTGCAGTTGAGCATCTACTAATTAGTCTCGTACCCAGAGGTTCATTTGTAAGTTTTTGTTTTTAATTCAACAAGCATTTATTGAGCGCAGGGCACTGTTGCGGGTTTGGGGACTATAAGGGAGAGCAGTGCAATCAAGGACCCTGACTTCCTGAGTCTTCTATTCCAGTGTAAAGTTGAAGGAATGTATATGTGTATAAACTATGTGCCAATAGGGTGACTACGCGACCTGCGGCCAGCCCTCAAGAAGCTGACAAAGCACTAAAAGTAACAACTGTGTATCGGTGTAGCGTTTTATGAAGCTCATTGTCTTGTATTTGCTTTTTTCATCCCCACAATTACTCCATAAGGTCAAGTATCCCTATTTTTTCCAAGTAATTTTTGAAATTAAAGAAGTAAAATGTGCCCGTTGTAAAAAACAAAAACAAAATACAGAAATATACCAAGTAAAATTTGAAATAATCCCTTCGAAGCACTTCCATCCTCCCCAGAATTAACCACTGGCAACAGCTGAGTGGGATCTTTTCAGAATTTCTGTGCATGAATTTGCAGACTTTCCCCATAACTGAAAGTCAGAGATATTCTTCTATAATTTGCTTTTTTAAATAAAGATTTTATTATTTATTTGACAGAAAGAGAGAGAGCACAAGCAGGGGGAGCAGGCAGAGGAGAGGGAGAAGCAGACGCCTCAGCCCAGCAGGGAGCCCAAGACAGGGCTGGATCCCAGGGTCCTGGGATCATGACCTGAACCGAAGGCAGACGCTCAGCTGACTGAGCCACCCAGGCGCCCCTATAATTTGCTTTTGTTTCACATAACAAATCAAAGTCATCTTTCAATATTAGCACGTGGAAAGCTACCCTATGTTTTCTAACTGCCAAATAATATTCCCCAGTTTGGATATACTCTCGTTTTTTAACCATTTCCTTATTAATGTTTCCTATTTTTACTATTACAAACAATACTTCGGAAAATATCTTTGTGCGTATCTTTAAGCACAAATATGAATGTTTCTGTTAGAACTGATAGATTATAAGACATCTACAATTTAAATGTGGACTTATGTGAAATCATCCTCCAAAAACTCTGTGCCAACACGCAGAGATATCTACGTATGAATTCCCTTCCCCCCACACTTGCATGGACACAGGAAGTGTACTAAGAATCAGGAAAAGATCAAAACATGACAAGGGGCAACTTTTAATTTCTTTATGCTTCTCAGTCCCTCTCTCTTGTCCTTCCTTGAGGACATATTCTTCTCCTCTGGAAAGCTCGAAGCTTTCTCCTCTATAAGCTACTGCAAGTGAGACCTGAACACTTCCAATGCTGGCCTCAGTCTCTCTCACCTGAATCCTACCTCTGGATCCCATCTTGGCAGGGGACAAAAACACCTGCCCAGGTGCACTCTGCCTTCAACACTTCCTTCCTCCCTGTCCCCCCCAAAACACCTCAGGTTCCTGCACACAACTCCACCTTTTTCTACCCACCTCACCTCTTGCTGGTCCCAGCCTCCTTCTTTCAGCCCCAGGGTGACCAAGTCTCCACAGCTTCCTGTCATTTACAGGATAAATCCCCATTTCTCACCCCATATACAGTCTCCCTCCATCTGAAATCTTCAGGCCCAACTTTTGCCCATCCCATCTTCCTCTGACATCTTTGTGTCCAAAATCATTTTGGTTTAGAAAGTTATTTTTTCCTCCTCAAATAATGTTTTAATATATTTAACACATATTTAATTATTTTAATCATTATAAATTATAATTTTTATAAATATATTACTTATTTAAATTATTGTGTAAAATATTTTAATATGGTTTGACTATTATATTTAAATATAGTGATATATAAAATATAATACGACATATTATATTATATCATATATTTGATGGCTATTCTGTGTCATGGTTGCACCATGCCCTATTTAATTGGTCCCCTACTGATGGACATCTGGATTGTTTCTGATAGTCTGGTCTTTCAAACATTGCTGCACTATTCCCTATATGTCCAAATGTACTTGGAGGAGAAATTTCTAAAGTGGAGTTCTCAAGTCAAGGGTATCTACTTTGAAATTTTTACTTCTTTTTAAAAAACTGAGTCAAGCTCATATAACATAGAATTAACCATTTTGAAGAGTGACATTTAGTACATTCATAGTGTTGTGCAACCACGACCTCTGTCTAGTTCCAAAATAGCTCCGTCACCCCAGAAGGAAGCCCTGTACCCATTAAGCAGTCTCAAAAACATGATGCTAAGTGAGAGAAGCCAGATACTAAAAACCACATGTGTATCATATGATTCCATTTATTGGAAATGTCCAGAATGGGCAAATCCGTAGAGACAAAGTGAATTAGTGTTAGCCAGGGGCTGGGGGGTGGGGAGAAGGAGGAGTGATGGCTCATGAGAAGTGGGTTTCTTTTTGTGATGACAATGTTCCAGAAATAGATTACAATGGTGGTTACACAAATTTTTAAGTCTACCACTAATTACGGAATTGTGCATATTAAATGGTTAAAAATAATATGTGAATTTTATCTCAAAATAAATTGGAAAAAAAAAACCCACATTGCTGGTATTATTATTGTTGATGGTGTTATCTTTTTGGCTCTGAAGAGCCACATCTAATCCCTGCAGACCACTGGGATTCAGTCTCTCCCTTCCTATCGCCTTGTGCTCTTTCCCCTTATTTTGGGACTTTGTCACATTATCTTCCTCTCTCTGTCTGTGTCTATGTTTCTTCTACCCACTTAGGTTCTAAGCTCCTTGGGCTGCCCATCTGTCTTTTATCTCCCCGGCGGGCAGAGCTATTTACCGGATAGTCGCTGAGTACCTGTGAAATAGACGGACAGGTGAATGCCTTTGGCGGGTGAGCCCGAGCCCCATTTCTGACTGCCACGGGCTGAGGAATTTCCTGCTCATTTTCATTGTGGACAAGTTCCCTGTGGCTCTTGGGAGTGACCTTGTGAAGACCAGTTGGTCAGCATCCCGCGGAGGAGCACAGCGCCCTCGGTGGGTCGACGAGGCCCCACCAGTGGCCCAGCCCGTCCCCCTGGTGTGCAGCACGCACCTCGTCCCTGACGGCCCTGGGAGAGAGGGAGGAAAAGGGCCTCCAGGATGGAAGATCAAAGGATACCAGTGAGGGACCTTAGCAGGAAGTTTACAGAAGGCGGATTGTGAGGGAGTTGGCCCAGAGCAGGGATTCCTAAACTTCAGCGGCAGCCCCGAAATCCCCTGCCTTCAGGTGATTGTGATTTGTTGACCCTAGATTACCAAATCTGACCCCCAAAGTTTCTCCGTCTGTAATTCTGGGGTGGGGCTTGATAATTTGCACCTCGAACAGGATCTGAGGGGATGCTGTTGCTGTACCAGTGACCGTAGTTTGAGAACCACTGGCCCAGAGAATTCCTTATTCTTTATTTCATCCTAAACACACTAAGAGATGCTACTTGAAAGAGAAAAGGCAATGGCCAAGGGACCAAGTCTCCCTACAGAAGCGCTCTCAAGCACCACACAGGGGTGTCAGCCTTCTTGGGTTGTGGCTCTGGGGCCTGGTCACCTGCTTCCCTGGACCACTCAGGCCCTAAAGGACAAGAAGAACTGACAGGCAAGAAACACAATGCTGAGGGCCCTTCGCCTGTCCAGCACACAGTGACAGCAGCCAGGCTATACGTCCTGCTCAAGAGATGCTTGTGAGGGGCGCCTGGGGCTGTTGAGCGACTGACTCTTGGTTTCAGCTCAGGTCATGATCTCAGGGTCATGAGATCCAGCGCTGCGTCAGGCTCTGTGCTTACCACGGAGTCGGCTTGGGACTCTCTCTCCCACTCCCTCTGCCCCTCCTCCGTGCTGGCGTGTGCTCGCTTTCTCTCTCTCTCAAATAAATAAATACATCTAAAAAGAAAAAAAGAAGCTTGTGAAATGGAACCACCCTGCACCTTAGAGCTCCACTCTTGAAATGGCTCAAACACGACCTAACTACAGCCACTCGAGCTTTTCGATTCATTCTAAAGCTGTTCCTCTGACAGTTTATCCCATATCCTAGCATTAACTTTTCCCTATTTTCCAATGTCAAGAGATTCAGCCACAAGGCCGTGTTTAGAAGATAGGTTTCCTGCTGCTGAGCATCTTAATAACTGTTCCAACCAGGAAAGAGGCAGAAATTAGAAAGAAAAATTAGAGATGACAGAAATTTCAAATGTGTTAAAGTGGGCACATGCAAATCAACCTAAAATATGAGAAAATCAGATTCATTTTAGAAAAAAATAAACATATCTCAAAGGAAACTAAGCTAACAGGTCTATGGGATTAAGAAGAGCAAGAAGAACATTAACCATTCAGATTAACACGAAGCATGGTAGGTAACCAAGCCCTACTGACGATGTGATGTGTAACATGGATGCAAAAACAGATCGACTTCAGACTAAGAGAGTCTATGCACATCTCTGAGAAAAAGGCACTCAGAACAATAGGTATATAGTTTAAGAAAAGGTTTCCTAAAAGGAGGATACAAAGCATTAGAATTCAGCTGTTAAAGTGATCGAGAAGAGAGAATCACACCAGGAGACCCCAGCCAAATCACAGGAGCACTATTTTCTCACTTTTGTAAAATGGGGTTAAGAATACCCACTCCAAAGGGTGTTCGTGTAGATTAAATCAGATGTCCGTGATGCACTATACAATACCGCTTGATTTTTGCCCAGATGCTCAGGAAATGCTGTTCACTAATCAAGAGGCATCATCAAGTGTCACCTGTTGTTTATCACCTGCCAGGTGATTCAGACCCACCCACTCAGGAAACAAGGCTTGAGTTCTGACAAGGATGAGCCTGATTTCCAATGATTATTGAGCATTCAGGACAAACTTTAACCCTTGATAGGGAAGAACTGACTGACAGGTTGTAGAGGCCATGTGGCCTGTTGTGGGAGCCCCAGAGAGGCCTTTGCTAAGATCACCCACTTGCTAGTGGCCATCCTGGGCTCGGACCCAGATCTCCAACTTCTAACTCCCTGTGCCTCTGAGGCTCTCTTACCTCAAAAAGAGACCTTTGTAAAAGCTTTGCAGCTAATGTGCATGCTTCAAGGAAGGACACTTTTTATTTTTAAAAATTTAAAAAAATTTTTTTTTATTTTTGAGTAATCTCCATACCCAACATGGGGTTTGAACTCACAACCCTGAGATCAAGAGTCACATGCTCCATCGACCATGCCACCCAGGCACCCCTGGAAGGACAGTTTTAAAAAGTCTCTGGAACTAACTGATTTGTTGTAGCAAATAAGAAGCAACATCTGAAAAATCCCTCTGTTTGTCTATTTTTTGTTTTGTGTTGTCTAACAGCTTTGGCACAGTACATATTATACAATGAAGCATTTAATTTCTGCGCCACCTCCTCCCATTTCTTTCCTTTTTTTCCAGAATCAATTGGCAAGAATTCAGCTTCCACATTCAAAGTGTTTTGCTCTCTCCTTGTCTCCTAATCTCCTTTGCACTCCAGGGTGCCAAGTCAAAACACAAAACGTAAAAAGAAGGTTGGAAGATAGTTCAAGGAAGTTGTTCAGGAAATAGACAACAGACATAGGCCTGGACCGAAGAAAAGAGAAGAAAATGAGAGATTCAACCCTGAAGTTTGGAACTCAGAAGAATGGTGTTCCAGAAAAAAGATAAGAGATTATCAAATCTCCCTCAGGAACATTCTTCCTCTGAAATGTTGCCAGAGTGGAAGGGCACCTTTCTGAATGGAAAATTCCAACTGAATGAATCTAACACACGATGAATTTAACATTAATTCAACAAATACGTATTGAACACCTACTCTGTACCAGGCACTGTCCCAAGAACTTGGGATCCATGAGTGTGGGGAAGGAGGCCACAATCTGCCTGAGGCTTGGTCTTGGACTTCTGGCTTCCAAAACCGTGAGAGAATAAATTTCTCTTCGATCCCCCAGTTTGTGGTTTAAGGCAGTCCTAGCAAACGAACACAGTATATCCTGATTTTCATACTGAGGTTTCCAATTTATAAACAGAATGACAAATTTTACAAGTTGAGTTTAAAGCAAAGGGACCATTTTAAAAAGCCCCCTGAGACATTTAAAAACCTGAACGGTAACTCTGTACCATTTAATGCTGATCATGTATGAGTTTGCATTTTCCTAACTCAAAGAATGAAAATTAGGACTCCTTGCAAAGACCTTAAGACGGAGTGAGAACTGGCGGGAGGAGCCCCCGCTCCAGGTGCCCAGCCGACGCGTAGGTCTCGGGTGCCCCCTACCGTCTGCGTTCAGTCACTGCGCTTCCCCCACCGCGGGCCCGCCCCTGGGCGGCCTTGCCCTGGCGCGCCCTGCCCATCTGCCAGGTGATTCCGGCCCGCCCACCCAGGAACCGAGCCTTGAATTCCGCCTCGTTCGTGTCAGGGCTACACCCGCAATGGATAATCTGAGCTTCGTTCGACAAACCTGGATCCACCATCTGCTATGTGCCGGTCACTTCTAGGAGCTGCGGGTGCAAAATGCAGGTGGCCGCTCTCCTGCAGCAAGCTCCGGACGAAGTACTAAGCAGGAGAAGCCAGGATTCTCAGTGCGGGCGGGCGGGCGGCAGTCAAGGAAGGCTCGCCGAATATGTGACATAGACGCAGAGACAGAAGGACACGAGGGAGGGAGAGGGTCCAGGAAGAGGGAACAGAAGTGCAGTAGCCCCAAGGCAGGAGCAGGGCCTGGTGAGCAAAGTCCAGGAGGTGATGGGGCTGTGGCAGGGGCAGGGGGGAAAGGAGCATGGGGGGGGGGTCTTTCAAATGGGTGCTGCTTTGGGTGTAGGCTTGCCAGATAGGTACAGGATGCCCAGTTAAAGGTGAATTTCAGATAAACAACTAATATGGTTTTGTTCCAAATATCGCATGGGACATACACTAAATTGTTTGCTAAATCTGGCAACCTTATCAGGGCTGGGCCAGAAGGGGAGGGCTTGAACAGAGAAATGACTTGTTTTAAAATGTGACGTCAAGGGGTACCTGGGTGGCTCAGCTGGTTAACCAACTGCCTTCCGCTGACATCATGATCCCAGTACTGGAATCGAGTCCCACTTCAGGCCCCCTGCTGGGGGAGGGGGCTGCTTCTCCCTCTCTCTGTGGCATTTCTGCTCTTTCTCTGTCAAATAACTAAATAAAATATTTTAAAAAATGCTGTGACTTTGCAATTAGCTCATTCATCACTCTAATTCCTATTTATTATTATCTTGTATTTTAAGTACAATCTATCCCCCAAGGTGGGGCTCAAACTTATGACCTCAAGATCAAGTGTTACATGCTCTACTGACTGAGCCAGCCAGGCGTCCCTCACTCCCATTTATTAAATGCTTACTATTCCAGGTAGTGCCTAGGCTCTGGACATTCAGCTATAAGCAAAATGGACAAGATACCTGACATCCCAGACAGTCCCCTTTGCCCAGAGGGCTTTACCTGTTTTTGCCTCCACTCATCCATTCTTGTCCTTCGAAACACAGTGTTAACAAGAGAGAGCAAAATGGAGACATTTTCCAGACATTAAAAAAAGGGGGAGATTGGGGAGACTATGGCTTACCCACTCAAGGAAACACTGAGGAGCTATTTAAAATGACATTTGCAATTGCTTAGGGATATGATAATGACGGAGTATTAAGTACAAAAAGATAAAAAATTATATTCCTTTTAACGAGGTTGAATGCCAAATACACATTTTTATTTATTTTTTTTTAAGATTTTACTTATTTATTTGGCAGCCAGCGAGAGAGGGAGCACAAGCAGGGAGAGTGGGAGAGGAAGAAGCAGGCTCATAGCAGAAGAGCCTGATGTGGGGCTCGATCCCATAACGCCGGGATCGCGCCCTGAGCCGAAGGCAGACGCTTAACCGCAGTGCCACCCAGGCGCCCCCAAATACACATTTTTAAATACACCTGCGCAGTGAGAGAAGATTGTCAGGAAAGATACCAAGACCTCAGCGGCCGTTGTTTTGGGGTGGTGGGGAATTCGGTGGTTGTTTTGTTCTTTATCTGGTTTTCAGCATTTTCTAGGCTTCATTTAGCCACACCAAAAGCTCTTGATACACGAAGTTTCCACGCTGGAAGGATTCTCGGAGAAAAAATAGCATTGAGTCGCGATATTTGAAAATGCTATTCCCGAGCCAAGCCTCGTAGGTCTAAGGCATAATTTGCATTCCCCCCTGAGAGCTTCCCATTGGTTGTGAGAAGCCACCTCCTTTAAAGAGTTTCGGTATTTTCTTCTGGCCAATGGGGATGGCAGCGGGGATGACGACAGCGGCAACTGGGGTAGAGGCACTGAGCTCACTGCCCACCCCGCGCAGGCGTAGAAACCTTGTAGGTTTAGCGGATGAGGCCCGCCGTCGGGTGGCCGGTTAGCTCAGTTGGTTAGAGCGTGGTGCTAATAACGCCAAGGTCGCGGGTTCGATCCCCGTACGGGCCAATGAAAGTCCCGTTTTTCTCGCGTCCTCCCATTTCTCAATTCATTTTACCTTTTTTTTTTTCTTTCTTTCTTTCTTTTTTTTTTTTAAATATGCTTTTCAAGGGCTGTTAGTCGCACACGGGAGAGAGCCGCGGAATCCGGAATCGTTCTGGACTCGGCCCAGAAGTTGGCTGGGGAAGCCAGTGGGGAGAAAGGGCAGGATCCCGGGCGTGTTTATCCCTCCAAATCCCCGCACGCTGTGCACACCTGCAGCTGTCATTGGGGTCTTCTTTTTAAGGATGCTTTCAGATGCCACCGCCAGTTGCTTTCTAATGTAGAGCTTCTCTGGGCCCTCGGTGCAGTCTCCAGGGTTCACGGTGCTCTTAGACTTGAAAATGCAGGCCTGGAGTTAATTCATTCCACAAATGCTTAGGGAGCGCCTTCTTACTGCATACCCTTCCTGATTCTAGGTGGGAAGCAGACCAGTAAAAGAGAGACACAAATCCTGACCCCCCTGAAGACAATGACCCGCCAACGACTGCCATGTTTTTAGTGAGGTTTTCTGGTTGGGGAAGCATCTGGAAACCTTCTCTTGCTACTTTCTTGCTTTTCAGAGCGGTCTTAGGCTTCACATTTTTTCCCTTCTTGGTTCTGCGGTTTGCAGCCAGAAGGCAGCCGGATGAATTTCTCCCTGCTGGTTCAAGTCTCCGGGCGTAGTTAGGCATGTTTAGTTTAACACAAAAGCCAGCTATTTTAGGGTTAATGCCAGTTTATATCAGGGTCTAGCAGGATCTCTAGCCATGTTTGAAAAATATCCAGGGAGAATGTCTACTAGATCATTTGTTCGTTTCTCAAATGTGTGTTAAGCTCTGGTGGAACTCCGTAGTAGCTCAAGGCCACAGACCAGGGGCACAAAGCCCTTGGCAAGAGCTCAGCGTGTATTAAAAGTGCTCACTAAATGCTAGTGATGGAACCCTTGTTCTTACAAACAGTTAGTTAGAAGGAGAACCTGGGGCTGCTGATGAGTACAGACACTTTGGATGTCACGCCTTGGACATGTGTGCCAGGCACCTTGTCTGACTCAGCAGAGGAGGAGCTGGCTGCGGTTGCTGCCCTCAGAGCATTGCGCCGACCTAACAAGGCCGGAAGGGGTCCAAAATAAAAATTATTCTGAGCAGAAGCCATTTGATTTCCTGAAAAGTCTTATCTGCCTAAAAGTAGAGCCTTCCCAAAGAATTCAAAAGAATTCATTGTCATAAATCCCCTTCCCTGGGAGAATAAGGAAAGATGGACTCCTGTCCCTGGAGAGACCTTGCCATCACACCTACACAGCGATTGTCACAAAACTCATATCTCCCATCTACTCTGGTGAGGGTCCATTTATCTTTCCTAAAAGGCATCTGGTTTCCCATAAGTGCCCTTCCCCTCTTCTCTTCCCCTATTATGATAGTACATAGGCCCCGCACGTTCTACCTGCCTCTTTGAGTCACATTTTTCTGTGAATTCCCTAGGTACATGAATAAAAATGCATGATTAAATTTTGCCTTTTCTCTTGTTAATCTGTCTTTTGTCACTTTAATTCACAGACCCCCTAAAGACCAAACCTAAGAGCATCCAGGAAAAGTCCCCCTCCCTCCCCCTACAGGCTCAAAAACGTGATGAAATGGTGATACTCTGCTCTAGACGGGGAGGGCAGTTCTCGGCTTAGGGGTCAGAGAGGACCTTACTGACACCTGAGGATGGGAAAATGAGAAAGTCTTTCTTTCAAAGTTAAAAAAAAAAGAAAGGATTGAGGAATTCAACAAATTCCACAAATCTGATCTCCCCTCTGGCCAGTCCATAGTGAGGCCTCTAATGAGTTAAGTTACAGCACAGCAGGGAGCTTAGTGAATGCAACGTGAATCGTAACTATGATGATGACAATGGCCATGTGGAGAGAAAAATGATCAGAAGGTCTACCGGAAGCTTCTCGAACATCAGCCTGGCTCCCCAATCTCCCCCTTTTGTGGGGATCTAGACACTCATCATATTCTGCTGCAAATGCCAGTTTCTTCCTCCTTTTCCTGCCTAGACTGTATACAGAGGGCAGGACAGTGCTGAAGGCAGGGAAGGTGACTCACCCAGCAGGTGCTTATTAACTGTTTGATAACAAATGGCCCTACTGCCATCTCTGGGGAGGGGAGCCAAGAAAGGAGCACACACCAGCAGTTGCAAGACTCCATGGGAAGAACACACAGAACCAGGAGAATAAAGAGGAGGGGAGATTGGGAAAGGTTGGGCTGAAGAGGAAGTGATAGAGCTGGGATGGATGGGACTGAAATGTGGAAGAGGATGGGGACCTTCCTTCCTTCTGACCTTTCTTCCCTCCCTCCCTCCCTCCCTTCTTCCTCCGTTCCTTCTTTCCTTCCTTCCCCCTTTCCTTCCCTCCTTCCTATTTATCCATGCATCATTCATTCCCTAATCTTGCGCTCTGGGCTGGGGCCTAAGCTGAGCACTGAGTAAAATATCCTCTTGGCCCTTAAAGGGCGTCCAGTCTGAATGAGTGGGTTGACCTGGGAACAATTTGGGGTTGGGTGCACACACGTTAAGAATGCACACTTTGGGGGGCATCTAGGTGGCTCAGTTGCTTGGGCGTCAGACTTGATTTCCGCTCCGGTGGTGATCTGGGTGGTGGGATCAAGCCCGCTTGGGATTTTCTCTCTCCCTCTCCCTCTGCCCCTACTCCCCTAAAAAATGCACACTTTGGGGTCGCCTGGCCCGTTGGTGGAGATGTGATGCTTGACCTCAGAGTCCTGAGTTCAAGTCCCACGTTGGACACGAAGACTACTTAAAAATAAAACTCATTATATATATATATATATATATGGAAAAAAAAAAAAAAAGCACAGTTAGGGTCCGCTGCCAGATCTATTAATCAGAAGGCCTTAAGGTGGGACCAGACAGGATCTTCTGTGGCTCTAATGCACATGACCTTGAGAACTTCTGGATAGTGTGATGCTAGGCTAAGGGGCTCTGGAACTCTGGAGACCTTCTCCTGGGAGACCCTATCTAGTTCCTGGAAGAGTGATATTTGAAAATTAAATCTGTGACGAATGAGAGTCAAACTCATTCTGTCTTTGGCCAAGAGGCGATGGGGCGGGACCAACTCAGGCCCCACCCACCGACCCGCTCGCCCAGGTGCGGTCGCCTTCCGAGGTGTCTTGGCCTGCGGGGCACTCGTAGTCCCTACCCCGCCCCTTTCCCAGGTGACGCATAATTGAGCCGCCGTCGCTCGGCTGCACGGGTTCGAGTCCCAGTGTCGGCTGCTATGGCGGACGCGGAGCCCGAGGCTGAGGACGGCAGCGAGGACGGCGGCGGCCGGGCGACCCCCGGCCAGAGGGACAGCGCCACTCGCACGGCCCCGCTGGGCCCCGAGCAGCTTCGGCAGGTCCTGGAGCAGGTGACGAAGGCTCAGCCGTCTGCCGAGCCGCCTCCGCCGCCCTTCGTGCTGCAGGACGCGGCGCGGCGGCTGCGGGACGCGGCGCAGCAGGCCGCCTTGCAGCAGGGCCCCAGCGCGGAGCCCCAGCGCCCGCCGCGCCTACTGCCGCCCCAGGTGAGGCGCTGGGAGGGACATGGGGAAACCGAGGCTTGGAGGGGGCCGAGGCCTCGCGGCTGGCGGACCGGGGCCCGCGTCCCCGCGCCCCCTCTTCGGCCCCGGAGCTGGCCGGCAGGAGAGGCAGCGTCCGCCCCCGCCTGTCACCGCTCCTGCGTTTGCAGCTCCTCCAGCGCGCCTCGCCCAGCCTGCGGGGCCCCGGGCCGTGTCGCTCTCCGGCTTTCCCAGCGCTGCTCGGGGTCCCTCCGTGCCGCCTGGCTCCTGTCTCAGGCCTTTGTCATTAATCCCGCGTTTGCTGAGCACTCGCTGTGTTCCAAGCCCTGCTCTAGGTGCAGCCTCGAACACAGTGAAGGACATGAGGGAGGTTCTGGAAGCGACAAGGGTGCCGCTTTAGAGTGAGCAGTCCTTAGGCCTGACACCGGAGCTGAGACCTGAATGCATTAAACGGAACCAACCCGCAGAGCTTTTCCGGTGGAAGGTGCAGCAAGTGCCAACGCAGGAACTTGGGACAGAGTTAAGCACATTATACTAGGTCGATGCAGGACTTACCAGCCTGCGTGGTAGTGCCTGGATTTAACCCCAGTGCCCATCACAGAGCCTGACATACACTTAATGAAGCAAACACATGAAAGCATTCACTATACTACAAAACATCATTTCTCAGTGTGATTATTTCGCGAGTCACACAGCTCTTGGCTACTAAGTAAGTTGAAACTAGAGCATGGTCTTCCAAGCCCAGAGGGTCCCCTAAACCTCCTGAAGCCCGAGGTCTTTCACATCATCTGTAAAGCCACATTCCCCTTTCAGAGCTGGGGTTGCAAATGACACTGGCGCTTCTCACCCCACAGTTGCTGGAGAGATGCTTCTTCCACTAGAAGAAATAGATGGAGAATAGAATCAACAGTCTTTGATGTTGTCGTTGTTGTTAGCAGTCTTCGTTTTTTTTTTTTGTTGTTGTTTGTTTGTTTGTTTTCCACGGAGTGATTTTGGCAGCTTAGAGTTGTACCCAGTTGGTGATCAAAACTGGAAAGCTGTCTTGCTAAAGTTTGAGAAGACAGCTATGATTCTGCCCAAACTGTTTCCTAGAGGTGTGACCTTGAGTAACCCAACCTCTTTGGGCTTTGGTTCCTTTAGTTGCGGGAGGAGCAATGGCTCCTTGTCTGAGCCTTCTAGCTGATACTGAAGAAACAGAAGTCTCTGGCATAGGTGGTACACAGCGAGTCTGGAGTCAGGAGGGCGATGGTGGCTGCTGTTTGCAGTCTGCTCCATGCCCGGCCCTGTGCCAGTCCGTGTCTCAGCAGGCTCATGAAAGTGTTAGTATCAGCATTTTACAGATGAGGAACAAGCTCAGGGAGGTTGAGGGACTTTGCCCAGGGCTCCCCAGGTGTGGCTGCACTCTAGCACCTGTTGAATGTGACCCCAGCTTTTTGGGTTTAGAATGGCAATTAAAGAGTCCAAAAATGACATTTTCCATAATGCAAGCACACTTCATCAGAATGAAGCAGCATGATTGTATCCTGTAGCTGATCTAACTGGGATGGCATGAATTCTCCCTGCCTTCACGATAGTGTGATTTTGCTGCCTAGTAAGCTGATACCCTTCGAGCCCCAGCTGTGCCATGGAAAGCCACAGAAGCAAAGCAGATGTGTACCTTGCACCTAAGCAGGTTATGATCTAACCAACGAGGTAAAACATGACTCAGGTAACTTCTGAGCAAGGTCAGGAAACTAGAGATAAAGAGCTGGATCTAAAGAAATAGAGAACTTATGAAAGGGAGATGTTATTTCTGGTGGAGGGCGATCAGAAATGACTTTGTCGAAGGGTGAGTCCCTGTTGAAAATACGGAGGAGGACAGGCAGTGGTGGGGTTGGGGTGGACTGTGCCCTTAGAGAACCCAGGCTTTGTGTTCTCTGTGGGGTGGGGGCGTGGTTCAGAAGGCACAGACCAATGGATGCACTCCCGTGCGTCAGATTTTGACTTACGTCCCTCCCCACCCTCCCTGTTCCTGTGCCATAGAAACATTTACAGTTTCTTCCAACATGCCTCGGCCTTTTTCATGGCTATGCATTCACACATTTTTCCTTACACCTAGACTACCTTTCCACCTGGCCAAAATTCTTCAGCCTTCTTAGGTCACCTCCCCTGGGAAGCCAGGCCCTCCCCCACCCCACCCACAAGGCTGCCTCTTAACCACACCTTTCACACCACGGTGTCATTGTGTCCTTAGGGAGCCCAATCTGCCTTCTGAATCATCAGTGGAGCTTTTGAAAGTGCAGACTGTGGGGCAGGAGACCCTGACTCAGCAGGTCTGCAAGTGACAAGGCATGGCAGGGGAAGCTGCCCACCGCCTCAGGGGTGAGGCTAGCACTTGGCTTATGTTCTCTGTTGTTGTTGTTGTTGTTGTTGTTTTAATTTTAATTTAATTTTTTTTTTTAAGATTTACTTATTAATTTGACAGAGAGAGACAGCCAGCGAGAGAGGGAACACAAGCAGGGGGAGTGGGAGAGGAAGAAGCAGGCTCACAGCGGAGGAGCCCGATGTGGGGCTCAATCCCATATACGCCGGGATCACGCCCTGAGCTGAAGGCAGACTCTCAAAGGCTGCGCCACCCAGGCGCCCCTGTTTTGTTTTTTAATTGAAGTATAGTTGACATACAATGTTAATTAGTTTCAGGTGTACAATGTAGCAATTCCACAAGTTTGTACATCATTCAGGGCTTACCACAGCAAGAGTTGTGGCTCTCTGTCACCATACAACGTAGGACAGTATTATCACTGTATTCCTTATGCTGTACTTCTCGCCTTTGTGACTTACTTATTTTATAGCTCCAAGTGTGTGCCTCTTAATCCCCTTCACCTATGTCTCCCAGCTCCTCACCCACACTGGCTTATGTGTAAACACTGGCACACAGATACTTAGTAAAAGTTTGCTGAGTGAAATAAATATGTAACAGAGTATCAAGTGTAACACCCACGTGGTAAACGAGTCTCCAGCAGATTTAAAAATTGGACCAGTTTTGCCATCAAGGTACCCCTAAAACAGTAGGATTTGGGGGGGTGTGTATTGGCATTATCTGGTGATATCCCAAGAGGTTAGACAGAATAAGTGGTAGTAACGTGAAACAAGTGTGACTATTAAAAGCTCATTGTCATTGGATTCACAAGTACCCCAGGAGTGGTCCTCATGGGCCCCTGGCGCCAGCTCTGTTACACGGCCTCCTAAACTAGTCGTTGAGTCGTCTCTGCTGTTTGTGGTAGATGTATCACATGGAGACAGACAGATGGCCTCCAGCTTGATTCCAGTGACAGGTGTCTTTCTGCCCTGTGTGATATTTTTATTGATCCTCCACACGGTATAGGGTCAGGTCCAAAGAGGACCTGTTGGTGGCCCCAAGTCAGCAGTTCTCAACCAGGGGGCGATTTTGCCCTATGGAGGCGTTTGGCAGTGTCTGGAGGCATTTTTGTCACAGGCGGGGGGCTGCTACTGGCATCTAGTGGGTAGAGGCAGGGGTGCTGTGAGCATCCTGCAGAGCACAGGACAGCCGCCACAGCGAAGAGTCAGCGGGACGAAATGTCAGTTGTGCCACGGGTGGGGAAACCGCTCTGGGTGATGGGGTTGGTCTCCCCCTTCTGTCCTGACAAAGATGCTGACTCTTTCTGCACTGTGAGCCCTGAGCCCTCTTTTGCTGCCTCTCCCCTGAGCTCATGACCTTTATATCTCTAACACCTATGCCATTGTCTCTGGCACGTGGTCACTGCTCAATCACTATTTGTGGACCACCGTTGATGGCAGCCCTCCCCTTTGGTGGGTGCTTTACTATCACAGACCATGCTGTCTTGAACCTCCAGGATCTACGTCTTTGTACCTCTTTCTTATGGAATCCAAGAAGTGGAGTTGCTGTGTCAAAAAACACGTGCATAAAAATGTTTTTTTAAGATGTATTCATTTATTTTGGAGAGAGAGAGAGAGAGCACACAAGTGGGAAGAGAGGCAGAAGGAGAGGGAGAGAGACTTGAAGCAGACTCCTGCCTGAGCATGGAGCCCGATGTGGGGCTTGATCCCAGGACCCTGAGATCATGACCAGAGCTGAAACCAAGTGTCAGACGCTCAACAGACAGCCACCCAGGTGCCCCTAAAATTTTGTTAGATGTTAAAGAGTTGTTGAAGGTAAGCACCCCAATCCTAGGCATGTGCCCTGGAAAAATTCACACACACGCACACACGTCCATGAAGGTTCTGAGCACACCACAAGAGCACAAGGTTGGAGCCCGTCGTCCATCAACGGGAGAGTGTTTTCTTACTGCAGAGTAAATGAGAGCTACACACCCCAATGTGCATGAATTTCACAAGCCAGACAGGGAATAA
The DNA here is from genome assembly GCF_002007445.2 of Ailuropoda melanoleuca. NCBI lineage: Eukaryota > Metazoa > Chordata > Mammalia > Carnivora > Ursidae > Ailuropoda > Ailuropoda melanoleuca. Next base: position 39,211,875 of record NC_048231.1, read on the forward strand.
AAAACCTGAAAAAGCCCCACCGAGTTGCCTTCACTTACATGAAGTTTAAAAACATGTCAAAACTGAACTGCAGGAGCGCCTGGGTGGCTCAGTCAGTTAAGTGTCAGCCTTCAGCTCAGGTCATGATCCCAGAGTCCTAGGATCAAGCCCCACTGCTGAGCAAGGAGCCTGCTTCTTCCTCTCCCTCTGCCCCTCCACCCTGCTTGTGTTCTGCCTCTGTCAAATAAATAAATACAGTCTCAAAACAAAACCAGCCACTGAACTGCATATTTTTAGGAATATCTATATAGGTAACATAAAAAATGTGTGAGAGGGGCGCTTGGGTGGCTCAGTTGGTTAAAAGTCTGACTCTTGGTTTTGGCTCAGATCATGATCTCGGGCCCATAGGATGGGGCCCTGTGTTGGGCTCTGTGCTGAGTGGGGAGTCTGAGATTCTCCCTCTCCCTCTCCCCCTCCCCGCGTGCTCCCACTGTCTCTCTCAAATAAATAAATCTTTTAAAAAATGTGTGAAAACGATAAATAAACTTTGAGAAGGAAGAGGGCACGCAGATTGGGAGGAGAGCAGAGGGCTTTAAAGGGGTAATGTTGATGCCTTGACACAGGTAGTAGGAACCTGTGTTACATTGCTCTTTATGGGGTTTTTTTTTTTCTAGAATTTCATTAAAAACTCTTCAAGAAAATGAGCCTAGGTATTGAATTGAGTCCAATTTAGAGTACTAGGAATTCCAAGTAAATACAAATGTGGTAAAACCATAAAGAAGAATATATGTTATTGGGTCATGAAGTCAATTTAGTGGATTATGACTAGTATTTTTTAAAAAATGATATGCAATAGATACTATCAGAAGGCATTTATGTAGAAATAGTAGTTTCGTGAACTTTGTGTATGCAAATGTTTCCGCGTGCACATATGGGTGCGATACAAAATATAACATGGGTCTGGTCAGAAAGCTTGAGAAACACCATTGTAAACAGTATGGATCCATTAAATAGACTTTTATAGGTAAGATGTATTTTACAACTTAGAAACAATTTCAATAATACATTTAAGATGAGAGCAAAATTGTAGAAACGTTGATAAACATAATGCTTTTCTCTTTCTCTGTTTAAGCAACTGGAAGCCATTTGTGTCAAGGTAACATCTGGAGAAATGAAAGGTCAGGAAAGGCCAGTGCCCCCACTGGCCACCATCCAGCCCAAGCCAGCCAGGCTGAGCCAGCTGCCTGCGAGGCCTTGCAGGGTGCTGGGGCTCCGGGCGCAGCCCCCACTGAGCACCGCGCCCCAGCCACGCTGCCCGAGCAGCTCCCCTCCCGTTCAGGTGTTTGTACAGAGTCCACTGCCCGCCCTCCAGCCACTGGCTCCGAATGGACAGGGTGCCACGCTGGCTCGTTTGTCAGCTTCTGACCCACCAGAGGCAACATCTGTGTCATCCAGATCAGCGAATTTATTTCTTTCCAACCTGCACACGAAACACACTGAGAAACTAAAAAAATCCTTAAAAGTGAAAACACGTTCTGGACGGATTTCTCGACCTCCCAAGTATAAAGCTAAAGATTATAAATTCATAAAAACGGAGGATTTGGCTGACGGTCACTTGTCGGATTCTGATGATTATTCAGAACTGAGTGTGGACGAAGAGGAGGAGCAGGGGGAGAGGCAGGTGCCCTTTGACTTGTCCAGCTGCTCCCTGAGGCCTAAGACTTTTAAGTGTCAGACGTGTGAAAAATCCTACATTGGAAAGGGGGGCCTGGCTCGGCATCTTAAACTGAATCCAGGCCACGGCCCGCCGGAGGTGTTGCTGTCTGAGAAGGCCAACGGAGGTGCGACTCAAGGCTGCGCAGGGGACAGGAGTGTGAGCCTGACGTCGACGGGGCCGTCCGCGCCCGCCCTTCTAAGTGAGGAGGGGGCCCAGTCGCCACGGGCCGGGCTGCAGGTAATGTTTCTGTCTGCAGACCGCAGCCTTCCTGCCCATCCTGGTATCTGATGGGGGTCTGGGAAAGGCTCAGGTAGGGCCCAGACCACCGGCGCCGGGCATCTGACACTCCCCTACCGTTGTCCCCACTGCCGCCAGACAAGCAAGGACATGTGTGTCCTGTGTGCGGCGTGTCGCGGGGTTCACTGAGCACGTTCGGTGGGAACAGAGCTGCTGATTCTTTAGACCTAGTGGGCAGAGCTAACCGCGGAGCACTCTGGGCTGCTGCTGACCTAACAGTGGCCTTGGGAAGGGTCTGAGTTGGGGGCAGCGGCCTACAGGGGCGCTTCCTGGAGGGTGAGCCTTCGTGTTTGTCCCTTCAGAAAGTCACAATCAGACAGGGCACACAGAAGTCATCTGTGTTCGCCACGTCAGAATTTACTGACAGCAGTTCGACACTCCGGAGCGTGTGGTGTGCGTCTGTGTGCCGCGTACAAGGTCAGCTATTTACAAAATGCAGACGAGACGGATCCCGTTAACAAATGGCAGGCCTCTGGTCACCCTCACCCGCGTCACTGGAACCTCCCTTCTTCCTTTTCCTTTGACTCGTGTTGGCCGTTATTTCTGGCTGTCTGGCCAGGCTCTTGTGTTTGCAGTTTCTGAAATGTTAGAGAAACCAGCCCTGGAATCGATGTGGCTGCTCGGTGGGAGTGTGTGATTTTAGTGACTCGGATGAGGTTGGAAAGGGGGTGCCTGTCTGCTCCAGCCGCCTCATTCCCTGCTGTGGGACAGGGGTTCCTGAAGGATGGGTGAGGCTGGCAGCCACTCTGGCTTACAGATCAGCTCCTTGGAGGGGGCGCTGGAGCAGGTATCTGGACACCTTCCTGAGTCTGGTGGTCGAACCACGGACAGCCCTGTGTCAGGGTTCAAGTACTAGCTCCCCTGTAGCGTCAGCTCAGTCATAACACAGACAATCACAGTACTGTTTATTGCATGCCCCCTGTGGGCAGCAGTGTTTTCAGTCTTCTAGGACTCGGCCAGGTGGGAATCAGACTTAGGTCTTCTGACTTCAGAGCCCACCCTCGAGGCTGCCTTGCTGGGGGCGGCTCTGCACCTCTCATGGCTGGTGAGACCCCAACTTTTGAGAAACCTCTCTACTTAAGTTGAGGTAGGACCCAGGTGACATGTAGTTTATCATCCAAAGCAGGACATTCAGAGAGTGAAAGAGGCACTATTAATAATCCCAAGGGACAACAGCTGTGCCCAGGACCATCTCAGGATGATGAGGCTAGCCGGCACTTCCGACCTCCTTCAATAATGAAATTCTAGGGGCGCCTCGGTTAAGTTAAGGCTCACTTAAGCGTCTGACTCTTGGTTTCAGCTCAGGTCAGATCTCGGGGTCGTGGATCGAGTCCTGCCTTGGGCTCTGCTCAGCAGGCAGTCTGCTTGTCCCTCTCGCTCTCTGCTCCTCCCCCTGCTTGCTCTATCTCTAGAATAAATAAATAAAATCTTCTTTATTTTTTAAGATTTTATTTATTTATTTGTAAGAGAGCATAAGCGGAGGGAGTTGCCGGCAGAGGGAGAAGCAGGCTTCTCACTGATCAAGGAGCCCAATGCGGGACTTGATTCCAGGCCCCTGGGATCATGACCTGAGCTGAAGGCAGACGCTTCACTGCCTGAGCCACCCAGGCGTCCCTAAATAAATAAAATCTTTAAAAAAAATAATGAAATCCTACAGCACAGCAGAAGCAGTTTATAGATACTTGACTTTCTGAATACAGGCACTGGCCTTGGGTGTGGTGGCTGTCCAGATTGCCTGTGAGGGGAGCCTCCAGCTGCTGGAGTGGGGAGGGATGTGCAGGCCTGTGTCTTTCCTGTCCTTTCCCAGGAGCAGACTCATGGCACCTGAAACCACAGACTGACCTGGCATTCCTCCTGGAGCTCTACTGTAATGAAGATTTAGAGGGAAAATTCCATATGAGTTGAGAGGACACGGCTGGTGCTAGCTGCCACGTGAAGTGTGTTCCTTGTATTCATTTAACGGTCCATCAGGCCCGGGAGATGGAGGTGGATTGCTCCTATTTTCAGACGGGAAGTTTAGTGAGGAACGAGGAAGTAGCTAGACAGTGTCAGACCCAGGACTCTTCAAAAGCCGTGAAAATCCCTAAAGACCGAGAGTAGAGTTAGCTCCTGGGGCCTGGGGGCAGGGAAGAAGGAATGATGCCAGTGAGTACAGGGGTCCTTGGGGGGGACACAAACATGTTTTGACTTCAGTGGTGAAGGTTACATGACCTTCTCGGTGTAGGAAAATCTACTGAACCGTGTATTTTCAAAGCATGAAGTTTATGGTGTTTGAAATATATATGCAATAAGAAATGATTTTTTAAAGTCATGGGTAAGTTTTGAGTGACCAAATTTCAGTTTAATTTGTAAGATGACAGTGATGTGAGAGAAGTTGTTTCATTTTGGGCAACACCCAGGGTTACGGTTTGTCAGCCCAGTCTTCCTGGTTCGCAGATACTCACCGGGTGTTTTAAAGGGGAACTTTGTTGGGAAAGTTAAAGATGCGTTGATTATAGTTAATGTGTCTTGAAAATGCAAAGAAGAAATAATTTAGTAGGTCCTTTGCTTTTGACTTGACCTTTTTTTTGCCCTAAGTTCATCACTATGGTGTGTAAGACTTTATCATAGTTTCATTTTGGGTGTGCAACGCTCTCTAGAATAGCCAGTCTGTGGAAGCTGAAGAGGCCTTGGTGTCTGAACCAGAAATCGGAAGTTGTTCAGCCCTTTTGGGATCAGAGGGACACGCAGGCCCCAGAAGAAGTGACTCGTCCACAGCCCCTGCGGAGGCCAGCACAGCCGTCGTCGGGCAGAGCGGAGCAGCTCACCCACCCAGGGGTGCCCGTGCGGGAGGCGCACAGAGCGCTCCGAGGGCCAGAGCCAGGCTCAAGGAGGTGCGTGGCCCTGAGACCCTGTTCTTGAAGCCTGTGTCTTTGGCATGGTGTGCGACAATTCACTTATTAGGTTTCTGAATTAAAAGTCAAATACCCAGATCAACTAAGCAGCTCACCTGAAATGTGATCAGATGAAGCGTGTAATGAATTCGAGCATGGTATTAGCTGCAGTATTTCCGAGCTTTCCCTGTCTGAAATGACGAGAGGGCTTGAGGTATGCAAGAGCTGCTTGCCTTTGTAAGTCTCGGAATGATTATAACCCATATTTTCATAGAAGCAGTTTAGAAAACAACAAATGGTTTCTGTTTTCCTGTGAAAAGTTTTAAGGCGTAGAAACACGTTCCAGGTTTTGAACCCTGGAATCTCCATCCCATTCCCCTGAAAGTAGGCTTAGTGAATTTGATGGAGTTGATTTAGAAAAGCAGAACCCTAAATTCATCCAGATTGCCTCTGGTGAGGACGTATTTAGCCGCCTGGTAATGGCCAGGTGAGTATCTTAAGGAAAAGAAGTGACATACAGCTGATTTTCAAGTTAAAAAAAAATTTGTTGATAAATGAATTTAAATATGTAAATTAATTGAATTTAAATTAAGAAAAGAAAAGAAATGAAGGGTAGCAGAGAGAGGTAGCAAGTTAGTGAGATAGCGGGTCTCAGGATGCCCATCAGGGAACCAGGGCCTCCAAACTCACCCACAAGGGGAAACGAGAGGTTTTCAGAGAGGAGGCGGGTTTCCTAGAGAACTTCATTAGCTTGCATGCTCTAGCGGGAAATTTAAACGCTGGCGAATTCACTTTTCTCTTGGTGGGCTGGTTAAATAATCCTGGATGACTAATTTTTTAGAGTAGGAGGTAAGTTAGTCCTTGACTCGATTCATCCATTAACATTCAAAATACCACCATCTACTGAGTGCCCTGTGCATGCGGACGCGGCCACCCTAACCAGCCTCTGCACTAAGTTCCAGGTTTCCTTCATTCATTACCTCTGCTTAATAAATGAGGATCCGCGAGGTTCGTGAGCTCCCGAGCCCCTGAACACTTGCTTGTCTCTGAGACTGCTCCCTTCCCTCCGATGCCATTGCCTCCCTGGGCGCCCTCCTCCATCGCCTTGGTTTCCCAAGCCATCGGCCCTCTGCTGACACACACGTACTGCCAGTTCACCCGATTCACATCTTTCCTGAGCCCCAGAGCTCTGACTTCAGACGTCCCCACCTGGGTGTCCTGCACACCTCTCCACCTTCCACTTCCCACCCCTAACTTGTCCAGGGTCTGCCTGGGCTGGAGCTGGGAACCCACAGTCACTCCTGACTCCCCTTCCCCCTTCCCTGACTCTTCCCCTATCCTGAGGACCTTGCCCTCCCTGCATCCGAATCTCTCTCTCCCCACCCCCCACCGAGCCACCCCTGCATTCACCTGGGTCCTCCCCTTCCCTGGCCTGTCCTTTGGTGGTGGTCTCCAGACTGCAGGCTGCCCGGGACTTGTTTGCTTTCTCATCTCTGGCACTAATTAGTGTCCCCGGAGAGTAGGGAACACATTTCCTGACCCGGGGCCCGGTTCCCACTATGTGCTCAGGGGAGTCAGACTTTTGACTCCAGAGTCGATCGTAGACTCCATTAGTGGATGCGCAAGTGAGATATTTAACACACAGAATGTTTATCGTTGAGAGTTGCTTCATCCCTGAGATTTGGGGGAACTTTTATGTTCTTTGTTGTACCAACTTGTTGGCTACTGGGAGATTCTTTTGGGGCCTTCAGGGCTGTCAAATGCTTTCTTCTGGTAGTTTCTGCACCAGTGTGACCGAGACGCTCTGGTGGAGCTGGCGCTGCCTCGGCTGGCTCAGGTTGTGACCGTGTACGAGTTTCTTCTGACGAAGGTGAGTCGTCTTAGCCATTCTAAGTGATGGAGGGGTCATTTGAAGTTATTTTAGAAAGACACCCTTCACATTTATTTTGGAAGAAGCCAGGCCGTTTGGCATCATTTCCCTCCCCCAGGACAGAGCTGAAGCAAGCCTGCTGGCCCCACCGACACCCGGTGTCAGGGCCAGTGCCTCCCCTGCCTGTTTTAACTTGGTGTTGGAGGCAAGCAAGTGGTGGCGGCAAACCATGGCCAGCCCAAGGCCCTTGTCACCTTTTTCCCAGCCCTCGCCGCCCTGGCCCACGAGGCTCTCCTCCCTGGTGAGCCTGCTCTGGCGATGCGGGAGGCGCCGGCAGAGCTGCCCAGAGGAGCGAGGGCCTGGCGCTCCTCCCGCCTGCAGGCCCGTCCCCAGGACTTTGCTGGTCCCCTCCTGCCCCCCCTCCGCTGGAGCTCTGGCCCATCCTAGTGTCCCTGCCGAGCACAGTGCTGGGCACACTTGGGCTGCGACCGGGGAGTGGAGGACATGATGGGCTGCCGACAGCTTGCGGAGCTTGTATCCTTCCCACCTTGAAGCTTCTTTCTGTATTTGCCATTTCACGGCCTCCGGTTTAAATCTTTCTTGTCACCTTTATCTTCATGAAGGTTGAAACAGGTCATCTAGCAAAACCTTTGTTCCCAGCTGTGTATAAGGAATTTGAAGAGTTGCACAAAATGGTTAAGAAAATGTGTCAGGATTACCTCAGTGGTTCTGGTCTACGTTCCCAGGAGCCTCTGGAAATAAGCAACAATAAGGTAACAGTCTCACATAGGAAAAAGTTTTGCTTTTACCTTTGCCAAAAGAAGGATTTCCATTTAAAGAGAAGAATGTTTTTATTTTTAGTTATTTCTTAAAGCAATCTCTACACCCAGCGTGGGGCTCGACCTCACAACCCCGAGATTGGGAGTCGCGCGCTCCACCTACTGAGCCAGCCAGGGGCCCCTAGAGGAGCACGTTTTTAGTAGTGACATCTTCAAAGTCAACTTCTTTTCAGCTCTTTTTCCCATCACGTGACATTTTTTAAAGTATAAAAGCAAATGGCGTTTGTTTGGGGAACCTCAGGAAGCAGAGAGGCTGACAGCAACCTGAAAGCACCGTTGTCTTCTCTTTCACAGCTGACGTCAGGGAACAGCGCAGTTGGTAGGTGTGTGGTTTCTGCCCACCGTGGGCTGGGGAGGGTGACCGGGTTCGCAGACGCTGACTGGTGGTTCTGACACAATCTTCCTTTCACTGTCATTGTCATCATCCAGTTCCTGTGGCTATGTTGGGTTCTGGATAAAAATACGTTTTGAACTGATGTGGTCTTACTTGTTTTGGATAAGACCCTTTGCTGGATACAGCGTGCCCTGCGTGGTCTCGTCATTCAGGGGTCCCCGCTGGCAGGCCCCCTCGCCCCCAGCCCTCCAGCCTCACCTTGAAATGGAGAGCTGAGTGATGCCATGGCTTTAAATAATGCCTGTTTATTAAAAAACGTACTTGTACAATTGTAGCCGGCATGCCAGGGTCCCAAACACACCAGGCTCGACCACTCACTCCTGACAAAATCCTCACGCAGAGAGACGAGTGGTGGGGACACAAGAAAGGAGTTTATTTCAGTGAGGCCGACATTGGGAGGACAGTGGACTAGCTTCTCAAAGACCATCTCCCAAGTGCTGGAAAGACATGCAGGTTTACATAAGGAGAATGTGCGACGAAGGTGGGTGGGTGCGTGCAGTGAGCAGCGAAGGGTCCGGTCTCGTTGTGCTGGGGTCGGTCGTGAGCGGTTTTGCTAGCTCAGGGCAGCCCTTGTTGCTTGAGGGGGTAGTTTCTGTTGTCCTCACAGGATACTTTACCCTCAGGGTCTTCTGTCTGAGCCAAGAGACAGCTGGAAAGAAGAACCCAACTAGCAAGTTTGAGGTCAAAGTGGAGCAGCCACTGTCCTCGTTCACAACCATAAGGAATACTTTGGCCATGATGCCTTTAACTGCTGTTTGAGGGTCCATTAACCTGGTGACGGGTCTGCCACCTGTTCCTAGCATTAGCGTCGCAGAGAGTACCTTATTTCCGTAGCAAGCAGTCTTGAACCTTGCTGTGAACACAGCCCATGGGTTTTTTGGGTTTTGGTTTTTTTTTGGGGGGGGAGTTTGGTCATTAGTTTTACACAAGTTCAATATTTAATGTTACCTAATAAGCTTTTGCATTTTATCTTCTTGAATTACATATTATAGAAATATAATGGGTTTTTTTTTCTTTTTAAGGTTTTATTTATTTATTTGAGGGAGAGAGGGAGAGTGAGGGGGAGAAGCAGATTCCCTGCTGAGCAGGGAGCCCAACATGGGACTTGATCCCAGGACCCCGATATCATGACCTGAGCCAAAATCAAGAGTCAGACGCTCAACCGACTGAGCCACCCAGGCTCCCCAACTTACATGTTTTTAAAACTGTGAGCTCAACAGGTGTGGGTGTCATCCTGTCACAAGGCAGACTGGACACGCACCGCTGTGCACGCCCATGGGGACCCATCTTTGCAGGCTGTGGCTCAGCTCGCAGGGGACACAGGCAGGTTGGGAGGCACTGAACTTGAGGGGCTGTCTTCTACTTGGGCCTTGATCTGCTGCCCCTCCTTCTCTGCCCCTTCCCCTCCTGCTCCGTGGTGTTCCCTTCCTATGTCCCTGCATAAGTAGTGACAGCTGTCACTTGTAACCTTTATCTGATCTTCTCAAACTCCCCCCGGGGCAGCTGCAGTCCCCGTGACAGGATCAGGAAGGTCCCCTCAGCTGGAAGCAGAGAAGCCGGGGCCCAGCTCGGTGCTCAGACCCCACACCCTCACCCTTTGCACTGCCTGGAAAAGGAGACCTCCTTCTGGAATGGATAGGATTCTTTTTCTGAAGGTACCAGTGAGCATTCAGAACAGGAGGGATCCTGGGCGAGAACTCACTTTGGTGTCTGACTGACGCTGAGGAGAGTGCAGTGAATTAAAAACAAAAGAAGCTGCTTGGCGTCTGCTTAAGGACCCATTTCCTCCCCAGCCGCTCTGCGAACCTCATGTGCATCTTCGCATCTTCGTGGCTGTCAGTGTTTAGGGCGCCTCGCTGCCCGGCGGGGCTTCCCAGGCTCCCTAGGTCCTGGAACTCAGCTGGTGATGTGCTGCCTCCCTGTGCGCCCTTCCTCCACAGGTGGCCGAGTCTTTGGGAATCACAGAATTCCTGAGGAAGCAGGAACTCCCAGAGTGCGTCCTAGCCGAGCGGGGGCCGGGCCGGGCCGGGCTGGAGGAAGCCGGCCAGCAGAAGCGGGGAAACGAGGTGGGCACGCGTTGAAGGGGGCGCCGGGTGAGTGCGTGCCGCCGAGCCTCCGTGCTTTGACTTCAGCCCAGGACGCTGTTCTCCAGAAAGGAGAAGCACGAGCTTGCCTGCTCCTTCCTAGTCTTGGCTGATTGGGTCTCCTCTTCGTAGCCTGCAGAGGAGGGACTGGCCTGGGTGAAGAGGACCAGAAGAGAAGCTCCGCCCCGGGATGCCCCTGAGCCTTCTGACCGTGGAGGCCCGCAGAAGCCCTCCTCCTGCGCCCCCGCTGCCGGTGAGGGTAAGCGCTCGTTGTGCTGTGCGCCCCGCGGCTCAGAGGCCTGCTTGCCACTCGCGAGCGCCCCTGGGGCCAGATCTAAGAGAACCTGGTTTCTCGAGAGTTCTTTCCCAACTTGCCCGTGTTCTGTCGTTCCCTCTCGTTCCCCGTGAGGCTTGAGGTCTGGGAGGCTTTCTCGAATCCCTTGCTGAAATGAAGAGCCACCGCGTGCTGGTGAGTGGCTCGCTGTCAGGAGGGTCCCAAGGACGCGCCATGGCTGTGGCTTGGCTTTCCTGAGACTTGGCTCTAAGTGCACGTGAGATTTAACGTTGGAGCAAGACCCACTCTGGTTTTTATTCTGCTCTCACCAGAATCGATCAACTAGACACTGAACATACGGCTACCCTGAGTGATTATACCGCTTTCCAAAACCGCCTGATACCCGCTTGATCCTAAGGTCTCCAGTTTAAAGAGGCATTCTCCGTTTTAGAACTTCCTACAGAATTCTGCGGCAGGGGAGGGCAGGTCGATTCAGTGGGGGGAACCCGGCCCCTGCTCGGCACCCAGCCCCCCTCACCTGACGAATCCGTGTTGGCTCTCTCAGCTTCCTCCGTACTTGGCAGCTGCCAGTCCCAAGGAGCAAGGAGTTTAGGTTTCCACTTGTTTTGCCAGAAAATTAACTTGGACTGGCTTGTTTGGGATCAAGAGTGTGGTGAACAGGCCGTACCACAGTCTACATATGCGTTCCTGTTTTTCTGAACTGTTTAGGTTGTGCCCCTCATGTCAGCGGGAACATCGCTCACCACTCTGAAGAAAGCCACACGATGCCAGTTTCTGGTAGTGACAGAAGCGTGTTGCATGCAGGCCAGCAGCTTAAAGCATTTGCTGACTTAGAGGCCAAGAGTGGGTCTGCAGCTCCTGCTCTCTCGTGTCAGCACATCGGTGGGCCGAGTCTTTGTCCTCGGTTAGGAGAGCCCGGGACGCAGATGCAGGGACAGGTGGCAGCATTCGCTGAAGAGAATGCTCAGGAACGCTCTGTAGCCTGGAATGCTGGGGACAGCCGGAGGAGCCGGGGTCTCTGCGGGACCCTGACGACCACTGCAGGAGTGGAATCCCTGCCGCCTTCTGGGTCTGGAAACCTTGAGATGTGGGACTCCCACCAGAAGGGCCAGTGGTCCAGCCCCAGCCATGTCCTGCTTACAGAGGTAGCCGGCCGTCCACTGGCGAAGGTTTTGTCCGTGGACACGGTGCCAGCTGACTGTGCCCACAGGACCGCATGGGAGCTGGGGCTGGGCCAGGCGGGGTCGCTGTCCGCTGATGGGGGCCAGGGATGCCGTGCAGGGGACTCGGACCACTTCTCCTGCAGGCCCGAGGCCCATGCTGACCAGCGAGGACTGGAGAGTATTGTTGCTGTTGGCGAAGCCGTGGCTTTTGAAATTACCAGTGGGTGCCATGAGTTGTCTCAGGGACAAGAACCGCTATTCATTCAGACCTCCGATGGGCTGATCTTGTCCCATCAGGGTTCCCTAGTGACTGGGGAGGAGGACCTCGTCCTGGTGACTGGTGTGGAGGGGCCTGCCCTTCACACGGGCCCCCGGGAAGGGGCTCCCCCAGAAAGCACAGAGGCAGAGGCCACACGGTGAAGTCAGACCACAGTCCTGGACGTGTGGGGTGTTTTATCCAGAGAAGGTCTATTTGAAGTAATGTATATTTTTCTATTGTGAATACTGATACAAACGAATGTCTTATTTATAAAGGATGTCCTTTCTACTTGACTGTCTCCCTTCTTCTGTGTCTTGTTGCCTTCCTACCGATGGCGGAGCAGCTGCCCGGCACTGGATTCCTTTGAGGAGCTAGTCCCTAGAGGCCCCTGACGACTGCCACGGTTAAAGCCACCACACTCTTCCTTGTCGGCCCTGCTCCCCTGAAACAGTGTCCCCTTCCATCCTGGGTGATCTGCTGCTTTCCCACCATATCTGGGTTTAGGAAATAAATAACCAAGTGAGCCATTCTGGGCAGCACTGGGAGGTAGGAAAGAAAGTCGTTTCTGCTTGCGTGTCACGGATGCGGGCAGTGGGGGCCTACGAGGTCTGCTGCGAGGTGCCACGGAGCTCAGAGCCCTGGTCCTCCCGTGCCTGCAAAGGCACCTGTCAACGTCTCCCCTCTGTTGAACGTTCTCCTTGGCTTTGTTACGGGGAGGGACAGGGAAGGTCCTTTGTCCACCTTCAGATAGCCCAGGTGTCCTGTCCCCCCACTTGCGGAGACTGTGAGGAGAAACCCCCAGCAGGCAGGGCTGGGGATCTCGGCTGCACCCCACCCTTGTGCCGTGCTCCTTCTGGGGCCTGCTGTGGAGGTGCGGACTTTAGTCTCGGCCATTTTCCTGTCCTCTCGCTTGATCTCAAAGCCGGATCCAGAGAACAGAAGGGCGGTGGCCTAGGACACAGTGGCCAGCAGTGAGCCAGATGCAGTTGCCCATGAGAGCCGGGCTCACAGGTGTGGTGGCAGGACCTGCTGTGGATTTGGGGACACTTCTCAGGAGCCCAGAGTGAGTCCTGTCCTGGGATCCTGGACTGAGGACAGGGCCTCCTGCCCGAGGATCGTTCATGACCCTCATCAGGCAATTAACGCAACAAACCGAGTCACATCTGGACCCCTGGTCCGTGATCTGGACCCAGGCCCTTTAAATATGGATTTATTTTCTATTCATAGGACATTCCTGAACACCCCAACACAGGTAATTTCACCGTGGTGGGTGTGCTACTCTAAACGGATGGTGACTTTAGTGGAGTAAGAGACCTCGTTCCACGGGGCAGAGCTGGAGCACGTGTGAATTTGACCCGTGCTCGTGGAGGCACAGCAGCCGACAGGACTGACGGACAGGCCTCCGTTCTGGGTGCCTGTGCTGTGCTGGCCAGGGCAGCGTTCACAGGGTCTCCAGATGGATGGCTAGCACAGCCTCTACCCCGCACTGCTGCGTTAGCAGACACACCGTATGATCTAGAAAGCAAATGGAAATTTCCTTGTGAAGAATTTTCCTTGTATACGTGGTGCTTATAATTTGAGATACACGGGCTAGGGGCAGGAGTGAAGAGGCATCAGATCACAGACCCAGGGATACACCACCCACGTGACTCCCAGGGGGTGGCTTGTGTGGACCCCAGTGAGGACATAGGTTCTCAGCATTGTTGTCTTCCCTGTCACCAAGTCCAACTACTGTCATTACTAAATACAATGAAAGAAAGTCCCTTTTTTTTCTATGTTTTCTGGAAAGCACTAGGGCCCTGCAGCTGTGGTCCCCACCCCTCACCCCCCCACCCCAGTCAGGCTCATCCACGTTGGATCCACGTTGGCCTCCCCAGTGGTCATGGGAGTGGGGAGAGCTGAACCAGAAGCGAGGCCGAGGGGGAGCCTGTTTTAAATGTCCTCTGAGGTCTACATTTTATTTTATTTTTTTATTTTTTTATTTTTTTTTAAGATTTTATTTATTTATTCGACAGAGATAGAGACAGCCAGAGAGAGAGGGAACACAAGCAGGGGGAGTGGGAGAGGAAGAAGCAGGCTCATAGCTGAAGAGCCTGATGTGGGACTCGATCCCATAACGCCGGGATCACGCCCTGAGCCGAAGGCAGATGCTTAACCGCTGTGCCACCCAGGCGCCCCTGAGGTCTACATTTTAAAGAATAATGTCTATTTTCATCTAGGGAATAATAAGCACATAGTTTGAAATGCCAAAAGCCACCAGAAGGCCTGTGCCAAGCACAGGCGGCCCGACCTCAGCCCTCGGCCCCTCGGCCAAGGCAAGCACTTTCTCCTTCTTGGTGATTTAACCTCCATGTGTCCCAAGTTATGTCCGTCTCACAGCTTTCTCGATTTATTCGTGTCCGATGGCACCGTGAGACACGGGACATGGCTCGCACACCTCCCCGCTCCAACGAGCATCCCTGTATCACAGGTTGGTATGAAGTCAGGGTTTAACGCTCAAGGTGAGGGATAACCACTGCTCACTGCTGAGCGTGCCGCTGTGCTGTGGACTCCGACCGCCGGGAGCCGTGGTTCCTCCCGGAGAGAACCGCCTTGGTGTTTCGTTTGCTTAGCGGCTTGCTTGCTTTTCTGCCATTTGTTTTTTGTTTTTAACAAAATTATACATGCATGGAGTTTAAAGTGCCAGTTCTCTGAGACTTATTTTTTAAAGAGAAAGCAGCCCCTCCCCTTCCTGTTCCCTCCGTGTCGATTTGCTGCTCAGACCCGCGGCGCCAGGCTCGCCAGCGTCGTGTGAGCTAACGCCTCCGTCACAGCACATCGTCGTCACGCCGTTTTCCTCCAACCTCCTCCCGCGGTGGCCGCCTCCAGCTCTGGTCGCTGGCTCTTTGGCATTTCAGTCGAGGTCGTCAGGCAGCAGGCTCGTACCGTTGCGTCTCGATGTTCTGGGCTTAGGCATCACGCGCTGGCTCGCGGAGGCTGGAGGCACCTGTGCCCCCCCCCCCCCCCCCCCCCCCCCCCCCCCCCCTCCCACGCGTTCCTGCCAACCTTCCCCTTGCTCGGGTATCAGCGGGCCGCCGCGACAGGTAGCAGGGTCAGCGCCTTGAGCAAGCTGGCATTGTTTCTTCCTCGTCTCTGTCCGTTCGGGCTGCTGTAATGAAACAGCACAGACCGGGAAGCTCAGGCACAGCAGTGCCGGACGCTGGAGGCTGGAGCTCGTGGTGCCAGTGCAGGAGCCTCTGGAGCCTCTTTCATAGGCGCACAGATCCCACGCGTGGGCCTGCGCCCTCATGGCCAGAGCACCTCCCACAGGCCACCCTGTCATTTACCACCTCCTCCGGGGGTTAGGGTTTCAACACATGAATCTGGCGGGGACTTAGGGAGACGACAGCATCTCCCAAGTGAAAACGTGAGCCAGAAGGCACCCGGGAACTCGAGTGGCTTTGCTCCAGAGGTGGCCCAGACCAGGGGGCTTCCTCACCCCTTGGGGGGGGCCCCTTTCCCAGAGGCCTTAGGAGGCTCACCACCCTCACGTGTTCACTCCATCTGCCTTCACGTGGGGAGCAGGACGGGCACAAACAACTTTGGAGAACCAAAGCTCTCCCACACATCTCAGTCACGTGGCCATAGCTGGCGGCAAAGAAGGTTCTGAACCCTACTAAACCGGTAGCCATGCGCCACCTAAAACCCAAACGAAGCCAAGAAGAAACACTGAAGGACCGCCAGTGGTCTCTGCCAAACCCCTTCTCCCAGAACGGTTAAAACTGCTGTGGGTTGGTCTGGAGAGGCAGGAGTAACAGCTCTGGAACAGCTTCGAACAACAGAGGTGCAGGTCTCCTGCTCATGCAACGCACACCTCACAGGCTGGCAGGACGGCGCTGCCTCATCACAGCCGGGCCGGGGACCCAGCAGGGCGACCACGTCTCAGACCCTGCCGGGGGCCCACCCAGACGGAGGGAATGGAGAAGATGTCTGTCCTTCCATGGCCAGCACCTGCCACGTGGTCTGCCCCAGCAGCAAGGGAACCAGGAGGGCAGGCTTTCATGGGCCACAAAGGCAGGACTCTAGGAATATCTGGTGAACAGCACGGATGGTGATCAACTCTTGGGTCACGTTATTTACGACATGCAAATGTTACCCAGAGCTGAGCTGGGCGGTATGTGGGGACTACTCTGATGCTTTTGTATACGCTTTTGTGTTTCCTGGAGAATGTTTCCCCTCTTCTTTTAGTTTTAATGAGATGCATTTATCGTGAATTTATCCTGAAGCTCTTCCCCAGTCCTGTTCTGTTTTTGTGGACTTGCCCTTTGCATACTCCTTGGGTGTCTATTTTGGCAAGATACCTAAAGGTGGAGAACCGTGGGAACCGTCTCCTAGGTTTAGAAGTCTGTCAGCTCTCTGGAGATTTCATTGTTGTGTAGTGAGTGCAGAACTCAGCAAATTCAACCACCAAAGGGGTCATCCTTTAATTTGATGCCTCTTCCATTTCATGAGGGATCTCTGGACCAATGCCACCAGATAATTTGTCACTTAGCTCTTTTGTGTCTGTTTGTCCTTTGCAATATCACCCCTTTCCATTAGCTCCCCTGGGCCACTTGGGTGTCTGGGTTGAGGCGTCAAGAACCCATGGAATATCCTAGAAAGGCCTGCTCACGGTATTAAGTCGTTCACTTTTTTTTTTTTTTTTTAAATAAGCTCTACACCCAGCGTGGCCTGAACTCACAACCCCGAGATCAAGAGTCGCACACTCACAGACTGAGCCAGCCGGGCGCCCTGAAGAGCACTTATTTTTTAAGTACACCCGAAACATAAAACTGCCAGTGGACCTGGGGGCCTGTCCCGCCCACCTCTGCGGCTCATGACAACAGCCAGCCAGGCAGGGCGGCCTGGAGCACAACACCCTTTCTGCCACATGCTAACCACATGGCTTCCTGGCTGCGACACGTCTGAGGGCAGCTTTTACGGGAGTTAGACATCAGTAAGTGCCACGGGGACAGAGGAAGGAGATACTAAGAAATGCTGCCTTTCAGTGCTTTTGAGGTGTCAGTCTGCACAGCGAGGTAGGCTCACTTTCCCCCAAACCGAATCCCTGTTGTGCACAGTCTTTATTGGAATAGTTTCTCTCTTCCCGTTTCTGGGACGCTGGAGCTTCAGTCAGATGAGGTGACGTCCCGTGTCCCGTGTCCCAGTCATGCTGTGGCATGAAGTTCCTTACATTTCTGTCTCTGGGAAGCAAATGGCAGGATCGAGCCCCCAGGATCTGGTTGCAAATGTTGTCAGATCTAGCGCTTGTGCCTGAACAATCACGTGGCCTGTCACGTCTCGGTCTGCAGATACAGGCCGTGTTTGTGGGTAGTTTTCATGATGCCAGTCTTCATTACTCAGTTAACTCTGGTATTCTAAACATTTATTGTAATTACAAAACTAATGTGGTATCATAAATATTTAAGTAATAGATAGGTATAAAGTAAAAATACAGAACCAGGGGTTTTCTACATAAATGTTATATAAATACAGCTAATTTACAAAAACAAGATCACTCCATCATTCTGTTGAGGAACTCCTTTATTTCATGTAGAAGTCCTCTGGGGTGACAGGTTCACAACAGGTGCAGATGACGCTGTGCGGCGGATGGCTCCCAGCAGCACGGTGTCTGGAGAGGCCACGGGGAGCCGCTGAAGTGATCCAGTCTGGAGGACACTCAGGTCAGTGGGTGGCCACACCGCAGCGCTGGGTCTTACATGAGACTGTCCACCATGGGAGCCACAGAGGCAGCCGGTGGTCCGGAGCCTGGGGGCGCGGGTGAGGCTGTGCCGGGAGGTCACAGTGCCCGGTGCCCCGTTTCGAGCAGCATACTTTCCAGAAGCAGCTTGCTGTCGGTCTCCACATAGGGCTGGTGCAGCCACATGGACAAGTAGCTCAGGGCGAGGTCGTGGTCTGTGGCGTGTGCAAGCTCCTCCGTGACCGTGCGCTTCAGGAGAAGCTCCTTCCGGTACATGTCGGACAGCTTGCGGGAGACCTCATCTGCAACAGACGTCTCCCTTTAGTAGCACGAATTCACAGAGCCGCTCCTGCCTGGGGTGGGGCGCCACCCTGAAGCGCTCCATGAAAACCGGACTCAGCCATAGTGCGGCGATAAAGAAGGACCAGGTGGTATGGATCACTCTGGCTCATGCAGATCAGCCGGATTAGACGGCATGACAGTGTCTTGAAATTAATAAGTAAGTACAGCCTTTTCCGCTCAACTCTTCAGTCCCGAGATGATTATGAACAGTAGAGTCACCTCAAACCGACAATATTCCAATAACACATTCCATCAAATGGTTTTACCCTTTTCCTCCTTATTTAAAAGTGAGGTCTCAAATTGGCATCAAATAGCTAGGCCCTTCTTTTGAACTAACAGAGCTAAAGGTAACTGAGGGGCGCCTGGGTGGCTCAGTCAGTTAAGCATCCAACTCTTGATTTCAGCTTAGGTCACCATCTCAGGGGCTCGATGTCAGGCTCTGGAGTCAGCAGGGAGTTTGCTTCTCTCTCTCTCCCTCTGCTCCTCCCCCTGCTCTCACGTGCATGCTCGCTTTCTCTCTAAAATAAATAAATCTTAAAAAAAAAAAAAGTAACCCTGATCTTGTAGAACTTACTTAAGAAAATGGATTCCATGTTCCCAGTACTCTTCTTCTGAGGGCTTGGCTGAAATGACCTCAGTTTATCTTTCTTTTTCAATGCTGGGCTTGAACTCATAACCCTGAGATCGAGATCTGAGCTGAAATCAGAGTCGGATGTTTAACCACCTGAGCCACCCCGCCACCCCAAAACCTGTCTTTTTGAAAAAGAAAAAGAATTCTGCCTCTGCAGAGGAGGTGGAATTCACTCTACCCATTTTGTTTAAGGTTATTTATTTATTTTTATTAAGTAAGCTCCGTGCCCAACGTGGGGCTGAAACTCACAACCCCAAGATTGAGAGCTGCAGGCTCTATGGACTGAGCCAGCTGGGTGCCCCGGCCACTTGGTTTTAAAGGATAATAAGGGCATCTTGCTTCCTGTGTCTCTAATTACATTTAATATTCTTTGCTGATTATTAGAGCCAAGAAGAAAGGCCCATTTTAAGATGCCCCTCAATCTCCTTCACTTCCAATGGATCCTCACGAATTGAATTTCAAAGCCTGTCAGCTTCTTCAACTACCAGATCTAAAGAACACAAATGCTCTCATAATTTCTACTCCTGAGAATCAATGCAGAGAGAACTACTTACAGAAATGGGTTGTGGGCCACGTGTGAAACAGGGGGGGCCTATGCCTCCCGTCCGCATAATGGTAGTTCTCTAGCTCACAAACCCCCTTGGTGGTCGAGGACAGCTTTTCCATTTTCATCTGTATTTTGGCCTGAAAAGATATTAATTGGGAATATGAGAACCGTATCTGAAATCCACTCCAGCCTCAGATTCAGTAACTATAAGGTTTCGAAGCTAAGAGGCAGAAGTCTGTTGAGACCAAAAGTCCAACACCAACACTGTTCCCTCCACACGCAGTGCATTTCCAGGGAGACAGAGGCAGACGGTGGCTACGGTCTCTTTAATTTGCATTACCTCAGAAATAACCCCTGGGTTTCCAGGGCTGGAAAGAGAAAGCTTGCTGAGCCCAGCTTCCCTAAGATTTCCGAAGGCACTAATTTCTTAGCCCAAAGACCTGGAGGGATCACAAGGCAGGCTCTGCTTTTATGGAATGAGAGGAGGAAGGGTATTAAATGAGTTCATTGCTAACTTTAACAAAAATTTATTAGCTGCCTCCGAGTTTGCTGAAACCTTGAGGCTTGGTTTCCTTGTCTGTAAAACGGTAGTCCTGAAAGGCAGCCCTCCACACTTCACACAGGAAGTGGGGAGAACGGACATGACGACGCCTCGGGGTAGGGTGAGCTCTGCGGGAGGCCCGTACACCGCAGCGTCTGCCCGGCCCCTGCAGGGCACACGGCACCATGCCCGCTGCAGAGAGGAGCCAGCACGGCCCGCTCCGACGAAGTGCTTACATGGCGGTGAGAAGGACTAAGTACTCCTGAGGTACCTAGTTGGAGCTAGAGAGGGTTTGTTAAATAAACGGGCCAAGTAAGATTTCAGATTTAAGCAGCACAGACCCATTAAGACATTTCTAACCCCTACGTATACTTAACCCATGTACGTGGGGGTTATAGAGAGATCTGTAAACTGTCAAAATCTGAATTCCTTACACTCGGTCCCTCAGCCACTCTCCAATTACGCCAGATATGGTGTGCACCAAGTTTAGCTAACATTGATTTTTAAGGGACTACACTCCTTTCCCCAATCTTTTTCGGTTCGATGTTTCACCTGGCCCAACCCCAAGAGGTAGGACTCAGCATTTCCAATACAGCTGGGCCAATTCTCAGGGCTGCTGATCTAGAGAAGGTCAAAGCCAGTACCCCACACCACGCTTCCTGACCCCATGCCTCTCAGCATGCCATCCCATGTTCTCTGCATCCTGCCACCTAATTCAAAGAAAACCTTATAAATGATCAGGAGAACAAGGAAAATCCTGGAGGCCTGACATAGGCCTGCGGTGCCATGTACAACTTGCTTACCAATAGAGCCCAGGGTTATGCCCTTGAACCCACAGGGGATGAACGGCGGCCCACACTCCCAGCTCACCCTCAGTACGCCTCCTCCCCAGACCAAACTGCAAAATGTTCATCCAGGTTGGGGAAAGAGGTGCCCCAAAGCCCCCTGCCAAGGTCAAGTTCATTACAGACACTTAAAGCCAAGTCTGGGAAACCATTCTCTCTAAAAGATGGAAAATAGGAAAAATAATATGAAAAACCTTGTAACATCAACTTTTGGTTTTGAACATAGAATGAGAACTTGTTTCCAAACCACTTCAACATAGAATAAATTCTTTGGAGCAGAGGATTTCAGTGCCTGATGGCTGGCACCCAGATCTTGGTTTCTAAAACCATCCTCCAGTAAGAGGAACCAAGGCTCCTTGGAGAAATGGCTGATCCAAGGCAGGAAATACACAGGATGGGCCTAGAACATCTTGTAATGCTAGAAAGTAAGGAAGTGTTCAAAAAAAAAACCCAAAAGCAAAACTCACACTGATGGAAGCGTGTCCAAGGGACATAGGAGCCAACGGAGCTCGTAATGGCCAAGGCAGGAACAATTGGAGGAACAAAATACAGCGGTGCTGGATTACATACAACCCGAAGTGGGGAACACACAGCCAGGAGTCCGCGCTGCCAGCAATGCATGGCCCGGTAACGCACGGGTGGGGGAAGACAGACATAAGCTCGGTACACGCTCCGCCCTGAAGGCGGTGAGACAGGACTTCCCACTCCTCCAGCGCGGGCTGTGTGGACAGCGGGAAAGGAGTACCTTTTACAGAGAAACCTGACAACAGGTCAAGGTCAGGTCCGGCCAGGCGGTCAAGGTCAACACCCAGAGCGATATGGCGTGGTCACAGTCCACGCCTTTGACAGGATGTGATGAGACCTCGTCTCTGCGGCCTCTCCCGAAAAACCCACAAGCCTGGCCAAATCACGAGAAAGTCATCAGACAGACCCCAAGTGAGGGACAGCTGCAAAATGCCTGACCCATCCTCAAAACTGTCACTGTTAGAAAAAACAAGGGAAGTCTGTGAGGCTGTGGCAGCCACCAGGAGCCTGAGCAGACATGATGACTACATTCACTGTGGGGTCCGGGGTGGAGAGAGGGCATGAGGGAGAAAGGAAGGAAATGTGACTAGACTACAGCCTTCTTTCAATAGCAGCGTATCAATACTGGCCCACAAATTACGACAAACGTGGCATACATGTTTGTGATACGTAGGACAGTAACGTCTGAAACGGGGTGCGGGCTGGGGATAGTTTACGCGCACTCTCCGTACTACCCGCTCAAACTTCCTGTGTATCAGACACTATCCTAAAAACTCAAGTGTTCATAAAATATGCAGAGAATAAATTCACTGGAGCAGGATACAGTGGCTTGGGGAGACCGTAGAGACCAGGGCACCTGCATCTTCCCAGAGCTACGGGGCCGTGGCATTAGTAACCCTGTGCCACACGATGCGTGCTGTCTTCCAACTCGGGTTACTAGCCTCGGGCCCGTGTGCCTCTCCCTCCCACTCATACGTGCCTTTGAAAGAAATGAAACTTCCCTTCTTCGGAAAAAGGGAGTCAGCCCCAGGCTCAAAGACTTTTGGCAGGGAAGCAATATTCAGCTAATGTGTGTATAACGTGATTTTAATTTTATGACAGAAGAATGTTAAGTAAGTAACAGGATGGGATTAATACAAGTCATGAGGTAGCCCCGAGAATGGATGAAACGTGCGTACGCCGATGCAGTCCCGCAGGAGTTAGTTCCTCCGTGATCTCTGTGACACACCCACCGGGTAATCATCCAGCCTTTTGGGGGCACATTTCCTGCCATGGGCCACACCAGCTCCGTGGGAGCCCCTTCCAGCTCCGGACAGGACTTGCCACACTGTTCTCTGGTGGGAGCCAAAGTTCCTGCCAGTACCAGCGGCCTCCCTTGTCCCCTCAGAGGCTTCAGAAAACCAGTGGACCATTTCTTGTTCTTGGGACAGCCTTTTGGCTGTGATGGTGGCTGTTTTGACTACTGGTTCCCCCTTTTCTGAGCTAAACCTCCAGTTCCTCTAATTACTTCCCTCTGACAAGGCCTGCCCCCCTCAGGTCCCCACGCTGTCTCTCTGTGTTGATGGGTGGGGCCATCATTTTGTTGGCTGTCATCGACACAGCCCAGGCTTTATCTGAAGATCTTGGGAACTCAGCTGACCAGAGCATACGGTCACCTACAATCCAGCGGCTACTTTCCCCGGACTACCTCACCCTGGGCCTGTGCTCTGGGTCAGAGGGACCAAGGACAGGTGCCCCACGTTTCCTCTGCCGCTGCTCAGTCCATCAAGCCTGCTGGCTGGGTTTTCTGGACTTTGACTCTCCCTGCTAACATCTTCCCATGCTGTCCCTCCTCAGTGCAGGTCAGTAGGGCTGAGGAAGGAGTCCCAGGGTACCAGCCTGCCACTTAAGAATGGGGAGAACCTAGGACAGACACACAAAGCCAATCAATCACTCCTGGTGTGCCTGAAATGAAACGCACACCCTCTCTTCCCCGTCAGCCTCCCCTCTGAAACTTTTCCCTGATGGGCCTACGTCCACAGTTACAAATAAGAACGTGTGAGCTAACAAGAGCCAAGTGACATTTAAAAACAAAATCCTTTCAGACTTTTTTACATTTTATAAAAGTCACATGAGTATGTGTTGAAAATGTTTCTTGTTCTAACAGAGCTTTGAGATTCTGTGACAGGCTTTACCCTGGAAGGCAGCGAGGGATGAAGAGGCCCTGACAGGAGGAGGAGGCCCGTCAGAACCACGCACGGCGAGGCAGCGAGGGCTGGGGAGCAGTGCACTGAGCTCCACGTGTGTTAGCTTTCTGGCTGTTCAAATGATTTTAATACTGGAACTCAGCCACCCGGTTTCTTTTCTTTTAGGAAAATATGTGCACCTGCTTTTTTGTTCAAACAAAAGTATATATTTTTAAAAGATTTATTTATTGGGGGGGAGAGAGTGGGAGGGAGAGAACGCACATGGGGGAGAGGCAGAGGAAGAGAAAGAATCTTAAGCAGACTCCACCTTGAGCGTGGAGCTGGACACGGGGCTTGATCTCACGACCCTGAGATCATGACCTGAGCCAAAACCAAGAGTTGGTTGCTTAACCAACTGTGTCACGCAAGTGCCCAAAACAAAAATATTTGCCATGATCAAATGGGTTAATTCGGGAAAAAGAAAACAAAACAACTGGGCAGTTTTCCATAACTTAGATTTGTCAATTTTAGTCGCTTCTTTGGCCCATGTCCACTCCCTGCCGGCCAGGAGCTCCGTGTCCAGACCTTGCCTGCCAGAGACACAGCCACGAACATGGAGACAAACGAAGAAAGCAGATCTCACGTGGCCCACACCCTTTATTCTCCTTCAAGTGGGGGTCAACTTGAAGTCGCTGACACCTGTCTCGTTACCTGCTCGAGCAGCACGCAGAGTGCAAATGCTTCTCACCACAGCACAACCCCAAGACAAAGGGAAGGCAGAGCACAAAACAGACAGGTTGATTACAAAAACCTAATCGCTTATCTAGAGGAGACTGTTTGCTATTTAGCCCCATAGGCACCTTAAATATCCCAAAGACAGTACTGATTCCGATCATAAAGAAAAGGCCAAATTACTAATATGTCCTCAACCACTTATTTTCTCATTTTAGTGTTTCTGAAACCACAATGCATCTTACAGTTAATGTGATGTTGTAAAGGGTAGGTTGGGGCACCTGGGTGGCTCAGTCAGTTAAGCGTCCGACTCTTGATCTCAGCTCAGGTCTTGATCTCATGGTTGTGAGGTCAGGCCCTGCACTGGGCTCAACGCTGGGCATGGAGCCTACTTAAAAAAAAAAAAAAAGGGTAGTGTTTCTTTCCTGGAAAATTCTTTTAAACCAATAGTCAGCTTTAACATAGCTGGAATCCTAAATTTGAACAAGTGGTATCTTGAAGAAATACAATTACACTTCACATAGTCTGTTTAACAGACAAGAAATCATATTAAATATCAGAAACATTTCCATCAGAAAAGGTTAAAAGGTAAAGATTTTCTATGTTCATGGGTAAGTTTTAGCTACCCAAGTTCGAGTATGTGCCCAGCAAAGAGATGAGGAGCTAAGTCTACGTTTGGTGGCAGGTGCAGTGAGTAGTGGAACCCAGTCATTAGTTCATTAGACATTGAGAACATCTCTCGTGTGCTAGACCAGGGCCCACAGGCCAAATCCAGCCCACACGCTATATTGGTATGGCTCAGGAGCTCAGACTGGGTTTCACCTTCTGAAATGGTTCAAAGAAAATGTAAAAAGAATATTCTACAGCACATGAAAATTACATGATATTAAAATTTCAGTGTCCATAAATAAAGTTTTATTGGAACACAGCCACGCTGACAGAAACCTGAACTACATCCATTTGGACATCCCATGACAGGAACCAGAACTACCCCCTCAAGCAAGGACAACTGCCCGGGGCCAGCAAGACCCTGCGTGACTCCCCCAACGACCACGACCGACCTTTTACCGCCCACCTGCACGCACCCACCAGGCTTCGTCCCACATTCTCCTTATGTAAACCTGCACGTCTTTCCAGCACTTTGGAGATGGTCTTTGAGACACTAGTCCGCTGTCCTCCCAATGTCGGCCTCACTGAAATAAACTCCTTTCTTGTGTCCCACCACTCACCTCTCTGCCTGTGGATTTTGTCAGCGGTGAGCGGCCCGGCCTGGTGTGTTTGGGACCCCAGAGCCAGGTGCTTGACCACCCCTGCACCCCAGCGATGATGCCATTCACTTCTGTACCATCGCTGGCTTGCTACACGGTGGAGCCGCGTGGTGACAAGGCACAGTAGGTGCCACAAAGCTCAAAATATTTACTACGTGGAGCCCTCAGAGGGGGTGAGATGGACCCAAACATCACAGGGGGGCAGAAAGAACAAAGGTCTAGGACAGCATCCTGGGGAGCACCGAGATTTAGGGGGCAAGTGGAGGAGGCTGAGGAGGGAAAGGCAAGTGTCTGGGGGAGAGTGTCTCCCACAGCGTCGACACCTGCTGAGTGCCGAGGAAGTCCCAAGTACATCCCCGAGATTCAGTGACTGCGAGCACAGGTGGCCAGGGGCTCTGGATCTCACCAAAGCATCGAAGGTGGTCTGCAGCTCCTCGCACAGCGTCTCTAGCTCCTTGCTATATTCTGGAAGCGCCTTGTCTGCACCTTCCCCGGAAGCTGGGCTGCTGCCCTGTAACTCTGTCTCATCTTCACTGCTGGACAAAATGGAAAAGAGTGGGAACAAAGTACACTCTGAAAGGACCTTGTCTCATTATGGAAGACCCTAGAAAGAGCTATCTCCACACAACGGTGTCAGGCATTCGTCCCAGGTGTTACTTCGTGTGGTTGTAACATATGATTGCTTATTATTTACAAGCACAATGAACATGTCCACCAGCTCTGCACCAGAGGGAGTCAGCCGGAGGCAGCCCCGTAGCGTCCTTGGTCTAGGGCTCCGTGCTGGGCGTACAAAGATGAACGAGACGTGACCACTTCCCCAGAGTTCACTGTCTGGGAATTGTGTGGTAAGCAAAGCCTGGGGCCTGTGGGGCATGAAATTAATCTAGCATGGTCACATGTTAGGGAAAAACTGAACATAGAAAGAGAACGGACAGTATCAGAGAGCTCCTTATGCAGGCAAGCGAAGAACTGTCTCTTGCTGAACGGGCCTCGGCAGGGAGAGGCAGCAGAGGGCCAGTGGCAAGTGATGTGTGGCGGGAACAGGCCAGAACCGGAGGCAGCAGTGGACACTCTCGACTCTGGCTTATGGACAATGACATAGGAACACAGAATGATAACTTTGAGAATAAGAAACTATACCTGCAGGAAAGTGCGAAGAATAATGAAGCGAACTTTCCAATAGGAATTGGCAACCGCTAACAGGTTTTCTCACGACTCCTTTGTCTTTTTTAAAGAAGTTGCTAAGGGTGGGGGGTGGGGGGTGCCTGGGTGGCTCAGTCAGTTAAGCGTCTGACTTTGGCTCAGGTCATAACCCTGGGGTCCTGGGATTGAGCCCCATGTTGGGCCCCCTGCTCCAGACTCCCTGTTGGGAGTCTGCTTCTCCCTCTCCCTCTACCCCTCCCCCAGCTTGTGCTCTCTCTCTCTAATAAATAAATAATTAAAACATCTTAAAAAAAGAAATTGCTAAGGAAAAATACTCTCCATCCCCCACCTTACTTCAGACACCCGGTCACCAAAGGTAGGAAGTGGGTTTCTCCACACCAAGCAATTCTCACAGTGTGGCCACCAGCAGGGCGTCCCACACGTCAACTCTATGCAGACACTACCTACCGGAGACAGCCTCCGATCCCACAGGTCAACGTTTGGCCCCACAGTACTGTCCCCGCTCAACTCCAGACACTACCTGCAAGTCCAAGGTGCTGGCTGTGCTTCTGACCAACGGGCTGTGAATAAGAGGTTCCCATGAGCTGCCCTCTTGGATTTGAAGGATTTGCTGGAGCAGCTCACAGAACTCAGGAAAATGGTTAACTTACCAGATCGCTGGTTTATTACAAAGGATATGAAAGGATACGAAAGAACAGCCAGATAAAGAGGTATGTAGGGCAAGGTGTGGAAGGGTCCTGAGTACAGGGGATTGGGTCCCTGTGCAGTTTGGGGCCACACTTCCAGCAGGGAGAGGTGTTATTGTTCACCAAACCAGAAGCTCTCTAAACCCCATCCTTTTGGGTTTTTATAGAGGCTTCATTATGTAGGTATGATTGATTAAGTCATTGGCCATTGGTGACTGATTCAACCTCCAGCCCCTCTCCCCTCCCTGAGAGGTAGGGTGAGGGGGGGAGCTGAAAGTTCACGGTCTCCAATCCCCTGCTTGGTTCCCATGGGGCTTTCCAGAAGTCACCTCCTTAGCATGAACTCAGGGGTGGCTGGAAGGGACATGGTATGAATAACAGGACCCTCTGTTCACCTGGATCATTCTGGGGACAAAAGACCAAGTATTAGAGCAGAGGACGCTCCTCGTGCTCTTATCCACTGGGAAGTCAGAAGGGTTTTAGGAGCTGTAGGCCAGGAACACGGAGGGAGACTAAAGAAATAGCTCTATCAACCCTAACAGCACAGAAACAAAGTACAATGTTGTGAAATCGAAGTCCTACTGATCTCCCACGCATCACTCACCCATCCTAAAGGTGCGAGCTTTACGACTGGGCCCGTGTCCTTCCAGTCCATTTCTATAATTCTATATACAGACATAACCGTGAACAATAGGTAGCATAATTTTGTATTTAAAATGGACATACACAGTTTATACTGGTACACATCATTTTACCACTTGCTCTTCTTCTCAATATAATGTAATTCACGCATGTTGATAAAGACTACCACTTCCACGCTAAAAGACCCCCGGGAGGCTTATGCCTGATCACTGCGGGTGCAGGGCTTAGAGCACGCGGAACTCTATACGTACTTACCATAACCTGATTTTCAGGTTGGCAATACTATTCGCAGTAGCAAAACCTGTGTCATTGAGGGTTTCCCATTTCAGGATTAAATTATGCCAATCAGCTGCATTGTCCTTAATTTTTCTCGCGCTGACAGATAAGACAGGTTTTCTGGGCGCTGTACTTCCAACAGTGTTTGCTGATAGGGAGTAAAAGAAACATAATGATTATGAAATTTCTGAAAATAAATAAAAGGAACCTCATTTAAAATGGAGCTGAAAGAGCAGCTCTCATGCACACATGACTTGCTGTGGCCTGCACAGCCCACAGGAAGGAGGAGGATAAGAATTATTATGACACGGGAGGACATTTTTCATGTAGGAATTTCATTTCCTGCATTTAAGAAAAAGAAGAGTGCTCCCTGCTACGGCGACGATGCACCAACCGCCACTTGCAGCTGATGAGAAACCACTACAACCTCAAACTCTTGTTCTTCTCCACAGAACATGTGTTCGACGCCTCCCCACTTCCCCCTAAAACCTAATTAAAGCTGACCTTCCCTTTGTCTCTTCCGACTTGCCTGCCATTCGTCATAGTGAATTGTCCTGAATTGCAATGCCTTTGTGATTCCTGAATAAAAACATTTTTTAAAAAGATTTTATTCATTTATTTGACAGAGAGACAGCAAGAGAGGGAACACAAGCAGGTGGAGTGGGAGAGGGAGAATTAGGCTTCCCGCTGAGCAGGGAGCCCGATGCGGGGCTCGATCCCAGGACCTGGGATCATGACCTGAGCTGAAGGCAGACGCTTAATCAACTGAGCCACCCAGGCACCCCTAAACTCATTTTTTTACTTAGAGATGTTCTTTGCTCTGTTTATTTTTTTAAAAGATTTTATTTATTTATTTGAGAGAGAGCAAGCAAGAGAGCACAAGCAGGGGGAGCAGCAGAGGGAGAGGGAGAAGCAGGCTCCCTGCTGAGCAAGGAGCCTGATGCGGGACTGGATCCCAGGACCCGGGGGTCATGACCTGAGCCGAAGGCAGATGCTTAACCAACTGAGCCACCCAGGCGCCCCTCTTTGCTCTGTTTAAAGTTTACATTACTTGGTGGTCAGAGTGGGATCCGAAGGAGAGGACTCCAGGGGACGACAACCCTCAAGCCTGAGCAAGGTGTCCTCGTGGAGCCCTTGTGCTCACCCCTTTGGAGAGTCTCTCAGATTTTGAGCCCTCCCTTTGGTGGAGCGCCCGACTTTATTCAGGATCTGTTTAAAGTACTCGCTTATTTTCTGAACCTCAGATTTTGAGTAATGGGATTTTGATTTTCTACACTCTCTCAGGAGGGTCCTCCTTCTGGGACCCCATCTGGTTTTATGTTTAAAAGCTATGGTCCTGGGGCACCTGGGTGGGTCAGTCGGTTAGGCATCTGTCTTCGGCTCAGGTCATGATCCCAGGGTCCTGGGATTGAGTCCCACATCAGGCTCCCCACTC
Source organism: Ailuropoda melanoleuca (assembly GCF_002007445.2). NCBI lineage: Eukaryota > Metazoa > Chordata > Mammalia > Carnivora > Ursidae > Ailuropoda > Ailuropoda melanoleuca. The sequence goes on from NC_048231.1 coordinate 39,241,163, forward strand.
AGAGGGAGTCTGCTTCTCCCTCTGCCCCTCCCCCGTCTCGTGCTCTCCTTCTCTCTCCCCCTCTCAAATAAATAAATCTTTAAAAGAAATAAATAAAAGACATTTTTAAAAAGCTATGGTCCCTCATTATTATTTACTTATTTATTTGTATTCAAGGATATTAACATACAGTGTTATATTGGTTTCAGGTGTTCAATATAGTGATTCAACACTTCCATCCATGACCAGTGCTCATCACAGGTGCACTCCTTCACCCTGATCACCTGTTCCCCCATCTCCCCCCATAACCATCAATGTGTTCTCTATAGTTAAGTCTTTTTTGTTCCTTTTTTGTTGCTTCTTAAATTCCACATATGCATGAAATCATATGGTATTTATTTTTCTCTGACTGACTTATAAAGAACTTACACAATCTAACACCAAAAAAGCAATAATCCAATAAAAAAATGGACAGAGGACCTGAATAGACATTTTTCCAAAGAAGACAAACAGATGGCCAACAGGCACGGGAAGAGACGCTCAACATCACTGATCATCAGGGAAATGCCAATCAAAACTGATGTGGGAAACAAAAGCAAAAGAAAAATTATTGAATTTCCTTACTATTTACAACCCATTGACAAGCCCTTAAAATAGGCCGAGTGACATTCCTCCAGGAACTCAGCTGCCTCAATGCTAACACCTCGCTAAGGGCAAAAGGCAACCTTAGCCTGACCCCCTCCCCTGAGGATCCTGTAAGTCTACTTTAAATAAAAATTCCTGCAGAAATTTCCTTTATCTCTAAAGCCAAGATACATGTCGGCAATCAGCCCCCAAGCATATGGCCCAGCGGTATACATCTGAAGGGTCTCAGGACTAAGGTTTTATTAGACGGTAATAAATGACGTTTTCCCAACAACAGCTAGCACCCTCCAGGTCCTGGAAACCTTGCTTCCAAAATTCTTTAGACTTATGCTCTCCCGAACCCCTCCCCCAACTTGAAATTATATAATGGGCCACTCCTCACAACCCCTGTACAACTTTTTTTTTTTTAAAGATTTTATTTATTTATTTGACAGAGATAGAGACAGCCAGCGAGAGAGGGAACAACAAGCAGGGGGAGTGGGAGAGGAAGAAGCAGGCTCATAGCGGAGGAGCCTGATGTGGGGCTCGATCCCACAACAACAGGATCACGCCCTGAGCCGAAGGCAGACGCTTAACCGCTATGCCACCCAGGCGCCCCCCCCGCCCCGTGCAACTTTCTGCCCATGGGTCCTGACCCTGTGCTTTAATAAAACCACCTTTTTGCACCAAAGATGTTTCAAGAATTCTTTCTTGGCCATTGGCTTCCAACCCTAACGTCTCTCCTACATCAAAAACCACAATGAGATATCACCTCACACTTGTCAGAATGGCTAGTATGGAAAAGACAAGAGGGGCTCCGAGGTGGCTCAGTCAGTTAAGCGTCTGCCTTCGGCTCAGGTCTTGATCCCAGGGTCCTGGGATCGAGCCCTGCATCTGGCTCCCTGCTCAGTGGGGAGTCTGCTTCTCCCTTTCCCTCTTCCCCTTCCCCTGCTCATGCTTGCTCTTTTTTTCTCTCTCTCAAATAAATAAAAAATTTAAAAAAATGAAAGAGAAGACAAGAAATAAGAGGCGTTGATGAGGATGTGGAGAAAAAGGAACCCTCGTGAACTGCTGGTGAGAACACATTTTGACTAAATGGACCAACTTAACCAGAGATGAGTTAAAACTTCAAAGGCCATTATGGGGAACTCTCGACCCCCCCAAACTTTTCTCAGAACCTAATTAGAAAGCTCTGACTCTAAAATTAAACAGACTCCATGGGATGCCCAATTTAATGGGTACCTGGAAGTTTCTAAACAGATTCAGGACTCTCAAGTCACCTCTTTATAAAATACTGATTCCCAAATTAATCAAGCAACAAACAATTAGAAGAAGACAAAAATCTGAGGCCTCTTGCTCCCCTCCTGTCCTCTTGGTCTCAGGGCGCACAACTGCCATCTTACGCAAAGCCCACCACCACCTTCCCCTTTCCCTCCCGCATGGCCCCCACTTCCTTTATACCCTGCACTTCCTCATTCGATCCTCTCTCTGAACAACCTTCCCTTCCTTTCCCAAACCCATTAAAACCTATCCCATTAAAGTCAGACCCTCTGAGGATCCAATGCTAAACCCCTAGTTTCTTGTGTGCCCTGGACTAAAGGTGAATTAGGAGTTATAGTCAAAGACTTTCCCAAAGTGAGATCTGGGAATCTCAGATTTGCTGAGTAATTTAAGATGGTGATTCAAACTTATCAACTGGGTTTCTCAGATTCACATCCACTATTGCACATGCTTGCTGTCGAGGGCCCATCCCAGCACTGGATGAACTCTGCCACTGGGATAATCCTGGTGAGAGAGGACGTCAGGGGCCTCCATCCTGACCTCAATCAGTACTTCCTAAATGACTAAGTTCTTCTTTTCAGCTTATCTCTTAACTCAGGCAAAAGAGCCAGCTGGCAACGCATCCCATGAGGGGAACCAAAACTACCCCCTCAAGCAACAAGGGCTGCGCTGAACCAGCAAGACCCCTCGTGACTGACCCCACGAGACCAGACCTTTGCTGCCCCCTGCACACACCCACCCACCTTCGTCCCATATTCTTCTTCTATAAACCTACAAGTATCTTCAGCATTTTGGAGATGGTCTTTGAGAAGCTAGTCCACTGTCCTCCCGGTGTCGGCCTCACTGATATAAACTCCTTTCTTGTGCCCCCACCACTCACCTCTCTGCCTGTGGATTTTGTCAGCGGTGAGTGGCCAAGCCTGGTGTGTTTGGGACCCCAGAGCCAGGTGCTCGTGCACTCCTGCACGCCAGCTACATGGAGAGAGCTCTAGAACCACAGATAGGGTACTACCCCCTGACTTGCTATATGATCGAGCTCCTGCAGGTGCAATGACTTTACCAGGCAATTCCTAGAGCATTCCCAGGCTTGTACCCAGAAGCCTGACGAACCCATGCATGATTATTAGAGTTGGCTCCTAATTATTGTTTGTATTGTTTGTTTGTTTTTTTAAGAGAGAGAGAAAGAATCTTAAGCAGGCTCCACGCTCAGCGCAAACCCGATGCAGGGCTTGATCTCATGACCCTGAGATCATGAACAGAGCCAAAATCAAAAGTTGGATGCTTAACCAACTGAGCCACCCAGGTGCTCCTCCAAATTGTTTTTATTTTTTTTTAAAAGATTTTATTTATTTATTTGACAGAGATAGACAGCCAGTGAAAGAGGGAACACAAGCAGGGGGAGTGGGAGAGGAAGAAGCAGGCTCATAGCGGAGGAGCCTGATGTGGGGCTCGATCCCATAACGCCGGGATCACGCCCTGAGCCAAAGGCAGACGCTTAACGACTGTGCCACCCAGGCACCCCTCCAAATTGTTTTTAAGGAAAATTCTGGTCTTCCTTTAAACACTGAATCTACTTGGGTAGCCTTGAACTCTGTGTTCATTATTGGGCGGATCTTCTAGTTAAAAGGACCAGGATGAGGGGCTCCTGGGTGGCTCAGCTGGTTAAGCATCTGACTTCCACTCAGGTCAAGATCTCAGGGTCCTGGAATAGAGCCCTGAAGCAGGCTCCCTGTGCAGCAGGGGGTCTGCTTCTCCCTCTGCCCCCCACTCATGCTCTCTCTCTCTCAAACAAATAAATAAAACCTTAAAAAAAAACCAACCTTAATAAATCCCCCTGCCCTTGGCCATCCCAATTAGCAACTTCCCTTTTTCCCATTTATATATGAAAAGGAAGGGAATTCTCTGAGGTTACTCACCCCAAACACGGGGATCACCATCGACCCCATAGGGCATTACAGCCAACAACACACCGTGTGGCACCAGGGACCTTGCCTCAGAGCCATTCCGGCCACCACCCTTTCGGCTAAGGGCAGCGAGGAGACAGTCCTGGGACCCCTGTAGCCATCCCCGTGCCCTGTGCAGTAGAGGTCCTCCTGAACACCCACCACACTCCAGCCAGTCATGTCCCTCCTACGAAATCCTCTTCCTAACTACTCCTCCCAGAACTCCTTGCTGCAGTTACCTCCCTGCTCATGCCTGACTCAGATCCCTCCTGACTCCCTCCCGCGATGACTTACAGCCTTCGGATGACGCTGTCTTCTCATGGTTCTCGGATGGTTTTTATTTGAGAGGTGGAAATGGTGAATGTTGTGCTGGATAGACACTTGCAACTCCCTTTGAAGGAATGAGTGATACCTTTACCTTTGGCTACTTCACCCCAACAAGCTGAGCTGTACACCCCCACATGGCGGGCATACTCGCCAAGGGCACAACTGCTAACATTTACGCTACAAGCACATATGCCTTAGGAGTGGCTCACAATTTTGTAATGTTATGGAAAAAATGTGGCTTCCTACTTTTAGCAGGGAGAAATTAATTTTATTTTATTTTACTTATTTTATTTATTATTATTTTTTTTTTTTTTAAAAGATTTTATTTATTTATTTGACAGAGATAGAGACAGCCAGCGAGAGAGGGAACAGGGAGAGTGGGAGAGGAAGAAGCAGGCTCACAGCAGAGGAGCCCGATGTGGGGCTCGATCCCACAACGCCGGGATCACGCCCTGAGCCGAAGGCAGACGCTTAACCGCTGTGCCACCCAGGCGCCCCTATTTATTATTTTTTTATTTTCTAAAGATTTTATTTATTTGAGAGAGAGAGGGAAAGGGGGGGAGAGCACAAGCTGGGGGCGGGGGAAGAGACAGAGGGAGAGGGAGCAGCAGACTCCCCGCTGAGCAAGGAGCCTGATGCAGGATTCGATCCCAGGACCCTGGGATCATGACCTGAGCTGAAGGTAGACGTTTAACTGCCTGAGCAGGGTCAGAGAGAAGCAGGCTCCCCCCTGAGCAGGGAGCCTGACACGTCATGGGGCTCAATCCCAGGACCCTGAGATCATGACCCAAGCTCAAAGGCTCTGCCCCCCACAAATAAATAAATAAAATCTAAAAAATAAAATAAAAAACATAAAGGAGTTTTGGACAATCTACTTGCTGAACAAGGAGGTATTTGTGCAGTAGCAAATACCACCCGTTGCACGTGGATAAATACCTCTGGAGAGATAGAAACCCACTTACACAAGATCAGGGAACAAGAGCACTGATTACAACAAATTTCACCTAATGACCCCTGGTCTTTTGATCTATTTAGCTGGTTACCTTCAGGTTCGAGCTCCTGGTTTAGAACCATCATACTAGATTTGTCATATTATTTTTAATTCTGTATTTTTTTAAAGATTTTACTTATTTATTTATTTATTTATTTGAGAGAGAGAGAGAGGAGACAGCACAAGCAGGGGGAGCGGCAGAGGCAGAGGGAGAAGCAGGCTCCCCAGTGAGGAGAGAGCCAGATGTGGGACTCGATCCCAGGACCCTGGCAACATGACCTGAGCCGAAGGCAGACACTTAACCGACTGAACCACCCAGGAGTCCCAAGATAGAGATTTTAGATGGGAAGTGCTGAGGTCTCCCTCCTACCCCTTCTTGTCACTTACACATGGCTTCAATGGTCTCCTCTAGTTATGCACTTTCCCTCTGACGGGACGGGACAACCAGGAAAGGTCCTTTCTGACACCCAAGGACAAAGCCACTAAATGCAGAAAACCTGACTCTTGATAAAGTGATGTTTTTGAGCAAAGACTTTGATCACAAGGGAGAAATGTGAAAATAAAGGAAACTTCATTTAAAATGAAGTCAGGAAGCCCTGGAGAGGAGGGTGCTCACACACACACACCCCTGCCGCAGCCCGCACAACCAGCAGGAGTAAGGAAGAGAAGTCTGATCTCTACTAGGGAGGACAGACTTCACACAGCAATTTTATCTCCTGCTTTTAAGGAAAGGAAGGAAGAGCCCTCTCCACCCCAGCAATAATGCACTAACCACTGCCAGCAGCCAATGGAGAAACCACTGTGCAGAAACCACTACAAACTCCAACTTTTGTTATTCTGTAATACACTTTTGTTTACAACTCTCCCCAGTTTCCTCCTAAAACCTAAGGAAAGCTGACCTTCCCTTTGTCTCTTCCAACTTGCCAGAGTTCACCGTAGCTTGCCTGTCCCAAATTTCCTGTTTAAAGTTAACAAATTTATGGTCTTAGTTGGAGAGCAAATATATATATATAATATATATATATATATAATATATATATATATGTATATACATATAATATATGTATATATTATATATATATATTTTTTCTTCTATCAGAAACAGCCAGATGGAAGAGATGCACAGAGCAAGGTATGTGGAAAGGGGTATGGAGTCTCCATGCTCTCCAAGCACACTACTCTCCTCGAATCTCCATGAGTTCACCAACATGGAGCTCCCCAAATCCCATCCTTGTGGGCTTTTATGGAGGGTCATTACATAGGCTTGGTTGATTAAATCACTGGGCACTACCCATTGATTCAACTTCCAGCCCCTCTTCCCGGGGGGGGGGGGCACTAGGGAGGTAGGTGGGACTGAAAGTTCCAACCCTTTAATCACATGATTGGTGTGTGTGCTTGGGAACCAGCCCCCATCCAAAGGTTACCTAGAGGTTTTCCCAAAAGTCACTTCATTAACGTAACGAAAGACACCTTGTTCACTCTCACACTTCGGAAGTACTAAGGGTTTTACCTCTCTGCCGAGAACAGGACAAAGGCCAAATATTTACTTCTTATTATAAACCACAATCACAGCCTGTTATGCAAGTCCCATCTACCACTTCTCCAGCTTCTCCCAGCTTGCTCTCTATGCCTTGGGGCTGGCTCTGTGCACGTTCTGACTTTGACCTAGAATGTTTCTCCGGTCTATGTATGTCCCCACTCACTTGGCTAACTCCTAGTATCCTTTAAGGCTCTGCTTATTTAAATACCCCTTCATTTTTTACTTATACAACTAATCAACAATATGCCAGGCATGGGGATCAAGTGACTGAATGGGACATACCAGGACCATTTTCATGGAATTTACTTTCCAAAGAGGAGGTGGATAATAGACAACCAGATGACCATGATCAATTCAGACTGTGATAAGCGCCATGTGGAAAAGAAAATGGGGTTTTGTGTTAGAGTGAACCCCTGAAGAAATGTCATTTAGGCTGGAACCTGCATGATGAGAGGTCAGCAGTATGGGTTCTAATGTGAGAATGAACTTGGTGAGTCTGAAAAACTAAGCAAGACCAGTGTGTCTATGATGAGGGATAGAAGCAGAAAAATGTCCACCTTCAGTCCGGAAGGCTGACCTTTAGCCTACGTAGTTCCAACAAGGATTCAAATATGTGCTGGTTGCTACACTCTTAAAGGGTCTCATGACTGCCTGTAAATCTCACCAATAGTTAATATCGAACTGAATGATAAGCATGAGAGAAATCTTGCGAAAGTAGTTTAAGGAGTAGAAATTCAGAGAAACATTTATGATATAACACTCCCTGTGTGTCTCCTCCCTCTTGACCAGTAAGCATATAACCACCAGCTTCATACAGAAAAAATGCAGCCCTTTCTGCCCATGGGTCCGGTTGCCATGCTACTTAAATAAATTTACTAAGTTGCACCATGCAACATCCCAAGAATTCTTTCTCGACCTTTGTGCTCGATGACCCCACACCATCTAGAATAGAATGGCGGTGGGAGGGGGGAATAGGTGAGGGGGCAGTCAAGCAACTGGAACCTTACAGACCAAGATAAAGAGTTTAGATTTATTCCAAGTCAGTAGAAAGGAAGCAATAAGCTCTGACATGATCTGATTTGGGTTTTCAGAAAGTCACTCCTTCGACAAGGAAATCTTCCTGGATTTCCCAGGTTGGTTTAGAACGCATTGCACTAGATCTGAAACAACCTCTTCTTCAGCTATCACTGACATTCACTGGCCTGGTATATTTGCTTGTGTAATGTCTAAATTCCCTGCTAGACTGTAAGTCCACCCGAATAGTGACTACGTCTTGTTTCCTAACCTCAGCACACAGTAGGTTCTGAATAAAATGTGTTAAATGGAGAAATAGTCCCTACCCCCTGCACTATAATCTTCTAAGGGTTTCCTTCCTCCAGTAGGGGCTCCTTGAGGGCAAGACCCCATCTTATTCATTCTCTGTCTGCTCCATACCCAGCACGTATTTAGGAACCAAAATCACAGTTCTAACTTCAAGAAACTCAGGCCAGTAGGGAAAGAGCCCAGTATCAGAGTCACAGCACAGAGCAGAGTGAGGTTAGGCACAGTGGCTACCTCACTTATCCCTTAGGAGGAGCGGCTCCCAATCTGTTCGCATTACTACAGGGGATCCCTGTGAGGCTCAAACAAGCTGACCCACATAAAGCACTTGGGACACTACTTGGCACACAGTGAGCACTAGCTGAATGACAGCTTTTATTACAAGCAACAAACTCTGTGGCGGGTAATCCTGAGGGTAATTCAGGGAAAGGTATCGGGAGGAGCTGGGCATGCAAGGCTTGGCGCCCAATGTACTCCGCTAACGCTAGTTTACAATGACAATGACAATTTGAGGGTCAGGATCTGCGAACACTCCGCTCCATCCAAGTCGTTCTACGCGTGAAAAAACCCGAGGCGCGGCCAAACTGACGGGCTCCCCGGCCGATGGCCGAGCCTGCGCAAGGCAAGCGGGATGGGCTGGGCCAAGGCAGGGACCCCCATTCACGCCGGGAGGTCCGGCCTCCCGCCCAGCCCGCAGGCCAAGCCCGCACTCTCAAAGTCTACCAGCCCGGGGGATCGGACCCGTCCCACGCACCTGCCATGCGTCCGCAGATATCCCGGGAAGGAGCCCGAAATCCCGCCCACGCCCGCCGGAAGCGCGCTGACGTCTCTTCCGTGCCGCTCAGCTGGCCAGCCGCCGCTTGTGGCTCTGCCGCTCTAGCCGCCGGCCATCTCTCAGCGGTGCCGGCCCGGTTGCCCAGGAAACGGGCTCCCGGCAGCCCCCGCGGCCCGGAGCCGGTCCCCGCCTCCTCCGGCCGGGCCGGGCCAACGAGTCCGGAGGGGCCGCCGCGGGAGGTGAGTCCGGCAACGCCGCTGTCGGCCCCTCTGCCCCCGCCGTCCGGCCCGCGCCCCTTTCACGGCCTCCCCGCCGCCGCTCACGCCTCCCTCAGGCCGCCCTTCCCTGGCCTCGGCGCCTCAGGGGCGCACTGCCCGTCTCGCCCCCGTTCCCAGCCCCCGCGTCGCCCGCGCCCGGTGGCCGAGCCCGAATGCCGCAGAATTTGAGGCACCAGGGTGGGCGCCTGGCAGAAGCCAGCGGTCCGCCGAGGGCGGCGGTGGTGGTCCACGGGTGCTCGGCCCCCTGGCCTGCCGACACCATCCCCGGGCCCTCGCTCCTCCCACTCCGCGCCTTCCCTCCCCTCTGCCGCACCCTCGTCCTTCATCCCTCGGCCGTCATCCCTCATCCCTCTGCCCTTGTCCCTCGTTCCTCTTCCCTCTGCCTGCCGGCCGCAAGCGCGGCGTCTCAGGATTGACTTTGCGTTCGGTCCCCCGACCCTGCCAGTCCCGTCCCTTCCTCCGCGCACCGGCGCTGCTGGCACAGAGCTTGGCACGTACCCAGTAGATGCTCCGGAGGTGTTCGTTAAATGGATAAATGAAGAACTCTTCCCTCAGTGCTGCGTTAAGGCCTGGGAGGCAGAATAGGTACTGCGGCTTCAAGAGTGGGGTACCCAGGAGTCAGACCCGGATTCGGGTCACGGCACTGCCCCTTCCTAGCTGTGTGCTCGGGCAGGTGATACCATCTCGCTATGCTGCAGTTTCATCATCGGTAAAAGGAGATGATAAAGGTTTCTACCTCTGTTTTGGCGGGAGGATCAAAAGGGTCAGTGCCTGTGAAGTGCTAAGCACCGAGCCTGGCTCCTGATAGATTTCAGCAAGAGGTAGCCCTCCTGTAGTTACCCACATGCCCTGCTTCCGCTTCTCTTCCCCGCTCTGTGTTCTTCCTCACTTTATCGCTGAGACTCAGGAATCTTACTCTGTTCTGTTCCTTCTATTCCATCTGTTGGCAGAATGTGGGGTCCCAGCCTGGGCGCACACTTGCTTTACCTGCTGAAGTGATGAGTTGCACTTAGGGTTGACTCCATTCTTGTAAACCTAGCATGAACAGAATCTGGGAGTAAAGCCCCTGTATCTTGTGCAGCCACCATCGTCTCCTGGTCTGCTAAGCTGCAAGGCTTTTTGTACTCACTCTCCCACACCCAGCAGAGTGCGCCTTGATAAGCCTCTGACCTTGCGGTTTTTTTGATAGCGTAACTTATATCCCATGTTCATTCATTCACCAGGTATTATTATTGGGGTCCCTTCTATGTCAGCCACTTAATGGGTTCTAGGGATGCTGTGGTCCCAGTCCCTGCCCTCAGGGAGCTTTCTAACCAGAGAACCAGCCTGTGCAGGTATAGGGGATGCTCTGAGTTTTCAGGACTTGCTTTGAGACTGTGGCAGGGAAGATGGGTTCAGGACAGTCCTTCTGAAGGGGTGACTAGTAACTGGCTTGCTTAGGTCGAAGTTATTTTGTAGCCCCATTGTGTTTTTCAATAGAAGATTGGCTTCTACTGGATTTGTTTTTATTTTCTCCTAGAAAGATAACAAACACTTCAAGTTTGAGGAAGACTATTTTATATTAGCTTCTGTATAGTTTGGACAAAATGGCTCCTGGAACTTAGTGGGGAAAAAAGGAAACAGCATTAGAAAAAGCAGTTGATTGAACTTGAAAAAATGAAGGAAAGATCAGGTAACAGTTATACATAGAAGGAAAACAAGCTTTGGTGTCAAGCATGGAGAGATTTCTAGATGTAGGAAAGCACAAGGAGCTTGGTAGAATCAGGAGGGAGTAGTTAACAGCTCTTGTGAACTCAGGTAGAAGTGAGCAATTGTTCAAATTGTGTGTTCAGTTCAAACCAGTGTATTAGTTGGGCCTGGGCTTAAGAGACCAGTGCATTTTTGCATTTTTGCATATTGGTGGATGTAACTGAGGTAGAGTGGTCTTATATTTTGGGTTGTCATCTTTGGGGAATCTTGGCATAGTGTTTTGAGAGCTTAATTTAACAAATAGTTGTTGAGTGCTGATTGTACCATACTCTTTTGGTCATTGAAAGCACCACAAGGAGTGTAGACTGGAAGGACATGGGTGGAGACTACAGAGTCCGTTAGAGAAGCTAGAAAACAGATGATGGGCTGCTGTGTAATAATGAGGTGCTGAGTGTTCTCTGAAAGCAGAGAAAGACCAACTAAGGGTCAGAGGGAGTCTGCGAAGGTTTCCTAGGGGAGAACTAGTTCTTACAGGGTGTGGGGGGAGCAGGAAGGAAAGAGGGGGTCTTTGCAAAGACATACAGGTCATGGCGTGTTCAGGGACTGTGGCAGGAAGTCCACTGCAGCTGCAGTGTGGAGTGTGTGGAAGGAAGAGTGGCCTGGCATCAAGCGAGATACAGGCCATTTGTTTTCTAAAGATTTATGTATTTATTTGAGAGAGGGAGAGTGCAGGGGGAGGAGCAGAGGAGAGTGAATCTCAAGTAGACTCCATGCTGAGCCCAGAGCCCAACACGGGGCTCAATCTCACCACCCCGAGATCACGACCCGAGCTGCAATCAAGAGTCCGATGCTTAACTGACCGCCACCCAGGTGCTCCCAGACCATTTTTTTAAAAACGTTCCCCTTCCACGCTTTCATCAGGCTAGCCTGTGTGCACTGGATAGGCAGCCAACAGGTATGGCCGTAGGGAAGTGACAAAATTTCATCTGGAATGGGGCGCCTGGGTGGCACAGCGGTTAAGCATCTGCCTTCGGCTCAGGGCGTGATCCCGGCGTTATGGGATCGAGCCCCACATCAGGCTCTTCTGCTATGAGCCTGCTTCTTCCTCTCCCACTCCCCCTGCTTGTGTTCCCTCTCTCGCTGGCTGTCTCTATCTCTGTCCAATAAATAAATAAAATCTTAAAAAAAAAATTTCATCTGGAAGATAAATGACTGCTTCAGTCCCATTATGCTCAGCTGCGAGATTTTAACACTTAAAAGAATGATAGATGTTGTAGCCAGACTTTAAAAATAGATTGTACAACAGGGATACTAATTGTCTTCCTAGAGATTTTGCAGACAATCCTCAAACCATTTGAGTTGTAGACTGCTCTTGCAATTCATGGTTCCTGTAGTACTAAGTGAATTATTTAGACTATGTATTGATATCCTTGCTCCAGTTTTGAAAAACTGCCCACCAAGGGGGCATTAGGGTGCTGTCAGTCAGCATGAAGATCAGCTGACCCCCTTGCAGGTGTAGGGGGTTGATGGTAGGTACCACCGGGGGAGGGAAGCATCCTGACTAGAAGACTGTTGCAGAGTGGTGTTTTGTCTTTTTAATGGAAATATTTCTGACTAAGGAGGCATTATTGATTTTAAGATTGGATTGAGAATATTCTTTTGCAGTGAGACCTGAAGTTAACATTTTATTATTCATTCAACAAATTTTTGTTGCATATCTACTCTGTGCCAAAGATATTGTTAGGTGCCAGGCTTTTCATTTGTTGCTTATATTTTCATGAGTGGTGATCATTAAACTGCTTAGTAAATAAAGGGGCTAAAGTTTGTGGTGAGAATGTGAAGGAAGTACACAAGGTGACATTACAGGGAGGAGGGGCCGATGGACTGCAAGCGGTCTGCTCAGGGAGGCCCTTTGTGAAGCCAGGTTTGTGGGTGAGATGAAAGATCACTGGAGTAGGGGGAATAGAGGTCTGAGGAGGGAAACAATGGGTCAGTGAAGCAGGAGCTTGGCAGGCAGGTGGGGAGGGACAGGGATGTGAGGGGGGAGCCAGGAAGGGTGCACAGAGCCTTATGTAGGCCACTGAGAGGCATTGGGTTTTTCTGGGAGAACTGGGGAACCCCTGAAGAATTTTGAATAGTATGGGTAGTATGAGACCCACCCATTTCTCTTTCAAAGAACTCTTATTAAAAAAAAAAGAGAGAGAGACTTTATTTTTTCAGAGCAGTTTTAGGTTCACAGCAAAGTCGAAGGTGCACATTTCTTATATGCTCCCGCCCCTACACATTCAAGGCCTCCCCCAGTGTCAGCATTAGAACGTTTGTTACAATTGATGAACCTACATTGACACATCATAATCAACCAGAGTCCGTCATTTACTTTAGGGCTCACTTTTGGACGTGTACATCGTGTGGGTTTGAACAAATGTATCATGACATGTGTCTGTCATTATGGTGTCAGTATTTTCACTGCCCTAAAAATCTGTGCTTTTGTTTATTCAGTTTATTCATCCCTTCCCCTCCCCCCACAACCCCTGTCAGCCGTTGATGATCTACTGTCTCCATAGTTTTGCCTTTTCCAGAATGTTAACATTGTTGGAATAATACATGATGTAGCCATTTCAGATTGGCTTCTTTCGCTTAGTAATGTGCATTTAAGGTTCCTCTCTCTCATGATTTAATAGCCCATGTCTTTTTAATGCTGAATAACATTCCAACGTCTGAATGTATTTATACATTCACCTACTAAAGGACATCTTAGTTGCTTACAAGTTTTGACAATTATGAATAAAGCTGATATAAATATCTGGGTGAAGATTTGTATGTGAACATACATTTTCAACTCCTTTGGATAAATACCAAGGAATGTAATTGCTGCATGATAAGATTATGTTTAGTTTAGTTGTTTTGTTTTGTTTTTTTTTAAAGTAGGTTCTGTGTCCAGTATGGGGCTTGAACTCACAACCCCAAAATCAAGAGTTGCATGCTCTACAGACTGTGCCAGCTAGGTACCCCAGGTTATGTTTAGTTTTGTAAAAGAGCAAACAAAACACCAAATTGTCTTCCAAAGTGACTGTATCATTTCATATACCCACCAGCAATGAATGAGAGTCGGTGTTGGGGATTTTGGTGTTGTCAGTGTTGGTGTTGTCAGTGTTCGGGATTTTGGCTATTCTAATAGGCATGTATCTCATTTTAATTTGCATTTCCCTGATGACATGATATAGAACACCTTGTCATATGCTTATTTGCCATCTGTATATCTTCTCTGGCTAGGTGTCTACTAGGTCTTTGGCCCATTTTTTAATTGGGTTGTTTCTTATTGTTGAGTTTTAAGAGTTCTTTGTATATTTTGGGTAACAGCTCTTTGTCAAATGTGTCTTTTGCAAATATTTTCTCCCAGTCTGGCTTGTCTTCTTATTCCCTTGAGATTGTCTTTTGCAGAGCTTTTTAGTTTTAATGAAGTCTAGCTTATCAATTATTTCTTTCATGGATCATGTCTTTGGTGTTGTATGTAAAATATCATCACCATACTCAAAGTCATCCATGTTTTTGCTTTTGTTGTCTTTTTTTTTTAAGATTCTATTTATTTGAGAGTGAGAGTGAGAGAGCGAGTGAGAGAGCACAAGCAGGGGGAACGGCAGAGGGAAAGGGAGAAGTAGGCTCCCCACTGAGCAGGGAGTCCGACACAGGATTCAATCCCAGGACCCCAGGATCATGACCGAAGGCAGACACTTAACTGACTAAGCCACGCAGGTGCCCCTCTCCCATGTTTACTTGTAGGAGTTTTATAGTTTTGTGTTTTACATTTAAGCCTATGATCCATTTTGAGTTAATTTTTGTGAAGGGTGTAAAGTCTGTGTCTAGATTCCTTTTTTTTTTTTTACACGTGGATGTCCAGTTGTTCCAGCACCATTTGTTGAAAAGACTGTCACTGCTCCATTTATTGCCTTTGCTCCTTTGTCAGGGATCAGTTAACTATATTTGTGTGAGTCTATTTCTGGGTTCTCTATTTTGTTCTGTTGATTTATTTGTCCTTTTGCCAATACCACACTGTCTTGATTACTGTAGCTTTATAATATGTTTGGCAGTTGGGTAGTATCAGTCCTCCAGCTTTGTTCTTCTCCTTCAATATTGTGTTGGCTATTCTGGTTCTTTGACTCTCTATAAAACTTTAAAATAGTTTTGTTGATATCCACAAAATAATTTGCCTGGAATTTTGATTGGGATTGCATCGAATGTGTAGAGCAAATTGGGAAGAATTAACATCTGGACAATAGGGTATCTTCCTGTCTATGAACATGGGATGTCTTTCCATTTATTTAGTTCTCTGATCTTGTTCATGAGAGTTTTGTAGTTTTCTTCATATTGATCTTACACATATTTTGTTAGATTTATATATATATATGTATTTCAATTTGGGGAATGCTAATGTAAATGGAATTGTGTTATTAATTTCAAATTCCATATGTTCATAGCTGCTATATAGGAAAGCAGTTAACTTTTATATGTTAAGTTCTATTGTAACCTTGCTATAATTGCTTATTACTGTCAGGAGTTTTTTGTTGATTCTTTCAGACGTTCTACATAGATGATCGTGTTATCTGCAAACAAAGTTTTATTTCTTCCTTCCTAAAATGTATACTCTTTATTTCTTTTTCTTGTCTAATTGCGTTAGCTGGAACTTCCAGTATGATGTTGAAAAGGAGAGGTGATGTGGGGAGGTCCTTCACTTGTACTTGATCTTCCTGGGGAAGCTTTAAGTGTCTCACCATTAAGTATGATGTTAGCTATTGCTTTTTGTAGATATTCCTTGTCAGGTTGAGGAAATTCCCCTCTATTCCTAGTTTACGGAAGTTTTTAGAATAAATGGGTTTTGGACAACTGTTTGTTCTTTTTTATAAAAGTTTGAGATATAGTTTACATACTATATAATTTACCCATTTTAAGTGTAAATTCAATGGTTTTTAGTATATCATAGAGATATGTAACCATCAATACAATCAATTTTAGAACTTTGTCATCAGTCTTAAACCCCATACCATTTAGCAGTCACCCTCACCCCTACTCCCATCTTCTAACCCTAGGCAGTCACTGATTTACTTTCTGTTTGTATAGGTTTGCTTTTTCTTAGCATTTTGTATAAATGGAATCAATATGTGGTTTTGTGTGTCTGGTGTCTTTCACTTAGCATGTTTTCAAGGTTCATGATGTTGTACCATGTATCAGAACTTCATTCCTTTTTATTGTTGATTAACATTCCATTGTATGGTTATACTGTTATTTTGTTTTGATGGATGATTTGATGAACAAGTGATGGACAGTACTTTTTACCTTTAATATTATTACCTTCATAATATTTTTGTGTAGATGTATGATTGCATTTCTTCTGGATATACACCTAGGAGTACAGTTGCTGGGTCACGTGGTAACTCTGTGTTTAACTGCTAGACTTTTTCATAGTGGCTGCATCATCATTTTATTTTCTACCAGCAGTGTATGAGGATTTCAGTTTCTTTGCATTCTTGTTAATACATATCTGTTTTTTTTTATTATAGCGGTCTTAGTATTTAAAGTGATAGCTCATTGTGGTTTTATTTTGCATTTCCCTGATGATTAATGATGGTGAGCATCTTTACTGTGTTTATTGGCCATTTTTATGTCTTCTTTGGAGAAATGTCTATTCAGATCCTTTGCCCAGTTAAGAATTGTTTTTTTATTATTGAGGTTTAAGAGTTCTTTATATATTCTGGGTACAAATGCTGTATCAGATATGTGATTAACAAATATTTTTCCCAACTCTGTGAGTTGTCTTTTCAGTGTCTTGGTGGTGTTTTTTGGAGCACAGAAGTTTTTAATTTTGATGAAGTCACAGAATTCTTTCTGTGTGTATGAGCACAGCTTCTATAGGTCAGATGTGGAAGCAGGAGAGCAGTCATTAGAAGAATGTTGAAGAGCTTCAGGTGAGATGTGTGATGGCTTCATCTTGGGCATGGCCACAGAGATGGTGAGAAGGGGCCAGGTGAAAGGTAGGTTAGGAGATATAGCAAATGGAATGAGGTGAGGGGCTGTTGTAAGGGTGAAGGAGAGGGAGAAGTCAGGGATGAATGCTAGGATTTTAGCTCGAAAAATTGACTCAAAATTTGATTATACTGCCCATTATCTGCCACAGAAGTATGATAATTTTTAATCCCTGCTGGGACCTGGCAAGTGAGGGAGGGATCCTTATACATTTTTGAAGTTGATAGTATTATCATTAATTGTGCCAAGAGATGATTCCAGGGACTCTGACCTTCCATATTATCCATTAATACCTCCTAAGCCACCACAGATAAACATGTAATCCGAATTAGAATAGTGTGCCTCCCTGCAAGTGAGTTTCAAGGTAAATCCTCGGCCCTCTTCTAACCAGACTGCAGTCTCAAATCCCCTCCTGTATGGAGATTATGGAGCTATCAGTGAATAGTATCAAATCAAGTGAATTAATTTTTAAGATGTAAATGTCATAATTTGACAAAGCTACTTTGTGGAAAATGACTTTTAAAGGAGGAAATATTACCAGCTGACATTTGTGAAGTGCTTAGTATTTCCACTTGCTTCCTAGGAGATCTTGTCTACTAAAGCAGAAATTAAGACATTTTGGTTAGGAAAATTTTGGTTTATGTATACGGTGTGTCCTCTGCAGTTTTTCTATAGAGTCATTAAGAATCATGTTCTAGGGGAATATTGAATGACATGGCAAATGCTTGTGATTTATTAAGTGTGTGTCTGCACACGAGTGTGTGGCTATTTGTATGTATAGCATATCTCTACAAGGGGATTATGAGTGGCATTTATTTAGTTCTTTGTAATTTTCTGTATTCCAGTTTTGTTTTGTTTTTTTTTTTAAAGGTTTTATTTATTTATTTGACAGAGACAGCCAGTGAGAGAGGGAACACAAGCAGAGGGAGTGGGAGAGGAAGAAGCAGGCTCATAGCAGAGGAGCCTGATGTGGGGCTCGATCCCATAACGCCGGGATCACTCCCTGAGCCGAAGGCAGATGCTTAACCGCTGTGCCACCCAGGCGCCCCTGTATTCCAGTTTTTTGACAGTAAACATTTATAACTGTTGTAAAAGAAGATTTCTTTTTGAAAACATTATGTAAATTATGGCTTATCAATGTGTTCGCATGCACAGACCCATTGAGGAAATAAAGCCTTTCCTGCTCCTATGCTGCCCTTATACTTGAAGATGGAAAGAAGATTGTTGAAATGGGAGTACCTTCCTCATCTATAAAATGGAGATAACAGTGGTCCCAACCTCCTAGGATTTTTTGTGAGGATTTCACGAGTTATTGTGCTAAGGGTAGTTTTGTGATGTAACATCATTAGCTGTTACCATTACTGCTGCTCTTGTTACTGTCTTGGTGTTCGTGTCCCATGTCCTTAAATGACCTACCTCCTTTCCCACGGTGCCTGTCAGCAACTGTTCTCACTTGAGTTTGCCTAAAAGCCATTTCATTTTCATTTGATTCCTGCACCACGCAGGCCGTGCCCACCTTTCTGGAGTACTGGCGTAGACCAAAGATTGCTCTTGCTCTTTAAAAGTCCCAAGTTTATGAGCTGTGCTGCCGTATGCACAGAACCAGCACTCACCATCCAGATGCCTTTTGCACTAGGCATGTAAAGCTATGGGAGCTTGGGCAAATTCCTGAATCTCCCAGAGCTTCAGCCTCTGCTACAAGAGGGTGTATTAGTGAGTTTTCTTCTCCTTCATATCGAGGGATATGATCTTCTTATTACCTTTAGGAGAGCTCTCATGAGTTACCCTGTTTGCTTCACTGTATTGACTGTTGTGATTATCAAACAAAACAGGAGTCTAAAAACACTTGGAACACTGGATATGCCATTATAGATCCAGCATCGAATTGGGGTCATATTGAAGAAAAGATGATATTTTGCTGGTTTTCATTCTTGTCACTCATTCCTTCCTTGCAAATTTTCCTTTCATATAACTCATTTATCTATTCAGTAAATACTTACTGAGTGCCTGTGATATGCCTGATCCTTTTCTAGGTGCTGGGGGCTACAGGGGTGAGTGGAGCAAATGTGGGTCCTATTCCTGTGGGCCTTACAGACCAGTGATAGTAGCAGGGGTCAATCAGAGATCGCCTGTCAACAGCAAAGAAAAAGGATATGTGAGAAAGTAAAGCAGGGAGGGGGGAATAGAGAGTGCTCAATGGTAGTGGTGGGAAGCCCACACAGGCGGTGGGCAGGTGGGACCTTGTGGCGAAGGGGACATTTTAGCAGAGACCTACATGCTGAGAAGAAGCAAAATCTGAGGGACATTTGGAGAAAGAGCATTCCAGGTAGAAGGAACAGCCAATGCAAGGGCCTGTGGGTGAGAATGAATTGGGTGGGAGTTTTATTATAACAGAACTTGGAAGTTGGTCGGTCAACTCTATAGAAGTATAAAACACACAGTTCCAACAGACCACAAATCCAGCATCCCAACAAGTTTTTACTAGAGGGTCTTAAAAGTCTTCATGGAACCGAAGGAGTAAAATACCCCTCCAGCTCTAATCAGGAACAGAGCACCCACCTGTAGCTGCTGCTTGTCTGTCAGCTGTGACTATGGGATTGGAAAGGCCCAGGACCTGGAGGGAGAAGACCTAGATTCAGGTTTGGCTGTGTGGTCTTGGGCAAGTCTTGTGGCCCTTGGGTCCTTAGTACCTTCCTTTCAAAGTTGGGGATGACACCACTGATCTTATAGGTAGGGTAAGGATTGAACGAGTGACTGAGCACATCATAAATTACAACGTGCTGTGTGAGGACTGAGTACCTTTATCGAGGGAAGCTTTGAATTCAGAGTGCCAGGAGGTATTGGTCTCACTGTGGAACACTTGTGTAACTGAGGCTCTGGGCATCAAGCAGCTGCTGGCATCCAGCTGGGGGACGTGTTTCTCTGTTGTCTCAACCCAGTGAGGGTGTTTCTCCATCAGGATTGGTTCATTGTTCTGGTACAGTGTCTTTAATATTTCTCTTTTCCACATTCCATCCTTCCTAGTGGGCTTCATAGTTCAGGATGTTTCCAGTGAAGACTTTCTACCTTGCTCCCTCCCTCTCCTCATCAGGACCCACAGATAGCACTAATCACATGTGGTTTTATGTATCTTCACCGTTTCTTTTGCCTGCCTGGCTAGTTCATAAACTACTTGAGAATAAGAACTGTGTTTAATTTTCTTTCCATTCCTCCATAGTACTTAGCACGATGTAAATTACAGGGGCCAGTACCTATTGAGGTGCCCCTTGAATTAAAATGCTCAAAGTGATCTTAATGAAACTGGTTTACTTTCTCCATTCAGTTAAGCTCCACCTATAATTTTTACCCACCTGCAAGTTCCTTGATCCCAATGTTAAACATGACTTCTCTTTTTTCGACGACTAGACATCGAAAGAATTATAATGCCTTGTTCTTTAGCCCCCAGGCTTCCCCAGATGCCAAGTAAACATTCCTTTTCCTGCCCGAAGATCATCTGTGAAAACCTTGGCCATGGCATCGATGTCAGAGCCTGTTACATTCAGAGAGTTCTGCCCCTTGTACTATCTCCTCAGTGCCATCCCCGCAAAGGTCCAGAAGGGTTTCCGCTCTCTTGCGGTCTACCTCACCGCTCTCGATGCCAGCGGGGACTACATCGCGGTGGGCAGCAGCACCGGCATGCTCTACCTGTACTGCAGGCGCTTCAACCAGATGAAGAAGTACAACTTCGAGGTGAGTCTTGCTTTCTTTACTTCTCAGCACGCAGGCATCGTGGCTAGCATTTGACATGCTCGTGTGTTCTAGGATGGGGTGATTTACTTCGGATTTGGCCTTAGTATCTCACCCAAACAATACTTTAAAACCATCTTTAATTGAAGTGGAATATAACTAAAATTATTTTTTTTAACTTTTTTTCCCCTGCCTCCAAAAATCTAGCATCACTTTAAAAGAAAACATTTTAGTGTTTAACATGTAATAGAAACCTTTGGAAGTAGGTATTTTCTTTTACATATTTTGTTTCTCAAAGTACCTTGACTGACTCAGTTAAATCTCTAGTTTTTCTGCTGAAATTATTATTAAAAAAAAAGATGAGTATCAATATCGGCTGGCTGCTAGAACAGGTGCGTCTTAAATAAGATCATTCTGGAGAGCACTGCCGTTGGGATCCCAGCTAACCTCTGTTCCCTGTTGCTTGACTTCAGGCCTGCCATGTCTGTGTATTGTAGATGCTGGTAGGCACCAAGTATTGACGGAGCATCATTGAGTTCACCCACTTAGTCAATATCTGTGGTTTATTGAGTTCGTGGCTTTTGTGAGAAACTCAAAGGTAACTGAACTGTGGCTCCTCCCTCATGGCCTGTGGGTCTCTGCTCTGTCTGTGGTTAGTAGGCTTTTATGGACCAAGACAAGGCTTTTGTGTTTAAGTGAAATGCTTACAAACATCTGTATTTTAATAAATATTCAACTTAATTAAAGTTTTAATTTAAAAAGTTAGTTTTTCTTGGAGCACCTGGGTGGCTCAGTCAGTTAAGTGTCTGACTCTTGACTTTGGCTCAGGTCACCATCCCAGGGCTGTGAGATCAAGCCCCCACGTAGGGCTCCATGCTGGGCGTGGAGACTGCTTAAGATTCTCTCTCTCCCTCTCCTTCTGCCCTCCATACTACTTGCGCTTGTGCATGCACTCTCTCTGTCTTAAAAAAAGTTTTTCTTAAGCCTTTATACTCAATTTAAAATAACAGAAATGGCTAGCATGCATATAGCACTAACTATATGCCAGGAATTATTCTAAACTTTTGCGTATATTAACTCATTTCATCCTTGCAAAAACTCTATGAGCCAGATATTATTTTATCATACTCATTTTACCAGGGAGACAACTCAAGCATGGAGAGTTAAGTAACTTACCCAAGTCAGGCATTCAGTAAGTGGTAGCACCATTGTCTGAACTTGGGTACATTGCCTCTAGAGTTTATATTAATGTTCTTGTATAAAAACTATTGCTATTTCTATTTTTGCTTATTAGCGCATGCATTTAACTGATTAAATTCTCCAAACATTTAAGACCATTTCATAGTTAATCTTTGAAAATATAGTTATGAATTAATATATCTGAAACTTCTCAAATACTACAAATAGTTAACAAGGACTGCTTATGAATCTGTCAGCAAACCCATAACAGTATAAACCAAAGAAAGCCCTACCCAGATACATCATAATTAAACTGTTAAAAACAAAGAAAAATATTAAAAGTAGCCACAGAAAAATGACACATTACTTGTAGGGAATAATGATTTGAATGATTGAAGATTTCTCCTCAGAAAGCACAGAGGCTAGAAGATAGTGGTATAACATTTTTAAAGTACTGAAAGAAAAGACTTGTCAATTTAGAATTCTTTGCCTAGTGAAAATATCTATCAGGAAAGAACGTGAAATAAAAATGTTCTCAGCTGAAAGAAAACTAAGGGGATTTGTTAGGAGGAGGTCTGCTCCAAAATAATTGTGTCAGGAAGTTCTTTAGACAAAAGGGAAATGATACCAGAAGGAGACTTGGAACGTTAGTAATGAAGGAAGCATAATAGTAAATATCTGGGTAAATAGGATAGGCTGTTTCTCTCCTCTTGAGTTCTTTAAAGTAATTTGACAGCAAAAACTACAGCATTGTTTGTAATATAAGAGGGGAGATTAAGGGAACTATATAGTGATAAGTTTTCTGCATTCTACCTGAAGAGGTAAAATATTGAGTCTAAATAGATTTTGAAAAGTTAAATACATAAAATTGTAATCCCTAGAGCAACCACTAAAAAACCCTATACAACATGGTATAGTAAAAATTGCTGTAAACAAGAGAGAATTTTTTAAAATGTTCAAACAACTCACAGGAAAACAAGAAAGGGGAAACAGAAGAAGGAAAAACAGAAGGAACAGATGGAAAATGATAGACCTAATTAAAACACATCAATAATTAGATTAAATGGAAATGATCTATAAATATCAGTTAAAAGAAGTTACTGGAATAGAGAAAAAATCATGAACAAACTATATGTTTTCCATAAGAAAATTCAAACTTCAGGGGCGCCTGGGTGGCACAGCGGTTAAGCATCTGCCTTCGGCTCAGGGCGTGATCCCGGCGTTATGGGATGGAGTCCCACATCGGGCTCCTCCGCTGGGAGCCTGCTTCTTCCTCTCCCACTCCCCCTGCTTGTGTTCCCTCTCTCTGGCTGTCTCTATCTCTGTCAAATAAATAAATAAAATCTTTAAAAAAAAAAAAAAAAGAAAATTCAAACTTCATGATACAGATAGGTGTAAATTAAAGGATGGAAAGAGAGGTGTCATGTAAATGCTAATTACAAGAAAGTTGGAGTGGCTATATTAATGTCAAAGTATTTTGAGCAAAGAAATAACTAAGGAAAAAGAGAGCCATTATGTAATGGTAAAAGGGCCAGTTAGCCAAGAATTGACACAGCAGTCTTCAGTGTGTGTGCATTTTAACAACATAGCTCTGCAGTATACGAAGCAAAAACTGTCATAACTGAAAGGAGAAATAGAGAAATCGACGATTCTAGTTGGAGACTTCAACAGTCCTCTTTCAGCGGTAGAAGGAGTTGACAGAAAATCAACAAGAATATAGAAGAGCTGAGTGGTGTCATCAGCCAACACTGTCTGATTGACTTTTACAGAATGTTCCACCTTACAGCCACTGAGGATGAGCTCTAAGTGAACATGGAACACTCGCTGAGACCATATTCTGGGTCATCAGACACATCTCAACAAGTTCAAATTAGAGCAGACTTTTCAGGTTTTCTCTGTTTTACCTTGTAATCTCACTTTTTATGAAGTGCAATTTACATGAAGTATACAAATCTCAAATATACAATTTGATGAATTAGTGTATGTATACACCTGTGTAATCACCTAGATCGAGATATAGAACGTTTTCAGCAGTCTAGTAGACTCTGTTGTATTGGCTCCCAATTAGTATTCCTCTCCCAGGCAACTACTCTTCTGATCTCTAACACTATAGAGTAGTTTTGCCAGCCCCTTACGTTTTTTCCCCCCAAGATTTTATTTATTTATTTGAGAGAGAGAGAAAGAGAGAGAATGCACACGCAGGGGGAGGGGCTGAGGGAGAGGGAGAAGCAGACTCCTCGCTGAGTGCGGAGCCCAACGAGGGGCTTGATCCCAGGACCCCAAGATCGTGACCTGAGCCGAAGATAGACACTTAACCGACTGAGCCAGCCAGGCATCCCAGTCCCTTAGGTTTTAGCTCACTATTAGGTAATCTTTGGCATTGAAGTTTAGTGTTGGAGTGTGTGTGTG
Source organism: Ailuropoda melanoleuca (assembly GCF_002007445.2). Lineage (NCBI taxonomy): Eukaryota > Metazoa > Chordata > Mammalia > Carnivora > Ursidae > Ailuropoda > Ailuropoda melanoleuca. The sequence continues at coordinate 39,265,242 of NC_048231.1, forward strand.
TGTGTGTGTGTGTGTGTGTGTGTGTTCCAGAAAGTATATTTGGATGGAACTGGAATACGGAACAGGGCATGGAGCAGCGTGAGTTAGGGCCAGAAAGGCGGACAAGGTCTCCCACATGACACTGTAGGCTAGAACCTGCTTCTGGGGTCAGCTCTGGGTCCCTCATGGGCTGTGTGGGGAAGGTGCTAGGGGCCCCTTGCTCAGGTCGCATTGCAACCCAGTTCTCTTTTATAAAAAACATGTGTCTCATTGATCACCAGTTTATTGTCCTTTTTTTTTTTTTACTTTACTATGTAACTTTTTTTTAAATTTCAGCCTCCACGCTCAAAAAAAACTTAAGGAAACAAGAGTTTAGTGTTCCCCAGAATGAAACTACAATTTATACCTAATTGCCTGTTCTATAGTTTTACCTAGAATTAGTTTTCTGTTTATCATATGATGAGTCCTATGAGCTTTGAAAGAAAGTGATATGCTAGGACAACCTGTGCAGGGATGACCAGAATTTGAAAGAATCTAATACAAATTCTTGGAACCAGCACACGATGACGGGACTCCAGGAAAAATCCCATGATTTTCTCTTACTGAGGGATCAGAAAAAAAATGTACTTTACTGGGGCTAAAATCCATACTTGCGCAGCTCTGAGTATCAAAAGCATTTTTCAAGCATCCATTTGGTATAGAACACAAACCTATAATTGTGGAAAATCACAAAGGAAGTGCAAAATAAAAATTCTGTTTTGGAAAGAACACAATTTGGAGTTAGATTATTAGGGTGTGGAAAGAAAGCTAAATATCTGTATAGAAAGATCTAGAGAAGGGGCGCCTGGGTGGCTCCGTCGTTAAGCGTCTGCCTTCGGCTCAGGGCGTGATCCCACAGTCCTGGGATCGAGCCCCACATCAGGCTCCTCCACTAGGAGCCTGCTTCTTCCTCTCCCACTCCCCCTGCTCGTGTTCCCTCTCTCGCTGGCTGTCTCTCTCTCTGTCAAATAAACAAATACAATCTTAAAAAAAAGAAAGAAAGATCAATCGATCGATCTAGAGGAGTACCCCTGAGTGTCCACTGATGATTCTCTCACAAGTATGGGGGCTGAGAATAGGCTAAGGTAAGGGAGGGAGTATGAAGAAGTATCTTTTTGTTTTCTTTAAATACTGTGGAATTAATAGAATTTTTTGTTAACAAGAATGTTTTCATATATTACTTGTGTAAACACAACAGCACAAAGATCTGTTTTGAGCTTTGGCTGTCAGTCATTAGCTACATGATCTTAGAGACTGATTAACTAAGTTATTGTTTTTGTCATTTTTGTCTTCGGAGCTGGCTGGGTCTTATAATAATTTGGTACAATTGCCATGTTTTTCAGACAAAGAAATGGTAAGATAGCTGCTTACCTAACCATTAGGCTCACTTCCTGTGAGAGAAGGCAGGGCTGCCCCAAAGTCTGATTTAGGAGATGATAGAAATCAGAGTCAGGGTCTCTGGAGTTTTCAAGTGAGAACTGAGAGATGCAGTAGCTAGGTTCATTTGGGGGAAATCTAAGATTTTATGGGAAGGTAAATAAAAATGAGTTAGTTTACCCTATAATAAACCCATGTATGGCATGGATGAAAGATCATGTTTTTAAATGAAGTTATGTTTCTAAAGAAGAAAGCGGACCTTAAATGTGCTAAATACAGCCTGTCATGTGTTTTCAAGAATAATGCTTTTGGAAACCTTTTTTTTCTGCACAGGTTAGTGGGAGAGGGCAGATGGAGACATGAAAAGTTCTTCTAGCTCGTGCCAAAAGCACTAAGGAACTGTGAGGAGCTAATAACAAGTATAAAAATGTTATAAGCTTGTGAAATGTATGATGTGACATACATAATAGACCAGAAAGATAACTTGCCCTGAGCTGCTCATTTTGTTTTGAAAGTAATTGCATGATCTTTCTTCTTAGCATTCAGCAAGTTGTGGAAATTTTGTGGATTTGCCCTCAGAACCTTTGCACTAACTACAGCAATGCTAGTTCTCATGTCCGCGGCTTATCCACCCTTGCTGTCTCTGTGAAGTCATTCAAGAAGTCTCCAGTGCTTACCGTGTACTAGGCCCGTTTTAGGTACTGGAGAGGCAATGCAGACGATGGTAGGCAGGGCCCCTGTGCTCAGGGAGCTTAGAGTCTAATGGGGAGCCAGAAAAATGAGGTGATATCAACACAAACAAGAAGGGAGAAGCCTGAGGGGAAAACAAACCAGAGGGGGGGTGAGGAGAGCCCGCAGGAGTGGTTGCAGTTTTAAATAGGAAGTTCAGGGAAGGGCTCACTGAGCAGGTAAGAACTGAGACTGAAGACAGTGAGCAGCATCCATGCTGGAAACATCTGGGGTAGAGTGCTTGGGGTGGGAGGAGGGAGTGGCCTGCGTATGGGAAGTGTCTGCAGTGTTTTCCAGTTAGAAAGCTCACATTTCAGAATGGTATGAATGTTTCCTTGACTTTTACCTGGTGTATTTTTTTTTTTAAGATTTTTATTTATTTATTCGACAGAGATAGAAACAGCCAGCGAGAGAGGGAACACAAGCAGGGGGAGTGGGAGAGGAAGAAGCAGGCTCACAGCGGAGGAGCCTGATGTGGGGCTCGATTCCATAACGCTGGGATCACGCCCTGAGCCGAAGGCAGACGCTTAACCGCTGTGCCACCCAGGCGCCCCTACCTGGTGTATTTTTTAAAGTGTTGCAGAAATGAGAGTTTTCATCTCACCACATCAGCCAATAGTGCATTTGCCTTATGGCTTCCCTTGTCATTCCCTATGGAAGTCACGCTTAGGCCCGTTGATTAGGATCCCTACAGTATAGGGTTTCACTGGTGTACTTCTCAGCACGGATTGCTTCAGTTATTGGCTAATGGTAATTTAAAATTGTATTTGCAATTGTAAAGAGTCAAGAAGAGTGAAGACAGTAGTGGAAAAGAAAAGATGGGAGAAGTTGCACTATCAGGTTAGCAAGACTTATAAACCTTCAGTAATTAAGCTGAATGTGGTTATTAGCACAAGAATAGGTAAGGAGGTCAATGGGACAGAATAAAGAAGCCAGAAAATCCACATACACGTAACTCATAAACGCTTGAGTTTTTGCGAAGGTGATATTACAGAGTTTTTAGTAAATGGTGTGGGACATTTAGATATGAGTATTTGGGGGAAAAGTGAAATGTGATTCCTATCTCACTTCATATGCTTCTTTTGTCTTAGTGCTTTAACTGCAGTGTACCATGGTCTCCGCTGCTGAGACTTAGCTGGCTAATTGTTTCCTTTATAGGTAATCTGCCCCTATCTCTCCCTAAGATCTTCTCTGGTGGTAGAGTCCCAGGCCCTAGGGACTTCCTTCAAGTCCAGTAGATGTTCCCTACTCCAGTCTGTCCTATGGAGTAAAGGAAATTATTCCAGAAAAGCAATGTTTTTGTTTGACTTTAGATCATTAAACAGTTACATAATTATTTAAACTGTGCTTCTTTGTTAGTAAAAGAAGGATAAAAGTGAAACAATTCTTAGGAATTTAATAAATTCATATCTTGTGTCTTTTTAAATATTTCTGAGTATTTCAGATCTATTAGCTATTTCATGCTAGCAGTTTTGACTAAAGGTTAAGCTGTGGCATATCAAAAGAAGCTCATAAAGAAGGCTTTGTCAGACTTCACAGTTCCCATGAGCTTACTCACAAAGAACACTTCCCCTTCATGCAGTTTTGTCTTGTGTATAAAGGGAAAACGGCCTGCCAGGGAGCCCAAGGAGGTTGGCTGAATGCTGTCCTAATGCTAAAGTGTTTGTCCAGAAAATCATTACTGGCGTCTTTCAAATCAATTTTTTTTTCCTTAAATTTTTTTATGATTGGATTTCCATTTGAGGAGATTAAGTTGCCACAGGGCAACAAGAAGTGCTCCCTAGCAGCTTGGAAGTGAGGGAAATGTTAGAGCTAAACACACAATAGATGAGATCCGAGATGGACAGTCTCCTTAAAGAAACAGAATAGCGGCCAGAATGAGACTGAATTGTCCCCATATCAAAAGGAAAGAGGATGTGACCAAAGGAAGAGAGTGTATGGTCTGCTGTGCAACTTGGGAAAAATCAGGCTGAATTACCTAGACAGCCGGGGATGTCCCTTTGAGAGCTGTGTTCTCTTTGGTATGGCTGACCCTCAGGCTTACAGTTGCATGATCAGAAATGGCTCCATGCTAGCCACACACCTTTTCACTGAAACTTGCTGCCCACATACATCAGCCAGTGGGGGAAGACTGTACAGGTCATACCTGCAGGAGCATTCTGGTTTGTTTGATCATTAATTCATTGTAAAATGATGAATTGGCTTTTTGACTTTAACTTCTTGTGCATTAGGTGGTCACAAGACACCCTCCCTGGGCACTAGACATGGCACCAGGACACTGAAAAAATGGAGTTTCTGGGTCAGGAAGGTTGAGGGCCAGACCCTTCTCATGATGATTCTCCAATATGAATCTGTGTGTTTGGCACGTCTGTGCACCATAGTGCATTGAGGACACATGTACACGGGGTAAAGCTGTGAAAGGCAAGGGAATAATGAATCCCAATTTCAGCATAGTGGTTTTGGTAGCATGAGGGTCTGCAGTCAGGGGAAGGGCACCAGAGGGCTTTGAAGGTGCTCTTGATGTTCCCTTTCCAAGCGACATGGGGACTCCATGGGTGTGCATTTTATGACAGTCTAAGCTGTTGTGTGTAGTCTTGTATATATGAACATAATACATTATTTTAAAAATGAAAACAAGAGAATTCCCTGCCATGAGGCACTTGGTATTCAGCCAACTGGCATGGGGACGGCAGTGATCTTGCCTGCCCCTCCCACCCCGTGCATCTGTCAGAACTGACCATGTCCTGCCTGTGACCCGCCTGTATGTGTGTGTCAATGCCAGCAGTGCTTGGCTTCTGGATTTGTTGATGGATCTTTTCCTTTTCCTGGACCCTGAGAGCCTCTGAAAGTAGCACCCTCATTTGTGTCCACCACGACAAGCTCAGTGAGGCCCTCGGTAGACCCTGAACTGCTCAGTCTTCCTCTGCGTCTCATTTTAAACTAACAATGCTTTTTTTAAATAGGCTACTCGATGTTATTAAGGCCTACCTCTGTTTGCAGATTTAAAAGAAAAACAGTGCTAGATCAGTATGTTAATGAAGCTAGTGTGGTAAAAAAAAAAAATCCATTTTTTTTTTTTTTACTTTTTTTTTTTTTTTTTAAGNTAAGATTTTATTTGTTTATTTGACAGAGAGAGACAGCCAGCGAGAGAGGGAACACAGGCAGGGGGAGTGGGAGAGGAAGAAATAGGCTTCCAGCGGAGCAGGGAGCCTGATGTGGGGCTGGATCCCAGGACCCTGGGATCACGCCCTGAGCCGAAAGCAGATGCTTAATGACTGAGCCACCCAGGCACCCGAAAAAATCCAATTTTTAAATAATGTCTCGTATGAAGGATTGACATTATGAAACCTCCTAAAGAAGGTTAATGGTGGCTTTGCACCGTGAGTGTTCTAAAAGAGGTTTTGTGTATCTTGATTCAGTCATAAAAAATAAACCTCAAATATTTCATCGCCTTAAAGAGAATAGAATTGTTGTATATGTCTTTTTATTCTATATGGCGCTTGGCAATATCCTAATCCCAAGGACTCTGTCTTCCTGTGGGGGGTGTAACTGATGGACACTGAACACACCACCCTTCCCACTGGCTCTTCCTGGCCAGTGACTGGGCGCAGCTGGGACACAAGACACACTTGTTCCTGTGAAACTGGTGATCCTCTGACAAGTGACTTTGGCTTGGGGTGTTCCTGTCAGCTTGGCCACAACTTTCTTAAACTGCACTGCAGCTGGAGATTAGCCTTTGCAACCGCCCTTCCTTCCCTCTCTCCATCTCAGGTTGCAGACCTGCCCTGTGACCTGACAGTTCTCCCTGCCTCTTCCAGCTGTTTCTCCTTTTCTCTCACAGGTGTTTCCCCAAACAAATGCCTGAATGTCTACTTCCACCATCATGTCCTGCTCTTTGGTGGACGCAAACTAATGCAACAGTGTAGTTCAGTCTTCCAGGACTCCTCTAGCCTACTTCTGTTGGTCACTGTGAGAGGAGGGTTGAATTCTCCAACAGAAATTGTGCATTTGTTTTTCTCATCTCAGTTCTGTCCATTTCTGCTTCATATATTTTTTTAAATTGTGAATTATACAGAATGTAAAATTTGCCATTTTTCCTTTTTTAAGTGTACAGTTCAGTAGTATTAAATATTAATTTAGGTTGCTGTGTTGTTTCATCATGATGATGATGATGATGATGATGATTATTATTATTATTTTTAGAGAGAGGAAGAGGGAGTGAGAAAATCCCAAGCAGGCACCATACCCAGTACGGAGCCCAACTCAGGGCTTAATCTCACAACTCTGAGTTCATAACCTGAGCCAAAATCAAGAGTCAGATGCTTAACTCACCCAGCCACCAGGTGCCCCCCCACCTTTTTTTTAGAGAGAGAGAGAGAGAGTTTCATGCATTTTAAAGCTCTACTATTAGGTACCTATACATTTAGGATTGTTATGTCTTATTGAATAGATCCTTTTATCACTATAAAATGTCTCTTTTTATCTCTGGTAATATTCTTTCTCTACTTTGGTGTTAATAGCCTCTCCTGCTTTCTTACAATCAGAGTTTGCATGATATATCTTTTTCCATTCTTACCTTTAGTTTATCTGTGCCTTTATATCTAAATATATATCTAAATATCTTGAAGATAACATAACGTCAGATCTACGTCAGATCTTTTTTATAGTTTGACAATCTACCTTTTTTTAAAGTAAGCTCTACACCCATTGTGGGGCTTGAACTCATGACCCCAAGATCAAGAGTTGAATGCTCCACCAACTGAGCCAGCCAGGCACCCTGACAGTCTCTACCTTCTATTATACCAAATTTAGGCCGTTTATATTGAATGTAATTATTGATATGGTTGGGTTTAAATCACAGTTCCTCAGCCTGACACTATTGACATTTTGGTCAGGTGGTGCTGTCCTGTGTATTGTAGGGTGTTGAGCAGCACCCCTGCTTTCTGCCTACTAGACAGCAATAGTATCAGCCAAGTTGCAACAACCTCCAGACATTGTGAAATGTCCCATGGCAGGGTGGGGAACAAAATTGTCCCCAGTTGAGAACCATTTGTTAAGTCTACCATCTTGGTAATTGTTTTCTGCTTATCCCACCTATTCTTTATCTTGTTTTTTTTTTTCTTTTTTTCCTTTTCCTACCTTCTTTCGGACTAATTATTTTTTCGTATTTCTATTTTATGTCCCCTATGGGTTATTAGGCCCTGTTTTATTTTTCAGTAGTTTTTCTAGGATTTATAATATTTGTCCATCTACACTCAAGTAATATTGTATCACTTTACAAATGATTTAAGAACTATACAACAGTATTTTTTACTTTCAGATTTTTTGTTGCTGGCATACAGAAATACAACTGATTTATGTAAATTTCACTTATATCCTGTTTTATAGATTTCTTGGGGTTTTCTACATAGGTAATCACTTCTACCTGTGGAAGAAGTGTTTTACTTCATCGTTTGTGAAGTGTACGCCTTTCAGTGTTTTACTTGATTTACAGCACTGGCTAGGACCTCCAGGATAATGTCCACAGTGAGAACAGATGTCTTTGCCTCAGTGTGTCCACTCATTAGCTTCAGATTCCTCATAGATGCTTTTTATTTCTACTTATTTCTTTTTCTAGTTTTCTGAGAGTTCTTACAATCAGAGTTTGCATGATATATCTTTTTCCATTCTTACCTTTAGTTTATCTGTGCCTTTATATCTAAATATATATTGAAGTTTGTCAAATACTTTTTCTGAATCTGTTGAGATAACATGATTTTCTTCTTCTTTATTCTGTTAATATGGCATATGTATTGAGTTTGATTATTAATCCAACTGTGCATTACTTCTGTAAAACCCACTCTGTTGTCATGTAGTATCCTTTTTAAAAATCTTGCTGTATGCATCGCAGTAATATTTTATTATGGTCTGAGGGGTATTGGTCTGTAGTTTTATTATGGTGTCTGTCTGGTCTTTCTCATCATACATGTAAGTGTCTTGTACTCTTGATTTTTTTGTTTGTCTGAATGTCTCTATGTCTCTAAGTTGTTTAGACAGGCATATATTCAAAACTAACAGTTTTTCTCTCTTAGCATTTTAAAGATGATCTTCCATTGTTTCCTGGACTCCATTGTTTCTGTTGAGAAGTTTTGTTCTGTTTTGTTTTGTTAAAGATTTTATCTTTAGGTAATCTCTACACCCGGTTTAGGGCTTGATCTCACAACACCAAGATCAAGAGTTGCACACTTATTTACTGAGCCATCCAGGTGCCCTGAGAAGTTTGGTTGTTTGTTTGCTTATGTGTCAGAGAGAGAAAGAGACAGAGCACAAGCAAGGGGAGTGGCAGGCAGAGGGAGAAGCAGGCTCCCCACTGAACAAGGAGCCCAATGTGGTGGAAGGTAGACGCCTAATGGACTGAGCCACCCAGGCATCCCAAAAGATTGGTTTTTAATAATGACTCATATCTGGTCATTTGCCTTTTTGTCTGACATATTAATATCATCTCATGGTCTTTGAGGTTTTACTGTTTCACTACACAGTGTGTTTAGTGTGTTTCTTCCCATTAATCTTCTTTAAGGCTTGTGCTCCTGAGGACACGGGTCTTTCATCAATTCTGGGCACCTTCCAGTCCTTATCTCTGAAGATGTTGCCTCCTATTTATCCCCTTTTCTTCTGGTGTCCCAATTAGATGTAGGTTGGACCTTCGTATCTGTCTTCCAGGACTCTGCTTTTTCATATTTTTTATCTTTTCTTCTTTCTTGCACAGATCTGTCATCTAGTTCAATAATTTTCTTTCAGCTGTGACTAATCTTCTTTTTAATCACTACTAAGGCTTTAAATTCTTTTGATTTTTTTCATTTCTGATAGTAGCTTACTATTATGTTTTAATTTCCTTTTATATTTTTAAAAAACTTTAAGCATATTTTATGTTCTGGGTCTCTTCAATCTAAATGTAATGCTTGGGTGGGGGCAAAGGTTGTTCAATTCTATTATTGCTTTTTTTTTTTTTTAAGATTTTTTATTTATTTATTCGACAGAGATAGAGACAGCCAGCGAGAGAGGGAACAGAAGCAGGGGGAGTGGGAGAGGAAGAAGCAGGCTTATAGCGGAGGAGCCTGATGTGGGGCTCGATCCCATAATGCCGGGATCACGCCCTGAGCCGAAGGCAGACGCTTAACCGCTGTGCCACCCAGGCGCCCCTATTATTGCTTTTTTTAGTTGATTGTTCTTCATGGTGCTTTTTTCCCTATGGTAGTTTCTAATTAGGAACTCTATGGCTGGTCCCAATATGTGTGAGTGCTCAGGGACTTGGGTCAAGACTGTGTCCCACAGATGGGATTTATACTCATTCTGTCAGGCCCCTTGGACTGCTGCTAACATAGAAGCACTTCAGATCGACTGCCTGGCATAGAGCCCCTTTGGAGTGGAAAGGGAAAATAAATTCAAACTCTGATGCTAAACAGGGCATGGCAGATTCTTGAGGAACATTCTTCTTTTTTATTCATTCCAGTCAGTGTCTGAGAGAAGACAGAGTTCCTTGTCAGCTCCATTTGCCAGCAAATTGATTTTTCCATAGTTTACACTTTCACTGAGGGTTAGATTTTCAGGAGTTCTTCAGGAGCTTTTGCAGGGCATATCAATTCCAGCTCCCCACTCATCTGGCCTGAAACCTCATCCTCATTAGCCCTGCTCAGCTCAGTCTTGGTGTTGGCCACATAGTCCTGGGGTGGCCTGTAGCTTCAGGGTTTGACAGTATTTTGACAACATTCTTTTTGGGCTTGGCCCCCATAGATTTTTACTTTCTAGAGATCAGCTATGCATTTTTAAAAGGATATTTTATGGAGGTCCTGGGTGGCTCACATGGTTAAGTGTCTGACTTTTGGCTTTGGCTCAAGTCATAATCTTGGGGTTGTGGGGTCAAGCCCCTCGGGCTCCACGCTCAGCACAGAGTCTGCTTGAGATTCTCTCTCTCCCTCTCCCCTTTCCTCCCACTCACTCATTCATGTGCACACACACACACATTCTCTCTTTCTCTCAAATATATAAATAAAATATTTTTTTCAAAAAAGGGTTATTTTATATATCTTACTCAGCGTTTCTGGGTGTTTGGAAGGGAATGTTTTCCAGAATAGGTAGACTTACACTGTAGGCAGTTGAAGCCTCATGTTTTGCTTCTATCAGAAGCTGAGTATTGATAATCTGATTCTTGGGATGTTTGGTTCTTAAGTCAAGAACCATAACATTTATTAATGATTATATTAAATAACATTAACTCAAAATGTTGGTTTATTAAAAAGCTTGTGTACAAGCATAGTACACAGATATTCAGGTTTTCAGCCTATCTGAGTGATGATTTTTATTTTGAAGCCATTCATTCAGAAAAATTACACAGCCATTTTGAATTTGTCTTACAACATGGCAAGACCTCCAATAAAGGATTTTGATTCCTGATGTGGTAGCAGTTTTTATAATTACGAATTCCCAGGATGCTATTCTCTTCAATATCCTGCTGCCACGTCAAGACCACCTGTGTCTAAAACATGTTCTGCCACTGTCTTCCCTCAGAGCGGCACCAGTGGATTCTGCTCAAGGAACCATCGCTCGTGTTTCCCACACCACAGATGATAATGTCCTTTTATTCTCCTTCCTCTTCACAAGGCTCCAGGCCTTCCATCTGCAGGGCCCGTGGATTCACCCTCGGCACATAGAGCAGCAAGGCAGGGCAGGGCCCCTGGAGAGAGTTGTACTTGGGTGTGAATCCTCTGGACTCCTCTAGCCGTGTGTCCTTAGACAAACCACTTCACCTTTGTAAAATGAGGAGAGCCCAGCACGTCCCCTCACGGTTGTTTGAGGAGTCGAGGAGATAATGCATGTAAAGTGTTTAACAGGTTGTCTGGCACCAGGGAACACTCAGTAAAGGGGAGTTGCTGTGCTATTTTCCTCATTGCTGTCATCATGCCAACCAGGACTTGACAGACTCTTTCATCATCAGCCTTTGTGCTCGTTCATTTTGCCCCTTGTCTGGATGAGGCACATAGTACCTCTGGCCTGAACTGCCGCAGGAGGCTCCCAGCTGGTCTTCCCACCTGGTCACACGTCCTCCTCCTGTGCTGCGCCCAATGGCGGTTAGCAGGAACACCTCTGATGGATACACTGGCAGTCAGAACCCTCCAGGGCTCCCCTTTGCCTTCCTCTAGCTTAAGATCCAAATCCCTTACCCTCCATCACGATCTCTCACCAGATATATTTATAGGCCATGAGAATACCCTGAAAGCTGTGAAGTACCAGATGAAAGTGAGTGCCATCCTCACCACCCCCACTGGCTGTAGGCGGCTCTTCGTGTGTGTGGCTTACTGCCACAGCTCAGCTTCAAGAGGGCGGGACTGCGACCTACTTTAGTTTATATTTCCATAGCGGCTGACTCAGTATCCTGAATGTGGAGGGTAGGCTTCCACACTTGACAGATTGATTACCATCTGAATTACTGCATCAAAATGTAGGGATCAAAGTAGTTTATTAGAGATCTTGCTGTATGTCTTAGCAAGGTCGAATGGTGGTGTAATTTTTCTGAATGAATGGTTTCACTCAATGGCCTGGAAGCCCAAATATCTGTGTACAATGCTTGTACGTGTGCTTTTTTTTTTTAAAGATTTTATTTATTTGAGAGATAGCGAGAGAGAGAGCATGAGCAGGGGGCGGGGAAAGGCAGAAGCAGGATCCTCACCAAGCAGGGAGCCTGATGTGGGGCTGATCCCAGGACCCTGAGATCATGAGTTGAGCCAAAGGCATATGCTTAACCGACTGAGCCACCCAGGTGCCCCGTACATGTGCCCCCTGTACGTGTGCGGGGTTTTTTTTTTGTTTGTTTGTTTGTTTTGTCAGAGAGAGAAACAGAGCACAAGCAGGAGGAGTGGCAGGCAGAGGGAGAAGTAGGCTCCCAGCTGAGCAAGGAGCCTTATGTGGGACTCGATCCCAGGACCCTGGGATCATGAGTTGAGCCAAAGGCAGATGCTTAACCGACTGAGCCACCCAGGTGTCCCACATGTGCTTTTTAATAAACCCATGTATGAAGCTTGAGCTAGTGTTAATTTGATTACTGATCTAAGAACAAATCCGTTTACAAAGTGCTTTCAGATGCATCGTCTCCTTGATCCTCGTGGCAAGCCTGCATGGCAGGCAGACCATCGTCTACGGGGATTGAGTGGCCATCCGAGTTAAAAGAGAAGGAAGTGGAGCTTGGGTCTGGGATAGCTCTTCTTACTCCAGACTCCTGTTCTGGGCAGGAAATAACTCTCTAAGCTTCTTAGCATACTCTCATTAAGAGTTCAGAAAATCCACACTTGATTGATCAGCATTTCCTTCATTAGAAATGTGTTTTTTATTTTGTCGTTTCAAGATGAAAGACCTAGAAAGAGAAAGGAAGGTTCTAACAGATGTAATTATTTCTCTGAATTGCATACATTTTCAGTCAGGGCTTTGTAGAAGCTGTAGCCTGATGCAGCTTCCCCCTCCAGGGGTAATGTTTACATTCTGGAAGCTAGCCTTGTCTTAAATGTTTGCTCTTTTAGGGGAAAACGGAACCCATCACTGTGGTGAAGCTGCTAAGCTGCTTCGATGACCTCGTGGCTGCAGGCACCGCCTCTGGGAGGGTTGCTGTCTTCCAGCTTGTGTCCTCGCTGCCAGGGAGAAATAAACAAGTAAGGACCAGTCATTTTGGCATTTCTTAACTTCTTGGCGAATTTCTCGTGGATTTTCAAATGAGAAATCCACATCTGCCTGGAAAATACCTGCTCAGAAAAACTTCGCTCTGTGCTCTTAATGGTTCTTGGTAGAACACTTGGCAGAAAGCACGTTTGGGTAATTTAGATTGTGCCTAATATTCTTTGGCTGTCCTCTGTCAGTTTTAAAGATAAATAGCCAGGGGGAACCTTGCGCAGGGTTTTGCCTGGAAAACAAGGTTGGGAAAACCAGCTCCTCCAAGAGCAGGAAGGACTGTGTACCCCCATGCCCACAGAGCCCCATCTCACAGTGTCCATCCCTTTCTCTCCTTGTGCGTGTGTTTACCATTGATTCCCAGCTTCGGAGATTTGATGTCACCGGTATTCACAAAAATAGCATAACAGCTCTGGCTTGGAGCCCCAATGGAATGAAATTGTTCTCTGGAGATGACAAAGGGAAAATTGTCTATTCTTCTCTGGATCTAGACCAGGTAAGATTATTTCCAGAAATATTTTGGCCTTCTTATATTTGGAGAAATTATGGAGAAATAATTTGGAGAAATTTGGAGAAATAATTACATTTTAGTGAGTCATTTTGTATTCCCAATCATTGTCCCTTTATAACCTCATTATTTTTTGTAACATTTTCCCTCAAGGACTTCTCTGTAACGTTTTCTAATCTTCTGTGACTAAAGGGTTGGCCTTTGTTTGCACTGGTCCCTTCCTTCACAGTGTTCATTCTCCTGTTGTCTCCTGCTGCTCCTTCGAACAGATGCCACTGTCACTCCTCTCTCCTTGAAGGGTTTGTAGGAGCCATGCGAAGCTTTCATAATCATAACTGTGGACAGAGGTCAGTGCTTTGAGGGGGCGGAGAGCTCGCCCCAGCCAAACCTTGCCTCTTGTGTGGGAGGGAGCGGGCAGAGGAAGAGGTGGTGTGGTGGCAGCCTGGTGCCCAGCTGCTACCCTCGTGTCTGTTGCTTTCTTTAATCCTCACAACGGCGCCCTGAGCTGTGTGCGCTCTTCCCCTGTCAGTAGATGAAGAACCCCATCACTAGCCCGGGTCACAAGCGAACACCTGGCAGAATTCAGCTTCAGACAGGTTCTGCTCCGTAGCCCGCACCTTTTCCACTGCACATGTGGCTCTGTGCGGGCCTGTGCTTCATTGGGTCACGTGTCTGCCCAGCTAGACCGAACACCTTGGTGGCACGAGCCTCTCGTTTTCTTATGTGTAGCCTTCATTCCTCGTGCGTAGTAGGAATTCAGCAATTACTAGCCAAGCGGCTTTTAGTCCCTCCAGTCCATGACTGACCTATTACAAGTTCTCTCTAGCAGTAGTTCTCAAAGTTTTTGGTCTCAGGACCCCTCTACACTCTTAAAAGGAGGACCCAAAGAGCTGCTGTTTGTACGGGTTATAGCTACTAAGTGCACCATGTTAGAAATTAAAACTGAGAAATTTAAAAATATTTATTTTATTTTGAAATAATAAACCTATTACTAGAAATAACATTTTTATGAAAATAAATATTTTTAAAACAAGTGAAAAGAAGGACATTGCTTTACATTTTTGCAAATCTCTTTAATGGCTGGCTTGATGGAGGACAGCTGTATTCTGCATAAATGGTCGCAAATACATTGTTTTGGAGTGTAAAAAGAAAAGCTGGCCTCTCACAGACCTGTAGTTGGAAACAGGACAAGCATTGTAATAACCTATTTAGAGAATTGTGGGTATTCTTCATTAATCTTATCCCCCAACTGACAGATGGTGGTTTCTTTAAAGGTCAGTTGTAACTGGGAAGCTGAAACCATATGGGCGGATTTTTTGTACTTTATTACAGTGAAATCCAGTGTTCTGTCTTGCACTTTGAATGGCTCTTTCATCCATGCATGATTTTGTAATATCATGTCTTGGTCACTTGGAAAGCATTGATCTACTGAGTAAAGCATATCTTTTCAAATGTTGACACATTTAATTATATAATTTCAAAGAACGCATCTTTGTTAATATCACCATCATTCTGATCAGAAAAGTCTTTAGCTTCTGGGAATTGCTCAAGTTCACAAGGGTGGATACAAGTTTTCAATTCTAATCCTCATTTGAAAACTTGAAATTTATTATCAGCAACAAATACGATTACTTGTTTTCATTGAAGTGACAAAGTCACATTGTTCCATCTGAGAAAATGTCTGCCAAATACCCATGTTTGAATAATTATAGTATGTGAAATAAAAATGGCATTCTGTGAAAAAAAAAAAAAAAAGCAGCTGGTTGAGCTCTCAGCTTAACAGTGAAGCAAGTGCTTTTCCTTGAGAGAACCAGAGGACCTCAGTGTGCAGCAGAAGGACTGGTGTGCAAGCCCCATTTTGTCACACAAAATTCAGAACTGCGTCTCCCTAAGAGCCAGGATTTAATGAAATTATAAATGTTCTGCATCAAAGACAGTCTTCAGCGAAACGCACGTTTTTTCCCTGAGTGGTGGCAGAGGACGCAGTGACCATTAGTGGCATTCAGCGCTCTACTCTGCCCACCGTGGCTTTTGTGTCAGTGCAAATGTCATCCCAGTGAAAAAGGCAGGCAGAACCGAGTATTATAATGAAAATAGTTTGGGCCTTGCAGACCCCGTGGAAAGGACTGCAGAGCACACTTTGAGAACCACTCTTGTGCAGGAAAGTGTTGGGGTTATTAGGAGTCCCTGTGTTGTATCTTCCTTCTGTTCAGGCCCTCAGGCAGCACCAGGACAACACTGCTCCCGAGCCCACATTTCAGGAAGTGGAGAGAAAGCCACATGCAGAAAACAGGGTCCTTAGCACGCTGGTAACTTATTTCGCAGCTTTATTGAGGTTCTGATAGTTCTTTTAAAAAATGCAAGTACAGGGGCGCCTGGGTGGCACAGCGGTTAAGCGTCTGCCTTCGGCTCAGGGCGTGATCCCAGCGTTCTGGGATCGAGCCCCACATCGGGCTCCTCCGCTATGAGCCTGCTTCTTCCTCTCCCACTCCCCCTGCTTGTGTTCCCTCTCTCGCTGGCTGTCTCTATCTCTGTCGAATAAATAAATAAAATATTTTAAAAAAAAATGCAAGTACAAAGAGATTTGCAAAAAAAAGATGGGAGGCTGAGTGTTTTTGTAAAATTCGTACAGTAAATTTAGTTCATTATAAGCTAAGTTGAAAACTGAAAAGACACAGTTTATGTAACTACAAATGTGGGAGGAAAATCTGCTTTAAAAGTACTGGATGTTTGGGGGTAATGAGAATTTCTCTATCTTCACCGTGTTGGTGGTTTTATAACTGTATGCATTTGTCAAAATCCGTAGAATCAGGGGCGCCTGGGTGGCTCAGTCGTTAAGCGTCTGCCTTCAGTTCAGGGTGTGATCCCAGCGTTCTGGGATCAAGCCCCACATCAGGCTCCTCCTCTGGGAGCCTGCTTCTTCCTCTCCCACTCTCCCTGCTTGTGTTCCGTCTCTCGCTGGCTGTCTCTATCTCTGTCAAATAAATAAAAATAAAATCTTTAAAAAAAAATCCATAGAATCGTGTCTCTAAAAAGGGTGAATTTTATTGTATGTAAATTTTACCAGTAAATGTGATTGCTGCTCCCCCCACCCCCAGAGGTCTGTAGTAATGCATCAGGATTTCTTAAACAATTGAAGAAACTGGTCCAGGAGAGGAGTAACTTGTAGAAGCAGATTTTTGACACCAAGAAATAGAGTTTGTGCTAGCAGTAAAATGCCTTTTAGAGTTTACCTTTGTTCTTCAGTATACTTAATATTATTTTAATTCTGTTTTTTCTGACCCTTTCAGTTGGCAAGGATATAATGTCCCCAGAATTGCTTTGAATTCTTTGTGGGGGAAGAGTGTAATGTGACCTTAGGTGTTAGTTGCCACAATAATTTTATAGAAAGTCCTGTTGTGTTCTACTAGAATAAATAATACAGTGTAACATATTTCTGCTTAGATTTTTATAGACTCTTCTTCGAACTATCTACTGAGAACATTTTAAAAGAAATTATACAGAATTTTTAAATGTTTCTTGCCAAACTTGATTTAGCCTGAGATAGGTGTTAACGTTATTTTCTCATTAGTGAGAACTTTTCCAAATAATTTCATCACAGTGGGTTGACAATGAGTCTCAAGAGAATTAACGGTATACATTTTAAGGTGTAATCTGACCCAAATACAAGTAACAAAAGGATGCTTCCAGGTCATAGAGGAAGTCGGGTTACTTTAACTGCATGCTGAGTTGGGTTTAACTGGACTCTCTCACAGGGTGTATGTAACTCGCATTTGGTGTTGGAAGAGCCATCTTCAATCGTGCAGCTGGATTATAGCCAGAAAGTGCTGCTCGTGTCTACACTACAAAGAAGCCTGCTGTTTTACACAGAAGAAAATTCTGTCAAGCAAATTGGAACACAACCAAGGAAAAGGTAAGCGTCACAGTGCCCCAGCATGGTGGTTACAGAGGGGCTTTAAGTTTTCCTAGGTTTCCCATTTGCCCTGTGCAAGCCCACAGCGGCTCTAAGCCTGGGGCTCCCAGTGGGTCCCTAACCCGCCCGGAGCCCCTCGTCCCAGTATCAGACAGGAAGAGTGTGTCCCTCTTGTTCTGCTGCAAGCACCTGCACGTGTGGTCTCCCTGCCTCGAGTGCTGGTTTATGGGGAAGTCTCCGATGTGGTCTGCTTTGGGTCCACTCCTTGCGGGCGCCCCTCCACCACAGCCCCGGTGAAGGGTCAGGGACCCCTCTGCACCATGTGGGCCGTGCCAGGCTTGGGGATAACTGGCAGACAAGGTAGATGTGAGCCTGCCATCATGGAAACTTAATGAAGTCAGCAGAAAAGTTGTTAATAGTTGTGTTACCTGCTATTGAGCAACGTGCGGGGTGCTTTGAAGCTTCTACCCAGCCTGGAGGTGAAGGCAGACCCCTGAGGGAGTGGGCGAGGGAGGAGTAGAGCTGGCCGTGAGGAGTGGGGAAGGTCTGGAGGGGGAGGCTTCTAGGCTGAGAGAGTGTCCTCCTGTTTCCCTACTACCTGGAAGGACAGCAGGAGAAGGGGTAGGCCAAGCCCAGTCGCCTACCAGGCTTGTGGGAAGAGGCAGCAGGAGCCCATGGGTGACCTCCCTGCCAGAAACACACTTGTAGATCCCTGGGGCCTGGTTTACGTGGGGGTGGAGTTAGTGAGGTGGGACTTGGTAGCGTGGTGGGGCCACCCCCTCATCCCTGGCAGGGAGAGAGGATGGGTGCCAGCAGCTTGTAGATTGGGCAGCAGGATTTGGAGAAGTTCCTGGTGAAGGGGCACTATTGCCTACAAAGGCTCAGAGGGGCAGGGTGGCAGGTGGGCTGGGGAGTGTGGCAAGCAGGCTGACAGTGAGACGTGGATTGGCTGCACCCACGAGGGAGGGCCCGTGGAGGCTGGTGGTGACAGCCGGGCAGGTGACGGATGGCCCAGAGAAGGGGAGGTCAGATGGGCGGAGCGTGGCAGCCCTTAGCTGTTAAAAGACCTGGTCGAGCCTCCCCTTTGGCTTCTGTTTTGCATGCTGAATACCCCCCCAATTTCATCAACTGTTTAGCCTTTTGATAGCATAGCAGTATTCTCCCTCTTGGCCCCTGGAAAACGCAGCCGGATTTGTAGCTTCGGCTTAGGGACTCCACACATCTTCATCTTAGTTTTCCCTCTGCCAGTGTCCCACTCGTCTGCCTGATGTTTTGTTCAGACTTGTCATCAGTGTCTTACTGCACTCTTTTTGGAAGGATACTGGAGGATAAAGAGAGAGATGAAAACCAGTTACTTTTCACGTGGATCAGCCAATAGTCCTTCTCTTAAAACCCGGTCTTCCAGCCTTTGGTGTGGAAACCTAGGCAAGTTTCCATGAGCCCCTCCCAGTGCACATTTGTAGTCGGTCTTTTGGCCTGTGCTGGGCACTGTTCCAGGCTGCGGATGCACACAGATGTGTCCCCTTTCTCCCCAGGAGGCCTATTTCACTGAGCCCTGGAGGAGTGGGGATACCACAGAATAAATGGAAAAGTTGTTCACCTCTGTGTCTTCAAGGCTTGATTTTTTGTTGCATGCCGTGAATTTGTGGTTCAGAAAGGGCATCTGGCGAGGCTGCCCCCTGCACACAGTGTTTCAGTCAGCAGGTATCCGGTGTGCCTGGGGGGCAGCGCGCAGTGGACAGCAGTGAGCAGGGGACAGCTCTGTGCCCTCATGCAGGGTACCTGTGTGGGCTGCAGTGCGTGCTGTGGAGCAGAGAGTCAGGGTGAAGCCTTGGGTGGGGGGTGGTATGTTCTCTTAGAACAGTCCAGAAAGACTTCTGTGAGGAAGCGATATTTGAGCAGAAGCCTCAAGCCTGGGAAGAGTTGCTGGAGGAGCGTTCTGGTCTCAGGAGACCGCGAATGCCAAGGCTGCGGATTGGGCCAGGGCTTGCAGTGTTTGGGGAGCGAGAGGGGCCAGGGTGACCAGGGAGAAATGGGTTGGGTGCACTTGTAGAAAATGAGTTTGGAAAGGAAGGCCTGAGCCAGCTTAGGGGCGGGGGCTGTGGGGACCACGTGCTGTTGCCCGAGTTATTCTAGGCATAACAAAAAGCCATTGAAGTGCTTTAGGCAGGAGAATAGCAACATGAGCGATGACGTTTCAGAGCTCACCCCGGGTTCTGTGCGGAGACTCACCTGGAGATGGGCAGGAGGGGGGCAGGGAGGAGGGTACCGCAGGAGTCCCAGGAGCAGGCATGGAGGCTGGCTCCTGGTGGTGGCCATCAGGAGCCGGGGAGATGGAGGGAGCTGTAATTTGGAGATAGAAAGCACGGGGCTGGAATAATGGATTGGATATGGGGCAAGGGGAAGAAAAGAATAGAAGATTTCTGTGCCGGTGACTGTAGCAGCTGGGTAGCTGTGTTGGGCACACCCGGCAAGCCTGGGTTGGAGGTCAGACATCCGTTCTGTTGGGAGCATATCGAGCTGGACGTGCCTGTTAGGTAGTAGTCAAGCGGGAGCCATAGCGAGGAGTAACATCTACAGGCCTGGAAATCGCTAGATGCAGGCGACATTGAGACCCTGACATTGGGTGAGTTCACTGAGGAACAGTGTTTATTCATGTGACATTGAAAAATCCTCACCGAGTCTCTGCTGTGCGCCAGGCAGCCTTCTTCATCTGAGGAGACAGCTGTGAACGGGGAAAGCCTCTAATCTCAGGGGGCTCACATTCCTGGCGGGGGAGACCAACATTAAATCTATATGTTCTTGGATGTTCAGTAGTAATAAATCAGGATATGGACTAGAGAGAAGGGAGCACGGGACACGGGTGTGTGCTCTAGATAGGCAGGCGAGGACAGCTCCTCCACAGGAGAGACCAAGTGTTGTGTGTGCCAAGCGTTTGAGGGTTTGGGGAGCAGCAAGGCCATGTGCATGTGGAGCAGAAGAGGGGCCAGGGCAGAACCCCATCCTGTAGGCTTTGTGGACCTTACCCGGGGGCTGCTTTATTCTAGCACACCAGCAGTTATGAGAGGCTTTGACCAGGGCAAGTCACCCTTGCTGTTCTTTGGAGGGGGCAGGAGTGGCAGTGCAGGGGGGCCAGCCAGGGGCTTACACCAGGGCAGGGTGGTAGTAATGCTGGGAGGGCAGAGCTGGCAGGTTTGCTGACACGTTGGCCCTGGGGTGTGAGAGAGAGAGAGATTAGTCAGAGGCCATGGCTGAGCCCTCGGGGGAGTGGCGGCACACTGGCCTAGAGAAGCCTGGGGGAGGATAGAAGAGTCTGTTGTGGACAGGTAGCATAGTCTCCCACCCAGGGGAGGGCCGAAGGGGCGGGAGCAGCAGGTGTGCGTCTTGGGAAGCGGGTGGGCGGGGTGTGCGTTTGGGAGCCTGTAGCATGCAGACGGTATTGAAAGCTCTGGGATGGACAAGCTCGCTGCGGCGTGAGCATAGCTGGAGAAGTGGGGGGCTCTCTATTCTGGGCATCAGCAGAGACCAGGGTGTGAGGAAGGTTCAGAGGAGTGAGAAGTTGGAGGCCACATGGAGGAAGTGTCGCAGGGCCAGCGGCTGTGCCCCAAGAGACGGCCTGAGACAGACGTTTGTATTTGGCGACCTGGTGGTACACACAGCCTTGCTCACGGAGAGGGGCCAAGGGTAAAAGGGCTGGAGGGGACGGGATCGCAGTGCTCGGAGACAGCTTTTTAGGGGGCTGGTTTTTGTTGAAGGGAACACAGAGGAGGGGGCCCCTTGGGGGGAGCGTGTCTGGTGAGAGGTTTGTAAAGATGGGCTGGGTGGCAGGCGCTGGCTGGCACAGGGCACAAGATGGCGGTGCCCGTCGTGGCCTCCCTGGAGCCTGCTGGTAGGTGACAGCGTGGCCTGAATAGGGCCGGGGTGTTCTCAGCGAGGAGCAGAGCATGGGTGTGGGGGCACTTGCAGGCAGGGGACGTCGGTGGTGGGGGATGGGGTCGTCCTTTTTGGGTGGAGTTTGTGAACCTCCTCAGACCGGACCAGATAAAATACATGTTACTCCCAGAAGACCTCAGTGCCCCCAGCTGTCCCCAAACGTGTTGTATGTTTGCTCTCCTCATGGGAACCCTCTCCCTACCTATTAGGTGTCCCATGCAGCCCTGTCGTCAGGGCCCCTGCGTGTGGCTGTCCGTGCTGGGTGTGGACGTGCAGAGTCTGTGCCGCAGCAGAGCCAGCATCAGGTTCTGGAACGCGGTCACTGCCATCGTGCCTGTGTGACCGCCTGTGGGCAGTTGGCTGTTGAGCCTTTTGTCACCCATCCTACACTGTCATTCTCTTGCCTTGGGCTCTCTGTCCGCACTCAGCATTTCAGGTCTGCGGCCCCAGAGGTTATACAGCACGTTAGAAAACTCCTTTCAGAGCACCCGGCCGGCTCATTCGGTAGAGCGTGGGACTCTTGAACTCAGGCTTGTGAATTTGAGCCCCATGCTGGGGGTAGAGATTACTTAAAAATAAAATCTTTTAAAAAAACAAAAACAAAAAAATACTCTTTTCACACTAATGTGGCTCATAGAATTAAAGTATTTTTTACAAGTCATCAGTGATTTTTCTAGAAGTGACTGCCACCAAAATTAAGGAAGTAGGTTAATTTAGTTATGATTTGAGAATCCTGCAGTACCTAGACCTTAAAAGTGGGAGTCTGAGGGTCCACTTCAGAATGACAGCAGCAAGTGCTGAGGAATCATGCCGCAGGTGGGTGGCACCAAGCCAAGGCTTAGGACAGGTTGCACCTTGCTCTAGCTAGTTATCCCCAGCTTAGCTGCCATCCCCCCAACGACTCACACACCACACGTTCCAGAGTTCCTTAGAGCCATCCACCCACCAGGACCCTCTCGGCATGCTCCTTCCCGCAGAGTGCCCGTCCCTTCCTCAGCCAGGTAATAGTCCCGGGTTCAGCCCTCTCCTGCCCCAGTCAGGATACATCCCTTCCGGACTCCTCAGGCAGCCCTTCGAGCCTCAGATGCTTTCGCCGTGGTTCATACACATGCACACGTCTGCCCCCGTTTGTTCTCGGCCAGGGCCAGGATCTCGTCTCATTTATCTTTCATGTTGCCCGCGGCACCAGGGTCACACACCGTGCAGGACTTACTCAGTGTTCGTTCAGGTGCGTGCTTTAGTTACCCAAGGTGACCAAATCAAAGTGGAAGTGACAAGAGGGTTTTAAGAGGACCTATAAATAGAAGGAAAACGTGTAACAATTGGGTCACCAAACAGAAATTTATTTGACAGGAAGGGCAAGAGGAAGAGGTTATGGACTGCCCTGCTAGAATTCCTTTGGGTCTATTTAGAGAATCTTTCCAGAACAAATCCACCAAACGCAGTAATCAAACGTGATGCTGATTATAGAGTGGTCCGTGAATGATCTACAGCGTTAGAACAGTCTTGGTTAATCTAACAATCTTCCTTTCAAAGCTAAATTTGATATTTGACATCCTCCTTGGGCCCTATCCAGAGGGATTTAGTTACTGTGCAGCCAGAGAGACCTAGGGAGATACTGATGTGCAGAAAAACGTCCGGATAACTCTATCTGTGTGACTGTGGGGGATGGGCCCTGGAGACAGCCCCTCAGGAGGGCCGGTGCACTGCTGTGTGCAGGGACGGTGAGGAGAGAGGCACGGGGCCTTTGGGGAGTGCACAGTGCTGGCGTGAATGGACTAGAGGCCGATCCCAGCTGTGAGTGCCTGTAGCCCTGTGTGTGGCCTTACAGCATCAGTGTGGCCTTACAGTGTCACCAGCAGTGCTTTTGTGCCTTTATAGACTGGCTCACTTAATCTTCACTTTAACCTTTGAGATGGGAATGATTACCCCTGGTTTACAGATTAGGAAACTGAGCTCCAGAAAGGGTACATAGCACACAGCAAATGTCAGGGCTGGAAATTGAGCCTTGCTGTCAATCGAGAGTCAGTACTCTTTCTACTGTTTCAAATCAGGAAGGATTCTGGGGAGTAGGTGGACTGAAACTCTTGAACTTTGAGCTCTGGTAGGAGCCTGAGATTGGGCAAAGGTGTGGGACCATGAGAAATCAGAGGGGCGCTCAGCCTGCTCAGTTGGGGGAGCATGGTGACTCTTGATCTCGGGGTTGCGGGTTCGAGCCCCACATTGGGTGTAGAAATCGCTTAAAAATAAAGCCTTTGGGGGAAAAAAGAATTCAGATTGCTGGTAGGAGCACAGGTTGGTATAATCACATTGAAAAAAGTTCAAAATTGTCTTTCACACCTGAATGTGGTCAACTCAGCAGCCCAGCAGTTGCCAACAGTTCAACAATTTCTTCTCCAGGAGAGACTGGGCAGACCCTTAATACACCTGCGTGCTAGGAGGTCTGCACGGAGATGCTCGTAGCACTGTTGTTTAAAATGACAAAGAAGAAATAATTCAAATACCCATCAACAAGGGAGTGAGTAAAAAAAAGTGGCATATTGTGTAGCTCTGAAAATGAATGAGCTGTAGCTTTTTTATCAGTAAAGATAAATCTTAGAAATACAAGTTTAAAGCAAGTTGCAAAAGTATGCAATAGCATCATACTTTTTTAATACAAATGAAAGACAATACTAAAATATGTAGTGTTTAAGATACATAGGTATGCAATTAAACTATCAATAATAGAAGCAAAGGAATAACAAACACAAAATTCAGTCTTGTGGTCACACCTGGGGAATGGAGGGGCAGGAACGTTTAGGAGCACAGAAGAACATCACGCGTGTCACTGATGATTTATTTCTGAAGTTGAGGGATGGGTTCCTGGATGTATATTTCAATTATTAGACTTCATAACTTTTATATGCCTATAAATGTGTGTGTATTTAGTATAAAATAATATATATTATTTATATAAAAGATACATTTTTTGTGTTAGGTATTTCATAATTTTTAAAATGGAAAAAACTGCCACGCCTGGGGACCAGATGGGAAGCTGGTCCCTGTGATGGGTTTAGACTCAATTGTAGACATGATGCTCATTCGCTGGGATGGAGTGAGGACAACAATCAGGCGTTAGAAGGAACAGAATTTCCGAGCAGGGAAAGTATGGTCAGACTTGGATTTGTCAGCTTCTGCCTCCATTTCCTCTTCTCTGACACAGGACCTGTACTGTTGGCCTCATGGGGCTGCCCTGAGGTTTGAGCCAGAGGGTGGGGACAAAGTCCTGGGCACAGCGCCATGACAGCCTCCATGAGCCAGGCTGCATGCTCAGTGGGTGCACACTTCCGAGGGGGCTACGGGGAGGAAGCGACACAGAAATGACAATGTTGTTCCTGTAACAACAGAACAAACCATAGAAGAGGGTTTGAAAAAACATCAGTCTTGTTTAGGCTTATCCAAAAAATTCTTGTTAGAGTTGGTATCAAGGGTTGACAACTGTCACTTTAAATCAGTTCATATCTGTTTTTTCTTTCTTTCTTTCTTTCTTTTTTTTTTTTTTTTTTTTTTTTGGTAATTTCAGCACTGGGAAATTTGGAGCTTGTTTTATACCAGGACTTTGTAAGCAGAGTGATCTGACCTTGTACGCCTCACGGCCTGGGCTCCGACTGTGGAAGGCAGACATCCATGGGACTGTTCAAGCCACATTTATCTTAAAAGATGTCTTTGCTGGAGGAGTCAAGCCTTTTGAACTGTACCCACGTCTGGAATCCTCCAACAGGGGAAGTTGCAGCTTACCTGAGAAACACCTGGGGCTAGTTTCATGTTTCTTTCAAGAAGGCTGGGTGTTGAGTTGGAATGAATATAGTATTTACCTTCTAGACACCATCAACCAGGTAAGTGATGTGATCACGCCACATCTTGGGTGTCTTTACAATGTTGCTCCACAGACTATCTCTCAGAATGATGGAAGGACCAGCATTGATCCTAATGCTTTACTTTTTCCTTTGGGCCAGTCAAGGAAATCAGGTCAGGGTCTGATTCTTTTATAGATTTGGTTTTAGTAGAACCTTCTAGCAGGAATTCTTAGAACCTCTAAGCAGGAGTCTCGTCTGCCTGGCGTGGCTTCCTCACTTGGAACTTGAGGGCAGGGTGAGCTAGGCTGGGGCCATCAAGCTGCCTTTTAGCCCTGAGTTGGTTTGTCTTCTTAAGGAGCACTTTGAAAGACATTTTTGGTTCTTCTCCACTTACAGACAACTTAATTTTTCTTCTTTCTCTGAATACTCTTTGAACTTGATGCACGCTTAGTAGTGAGTGGGGTTGAGAGGTTTGGTGACTATTTATCAGTTCCTTTCTTCTGAATCCTTACCCCCAGTGCTTTCTGCGACAGGTGTAATTAACTTCACGAGACAAAAGGGCTGCCCATGTGCAGACGTTGTGGCTGCCATCAGAGTCTACGTGGCAACGTGATGGGCTGCTTTCAAACTAATGGCATGTTTCTAGATGTTCATCAGGATTATTTAAGAATTAACAAAGAATTTAGACCCTTTTTCTACAGTGAACTGCCTCTTGTTTTTACTGTTAGCAGAAAAGAGAATGTTTTAAAATCATTCAGACTCTGGATGTCCTGTTTTCAAATGGTATTTGGGGACCCCTCCCTCTCTTCATTCATTCATTCAGAGCCATGAATTGCAGTGTCCACTGGTCTCTCCCACGGGAGTGCACACAGTAGGGGTCTAGACTGGTCAGCACATCACTTCAGCCCAAGAGCGGCATTCCCTATGGGCGTTTGTACAAAGTGCTGTGAGCTGTGACGAGTCCTGGGCGTGTCACTGAGGCTGAGCTCCCCAGGGACCTTTCCCTGAGGAGGTGATGTCTGAATCCAGTTGGAACTCTCCCAGGGAACAAGAGTCAGGAAAGGAGTTCGAGCAGAGCCATGGCGTCACGGAGGAACAAGACTGGGGTCTGGACTGGTCCGCTTCCCACCCCCCCAGCTCAGGGCACCTGAAGCACAGACCGGGGCAGCTGTGTGAGGCTGACGGGCAGGTCCTGCTGAGGGGCAAGAGCTCCATGTGCTGGGGGGAGGGGAGCCAGGCAGGACACGGCTCCCAGCGCCCAGAGGTGGGATGAACTGCTCGCTCAGTCTCATGAATTCCCTGGCAAGGTTTATGACTCCAGGTCATGTACTGTCGGATACTCCCTACCTTTGCGTTTGTTTACTCTTAAGAAGTTTGAGAAAGTGGGTGTAACAAAGTGCAGGTGTCATTTGGTTCATTTAGATTCCTGCACATTTGTATGCTTTCAGCTATTACTGTTGCCTGCTTGTGTAATTTTCTCTTCTTTCTTTTTTTTTTTTGTGGGGGGGGACAGGCCACAATTGCTGGTTTGGAAGGATCGGGTGATATCGTGTCTGTTTCCTGCACAGAAAATGAAATATTTTTCTTAAAGGGAGATAGGAACATTATAAGAATTTCAAGCAGACCTGAAGGACTAGCATCAATAGGTTTGTATTTGTTATAAAATGTACTGTGTATGTGTAATTGTAGTTTATAATTTATAAACCTTACCATTACTTTGTTAGTTAAATGTAGCTTTATCTAAACAAGGAAGTATTTGGAGGGTTTCCTGCGATTCTTTTTTTTTTTTTTTTTAGATTTTTTTTGTTTGTTTTGTTTTAGAGAGAGTGTGTGTGCGCGAGCAGTGGGAGGGGCAGAGGGAGAGGGAGAGAATCTCAAGCAGACTCCGTGCTGAATGCGGAGCCTGACTCTGCTGGGCTCTGTCTCACAACTCCGGGACCATGACCTGAGCTGAAACCAAGAGTCGGATGCCTAACCAACTGAGCCACTCAGGCACCCCCCTATGATTCTTAAAATATGGTTTACAATACTTTTCTTGAAGTTACCTACTTAAAGGCTCACATCAGACAACCTCACATTTGGTGAAGTGGTTCCATGGGTCTGGAAGCTGGGGAGGCTGGATGAGTAGTGAGGAGAACTGAGCACCCACGTGATTGGTCACTGGTACTCTGAGACTGCATGTGGGATTAATACTTCAAAAGATAGAGATTTGCCAAGATTTTAGAACATTGAAATCTGTTATCTGGAACATATCTTTTATCCTCCACACAGTTCTTCCTTATAGCACTGATCATTCTCTGTGCTTTTGACTTTTCTTTGTTTTGTTTTTTAAAGATCCCATTCATTTATTTGACAGAGACAGCCAGCGAGAGAGGGAACACAAGCAGGGGGAGTGGGAGAGGAAGAAGCAGGCTCCCAGCGGAGGAGCCTGATGTGGGGCTCGATCCCAGAACGCTGGGATCACGCCCTGAGCTGAAGGCAGACACTCAACGACTGCGCCACCCAGGCGCCCCTTGACTTTTCTTTGTAATTCATGCAAGCCCAGATTCTAATGAGCAAAGAATCTTCATATGTATTCTCGTGCACACATCCACGGTACTTTGCATATTTGGGGCTCATCAGTGAACTTGTTCCTGATGGTGACAGCAGCCATGTGGGGAGGAGGAGGGAAGGCTGTCCCCCTCCTCCTCTCTGTCACTCACTTGGTTCTCACTGTGTTCCAGAGACTGCTAAGCACTTAACAGTCATGACCTCATAAAATCCTGAACATAACCCTGAATGGAAGGTACTGGTTCTATAGGTGAGGAGACTGGGGCTTTGGAAGTTGCAGTGAGCTACGAAAGGCACCAATGCTGGGGGGATGTGAGCGGCACGCCGGGCACATCCATGTGGCCCCAGAGCCCCTGCACGCGTGTAGCCTCTGGAGTTCATGGAGCAGTTTTACAGGCATCTTGGTTGATGCTCATGACAGGCCTGTGGGAAACGTGAGGCGGGTGGTCCTGCCACTGCGTTTCCCCAGCCAGGCCACCTTCCTCCCAGGGCTGCGGGCGGCCTTGTCCCTTCCTTGCTCACCGCACTCCTGTCGCCGCCATGTCTGAGGTGGTGTGCAGGGCACCCCTGCCACTGCTGCCAGCTCTCTCCAGGCTCTTGCCGCCGCCTGCTCACCCCAGCGCCCCAGGCAGGTCTGAGTGCTAGGTGTGTGGCGCTCCCCAGCATGGCCGCTTTTGTCAGGCTGCTGCCCTCTGCTCTCTCCCTGCTCATTATTTAAGATCCACTTCAGGTCTCTCTGTATCTTTGATGCTTTTCCTGAGTGCTTTAGTTAAGTCAGCCTCTCCCTGTCTTCACTTGAGTTCCCAGAGGCCTCTCCTACCGCTGTTGTGACTGGGGAGCCATTTACTTACCATGTCCTTACCTCACAAAATAATAAACTTTTTGCTTGCAAGGATCTTGTGGCTCAGCTTTGTGGCCCAATGTAGCATATGACACAGAAGCCCTGAGTGAGTGAGTGTTAATCCATGGTATCCCTGTTGTACAGATTAGAAAACTGAGGACTGGGGGGTAAGTGACAAGCCCCAGATCCACCAGCCCTGTCTTCCAGTTTCTGCTTCAGCCGACCTTTCTCCTGCTTCTCCTGCCTGGCTACATTGGTCAGAAATGTGGACTTTTTGCCATAGCCATGGGCTTGGGGTATCTTGACCCTGGGGGCATCTTTGCTATTCCTTCTGCTCTCACCAGCACGAGCTGGTGTCAGTCACTGCAGGAGAGGCAGTAGAGGTCCTGGACCCAAGTGGGTGGGCCAGTTGTAAAGCCAAGGCCTTCTAGAGCTGTGAGCAAGGCGAGGAAGAGGAGTTCCAGGAGCCATCTCCTGGGCCCCAAAGCATTACTATAGCCTTTTGTCTTCTTGTAATTTTAGAATACAAAGTGTAGTTAGTAGGAAAGTACCCCAAACAGTCTCTCATGAGCCAGATATTTAGGACTTGAAAAGAGGAGGGGTGCCTGGGTGGCACAGCGGTTGGGCGTCTGCCTTCGGCTCAGGGCGTGATCCCGGCCTTATGGGATCGAGCCTCACATCGGGCTCCTCCGCTATGAGCCTGCTTCTTCCTCTCCCACTCCTCCTGCTTGTGTTCCCTCTCTAGCTGGCTGTCTCTATCTCTGTCGAATAAATAAATAAAATCTTTAAAAAAAAAAAAAAGAGGAAAATGTCATAAGGGCTATCTTGGCCCCAGTTTTACAGTCTCTTAAGAGATGGTGGGGTAGGGGTGGGGTAGGGAGTGAATTACTTCTTAAGTCAGAGGGTAAGTCAGGATAAGTATCATTCCAGATTATCATTTCTGTGGAAAGTGAAGAAGCTCTGAGTCTTGAGTTTCATGAGCTGGCACGTGCACGGAGGGGTCGGGGCCCGTGCGGCTTACAGGAGGGAAGTAAGCTCTAGACCCCTGCTGTCTGTGCAGTGAGAGAGCTCTGTACCTGCACTGTCCACAGTGGCCCCTGAGCACCTGGAATGTGGGAGTGCAACTGAATTTTAGTGTTTGATTCTGATTTTAAACAGCTACACGTGACAGTAGCTGCTGTATTGGACAGGACAGCTCTAGACAAGACCTGCCATCAGCTTGTGTGATCTTTGACAAGTCGCTTCCCTGGCCAGGCTTCGCTCCGAGCAGAGTCCTGCCTGTCCGTCCCCAGCTGTGCACACCGCAGCCCGTAGTCTGCCCCGACCACCCTCACAAGAGGACAGGAATTCCCATCTGTCTGGTTGATGGTCCCAGAATGGTGGCGGGCATATAGTGGACGCTCAGTATCGCAAGGATGGCTGAGCGGATTGAAGTGGCCCATAGTTTAGAGGGTACTAGGGCTGGAACCACTGTGGCCGTGGTGACCTTGTGGTGTTGTGTTGCGAAGGACGAGTCCACGAAAGTGAGAAACTTGCTGGCTCTGAGTCATGGGCACAGAGCAATGTGACTTGACCCTCCACGGCCACATCCTCATGCTGCTCTCTGCCCACACTGGACGCTGACTTCAGTAAATTGCTTCTCTCTCCTGGGTTTTTTCTCTTGGAAAATTCCCTTTCTCTCCCTAGATTTTAAGAAATACAGGTATACATATATTTTTCAAGTGCCTTTTGAATTCTTTTATATTTAAGGTATGGTCTAAGTAGGGGATATCACTAAGCCCTTTCCTTAGAAACAGGTCATTTGTCTTCTTTAGGAATTATTTGTGAATGGTTGTGAGAAATGCTGTATATATTTAGTGTCCCTTTCCTATTGAGCTATTTACAGAAAATAGCCATGATGAACCATTTTCCTGATTTTGGTGTGTGCACTCCCTGGAGCACAGAACCGTTTGTTGGAATGTTTTGTGTGGTTCTTGTAGTTTTGCTAAACTCAGTCTCTCTGAGTTTAGCAGGCGGGTATTTAGGGTTAGCAAACCTGAAAGAGTTAACACCCAACTCTTCTTACTCAGTGCGAGATGGTCTGGAGATGCCAGGATGTGCGGAGCAGGCCCCCGGGCAGCGTATGGAGAAGCCGTCGGGGGTGCCAGTTTCTGAGACGAGACTCCGGGGCTCTTCCGTGGCCAGCTCCGTGGCCAGCGAGCCAAGGAGCAGGAGCAGCTCGCTCAACTCCACCGACAGTGGCTCCGGGCTCCAGGCAGCTCCAGAGCTGGGGAGGGGCAGCCAGCCCGCCTCACAGAGATTCAGTGTGATTAGCTCAGAAGACTTTGACCAGGAGCTTGTCGTAAAGCCTCTGAAAGTGAAAAAGAAGAGAAAGAAGAAGACAGGTACTATCCGTAGCAGAGCACGCACTGACTCCTGCTTACTTAGGGGCGTTCTTGCACACTTTTTGGGAGTGCTGCTTTCACCGAATGAGCCCTTACCCATTCAGTGAGAAGCAGAGAAGGCCCTCAGAAAACACGTGTGTTCTTTCCTCCAAGGAATTTTACTGTGAAATATTTTATATGTTAAAAAAGAACACCACGCACACCGAAAGCACCCTCGTGAGGTGTAAATAATGTAACATACACCTGTGTACTTACTACCCTGCTGGGTGGGTCTGGGTTTATACTTCTCAATATTGAAATAAAAATTTTGATGTATCCATGTATAGCATGTATTAGACCAGAGATGCTATGAGCCTGGATGGAAAGTTACGGAAATAGAAGATTTACACTGATGTCTATACGGGTCGTTTTACGTTTAGTGTTGGACAGGTTACCAGACATGGGATGTAACGTAGAAATGGTCAAACGTTTTACTCCTTGGTTCCTGTCAGGCCTCTTGAGCTACACATACTTACAGAGTTTTAAGCACTTTAATAATATTAAACAACTGGTCTGCCATCCATCTGTTCCTTTGTTTTCCTGCATTAACATTTCTTGAGCAAGGCCTAGAGCCCATCAGTGTGTCAAATGTTCGCATCCATTTAAAACATCTCTGCATGGGGATAATTTGTACTTGAAAGATTTATTCTTCACCACTTAAATATCCTTCATTTAAAATGTATTTTTTTTTCTTGAGCCAAAATTGTGTTTTTTAGTCTCTTACTATTTATGTGGAGTCATTCCCCATTTTAAACATTCTTATTTTAAATTAGAAGGTGGAAGCAGGAACACCTGCCACAGTTCCCTTGAATCGACGCCCTGCTATGAGTTTCTGGGTGACAGTCCCCAGTCCTTGAACACAGACCTGCTGTCCATGACCTCAAGTTTGGGCAGCTTCGTGGATCGGTCAAGCACAGAGTCTCCTGACCAGGAGAGTAACCTTAGTGGTGAGGTGAATGGTGTCCTGCAGGAAAATATTGACCCTGAAGCATTCAGTGTCCTGGAGGTGCCTGAGCCTGCCCCTGACGTCCTGAATGAAGGGAATGGCGACAGACCTGGAGTCCCACGGTGTAACCGTGCAGACGATACCGAGCCACACAGTGGGGTGTGGACTACACTCCTGGAGCTGCGGGAAGCTGTGGAAGGTAGTGATGTTACAGAACTCAGAGAAGAGCCTTGTCCCATAGACGATGGACTGAATAGCAGACAGTCACCCTGTGAAGAACAAGACAGCTCTGCTGAGGCGCAGGAAGCGGGAGACAGGGAGCCTGATGACCTCCAAAGCACCTTTTCTGAAGTCCCCTTCCCGGACTCAACCCCAGTGCCTCCCAGCCTCAGCTGGGCCCCCCATGCTGAGCAGCGGCTGCCAGGGACCGGAGCTGATGAAGGCAGTGCCGAGGAGCCTAGCAAGGAGCAGGGCTTCCTCACGCACATGGGGGGCCCCAGCCACCTGGGCTCGCATCCCTGGCACACTGTCACTGACAGGGACACAGGCCTGAAGGAAATGGTTGCCTTGGAATGTGACTTGGGGAGTGTGGGAGGACGGCTGACGCCCCTGGTCTCTGCCTTGGCAGCTCATACCCGTGAGCCTCGGCTCGAGCAGCCTTCTCGGGACCAGGTGTTGACGTCCAGTGATGAGGAGGACATCTATGCCCACGGGTTGCCTTCCTCTTCCTCGGAGACGAGTGTGACAGAGCTCGGTGGTAGTCGCTCCCTGCAGGACCTGAGCCAGCTTGGCACAGATGACACCGGGCTGCTAAAGTCAGATCAGGTATGTGGGTTTGGGATGGCCAGTTTCCTAAGGGTCCACCCAACCCCTGTAGTTAAGGATGGTTATTTTTGGTCATTTTACCTAAAAAAGAGTTTTTTTCAAAGTGCTTGCTTTTCTTAGCAAGTAATTATTATTCAGTGTATTGGGTTTCAAAAGTAACCAGGTGTTATAACTTGTCCTACTAAGTCGTTGTGAGGTGTGGATTATGAGTGTGAACTTATGTGTACTCTCCCCGAATGTACCAGTAGATTCTCTCTGTGCTGATGACACGTTTTGTTTGGGCAACTCTTGCCACGTGCTGGGCACCATGCTAAGCACTCTGTAAGTTCAGCTCGTTTGCTTCTCTAAGAAGTAAACAAACCACGAAGGAGGTGCTGTTGCAGTCCCCGTTTTACAGTGAAGGAAATGGGACCCAGTTAAATGGCTTGCACAGGTCACACAGCAAGTGAAGGGCAAGGCTGGCCCCGGGACCCCTCTCTCATCTCTGTGCTGTCCTGCCTTGGCAGTGAAATGAACTGCTTACTCGTTTTGAGACAAATGCCAAAAGGTTAGACCATCCACTCAGTCTTGCCTGTGCCCATCCTTTCTTGAGTGCCTTTGGCTGCCAGGCTCTGTGTTCAGTGTTGGCTACCGTGGGGTGTGGATAGCCAGTCGGCATCTCAGAATCTCAAGGAGGAGCCAGACGTGCCTGCCGATCATCTCGGTTGAGCAAGACTCTCTGCCGATGGCGGCGAGCAAAGTGCAGGGCTGTGGGAAGTCTGAGAGGGCGCCCACCCAGGATCCACCAGGCAGGCAGACCATGTCTCGTGGGGGCTGTTGGGATTCTAGGCCAGAACTTTAGAAGAGCCCTCCCCCAGGTGAGAGGGAACCTGGCGCGTAGAGGACTTCTCCCTCCCTTCATGGTTTCCCCCTCCTCCCTTTCCAGTAGCTAGAAAGCCAAGAGATTTTGTGGCATTTGGCGGGGTGGGGGGAGAGGGTGGCACTCATCATGGGAAGCAGGGCTGAATTGAGAGGTGCGGGTGCTGTTCTCTGTGAAGCAGCGAACTTCCACATTTGGGCGATTGTGCAAGCACATTGATTTCTTCTGCAGTTTCAGAAAACTGTTAAACTGCAAAGACTTCATTTAGCTTTGATTTTTTAAAAAGAGTCGTAGCAACAAAACATCAGCCTATAAAATTCAGCCAGACTGAGTGTCTTGGCCAGAGTTCCATCAGCCACATGATGTATCCTGTGTCCAGTGATTGGGACCATGCTTAACACCCAAGGGTGAGGACACAGAGGTGGTGGTAGTACTGCTCATTCTCGTGCACCTGCCAGGGTCCAATGCACAAAACATTGATCTGCACGCACATTGTGTGAAGTGTGGTACACCTGTGTGTAGCTCGGTCCCTTTAATGTAAGCACCACGTTAGGAAGGGTGTTCTGACATGACGGAGTGTTATCCGGGTATGCTCTGGGGTCCTAATGGGGGACAGGAGCTTCCACTTCAGAACGCTTGTCTCGGAGTATGGTCCAAAGATAGCAGGTCCGTGCGTGGCTTCTCAGAGATCCTCAGCTCTGCGACTTGAATGATACCCTGCATGCTCTCCTTGTTGATGACAGCACGACAGTGTGACTGTGTGCTCTGCTGCACAACTCACCAAGCCCTGTCCTTGTTAGTTTGCAGAAAGCTGGATGGGATACTCTGGCCCCGGCTACGGCATACTCAGCTTGGCGGTCTCCGAGAAGTACATTTGGTGCCTGGACTACAAAGGTGGCCTGTTCTGCAGCGCACTGCCAGGCGCTGGGCTCCGCTGGCAGAAGTTTGAGGACGCCGTCCAGCAGGTGGCGGTCTCACCCTCAGGTTGGCCTCCCCGGCTCCCTGCTCCTGCCGGTGTCACTGGCCCCGGGGCCCTGCCACAGCGCCATCCCAGCAGCGCACTGGGCGGTACCTGCGCGTTTGGGGGGTTTTCTCCAAAGAACAGGACTTGCTTCATTTGACATCAATGAGTAAACATCCAATAAATGGATGTTTAGTTTGAATCTGTTTTTTTTTTAATTGCAATGGTAACACGTGGACATGTTTTTATAAGCTATGCAAACTATTTGCTTGAATTTTGAGGGATTTTTTTTGAAAAAGATTAACATATTAACCCCTTATAAATATGTGTTCCTCTTTCTTTTATGGGGGGAGGGGCAGAGGGAGGAGAGAGAGGATCTTATGCAGGCTCTACACCCAGCACAGAGCCCAACACGGGGCTCAATCTCACCACCCTGAGATCATGACCTGAGCCGAAATCAAAAGTTGGACGCTTAACTGACTGAGCCCCCCCAGGTGCCTCTGTGTTCCTGTTTCTTAGCATTGCTTTAAAGCAACTGAAGGAATGAAGATGGACCCATGGATATGTTGGATATGTTCAGATTATTTGGGTTCCTTTCTAGAAATTATTCTTTAATGAGTGATGTGTATGCTTTGGCTGAATCATCTACTCCGAGTGTAAAAGAAAAATGCGTTCATTCTTGCAAGCCATGGTCAGGCTAGCCATTTTTAGTGAACTGGAGCAGACCTTTCCTGAATGAGGTTCTACTAGGCTTTCAGCCTGTACCTTCCTTCCCTGTCCAGAATCATTTGCTCATCTGTTTTGTCATAATGTTGGCCACTTCACCTATTGGGGGGTGGGTAAGTAGAGTAGATGTATTTATGTGTGTTTGCGTCATAGTCACTTCTTATTGTTAGGACACTGGAGTAGAAGTCAGATAGAACGTACTCTGTGACCTCAGACTCGTCCCCTGTAATTTTACTGGGTTTCAAATGGATTTCCTTGAACTCTTCCTGGTCTTTGTCACTATTTAAAATACAAGTTTGTTCAAGGTTGTTTCATCTCTTTGTTTGTTTGAAAAATATTTTTCCTTAGAGAGTGGCTGAGATCATAGTGTACTTCAATTGCTGGTGTTATAAAATTGTGCATTTTAATTCTTTCTCTTGTCATTTACTACTGTTCATCTCCCCAGCCATTTAGAAACTTTGGTTCTGTCCTGATTCTATTGATTACTTTGTGTTTGCAAAACATTCCAGCCCTTGTTGATGTGGTAAGAATTCTGTCCCCACCAGATCAGTGTTCTTGACTGAGTTGTCCTGCAGTGCCCATGTCTTTGGGGGGCACCAGAGCCCCAGAGTGTTCAGGGTGTGCTTCGGGCTTAGCCATCCATCTCGCTTTTCTCCTCTTACCTCAGCTCTTGCCGTCAGACCCTCTAGTCCAGCCTGGCTGTGCTCTTGGTAATCCTCTGGTGGTTTCTTACACGTGGCTGCCTGGTCTGTGTCACACCCTCCATCTATGTCCTCCTCCTTCCGTCCCCTTCTTTCTCTCTGTTTATCAGAGTCCCTTTCTGAGTAAAAAAGGACAGCCCAGCTTAAACGCCTCCTTTCCGTGCATCTTATCCCTCAGTTGGTCCGGAAGTGACCCCTCTGAATCCCTCTAGGTAGGACTTTGCAACCTCTGGTGGGACACGAGTTTTGCCTACTGACGTAACCGCCTCAGCACTGCTCCTGACTGTGTCAGGAGTGTCTGTAACCTGTCCAGCTCATTGTGTCCCTGGTCTGTTCTCACCTCCAGTTTCCCTAGCAGCCCTGTAAGGTACAGAGGAGGAAGTGAGGCATGGAGACAGGAGGTGACTTGACACCTACAGCTGGTGGGTGGTGACCAAGGACCCAAACCCAAGAGCCGTGGGCTCTTTCCCCAGTTGGAAGCAAAAGGGGGAGAGAGGTTTTAGAAATCTGTCTCCCCCATAGCGATTAGAATGAAGTTTTTGTGTAAGTAATTGTCCATATTTATTGGATGGTGAATAGAATTTTTATTTCTCCAGGAGCCCTTCTCTGGAAGATTGAACAGAAATCTAACCGAGCTTTTGCTTGTGGAAAAGTGACCATCAAGGGGAAGCGGCACTGGTACGAAGCCCTGCCCCAGGCAGTGTTTGTGGCCCTGAGTGATGACACAGCCTGGATCATCAGGACAAATGGAGATCTGTACCTGCAGACAGGTAACTGCTCCCTACTGCCCCTCGCTTTGCTAGTGACACGCTTAGCGCTGTCACAATGTATAAGGGGTAAAAATCAATTTAAATTAAAATACTTCTGGAAAGAGAGTATTTGCCATTGGAATATATTAGCAGTTTCCTTCTACTGACTCACATTCAACCCTGGACAAATTTAGGGCAAGATTTAATAGGGTTATTCAGTGAGACACAGAAACAGATTCTTGTTCTCCTTACGGCTAACCATTGCCCATCGCTTGTGCTGCAATGTCAGATCTTAAGGGGAAGGAATAACAGAGAATTGACATTAGAATCATTTTTTCCTTTAGATTATGGCTGGATTTTTTTCAGCCAGGTCAGAGCCCTGCTTCTGTATACTTATTTACATGTGGGTCAGGAAGAAACAATGAGAAATCTATTTGATCTAAGTAGCAGTTCACCTCGTCATAATAAACTGTCCTGAGGGGAACCTTCAGCTGCTGCAGGAGACTCGGTGGGACTTGTGTATTAAAAATAAACTGTAATGAGAGTGGATGTTTATGTACTGTCAGCAAAATAGGATATTAGTTTCCAAAGGCAATGTGATTTATCAGCATCTGGAAAGGCTATGGGGCAGGAGCTCTTTTTAGGTTGTCAAGAGGCCATATTGGATTTACGTAAAGATCAATCTTCTAACCATTTAATGTTGCTGATCTGGGGAGACTGTTTTTTTTTTTTTAAAGATTTTATTTATTTATTCGACAGAGATAGAGACAGCCAGCGAGAGAGGGAACACAAGCAGGGGGAGTGGGAGAGGAAGAAGCAGGCTCATAGCGGAGGAGCCTGATGTGGGGCTCGATCCCAGAATGCCGGGATCACGCCCCGAGCCGAAGGCAGACGCTTAACCGCTGTGCCACCCAGGCACCCCTGGGGAGACTGTTTTAATCTTTGTTATGAGCTGTCAGCCAGGGATGGTTCTCTGAGATGGAAAGTCTTTGCACATCTGGCTCTTCCTCACATGTGGGAG
The DNA here is from genome assembly GCF_002007445.2 of Ailuropoda melanoleuca. Taxonomy (NCBI): domain Eukaryota; kingdom Metazoa; phylum Chordata; class Mammalia; order Carnivora; family Ursidae; genus Ailuropoda; species Ailuropoda melanoleuca. Next base: position 39,302,850 of record NC_048231.1, read on the forward strand.
GGCCAGCATCTCCTAGAAGCCGCTGCTTGAGCCCTGGTGGTCAGCCTCGCCAGCTCCTGGGCCATGTGCCAGCCCTGGTCTCTCCCTTTAAGTGGGAATAGCTCTGGAAAGGCAGATGCATATCCAGTTTCCAGGGGCATTTGTGTTTTGTTCCTGGTGAGGAAACGAAGCGCTTCTGGCCTGGGGTTAAGGAACGGGTGCCCCGTTAACTGGCAGTACCAGACCTACCGTGTTGGTCTCCAGGCCGGACCTGACGATGTGTAGTGTAAAAAGCCCCGCAGGTGACTCCCCCTGGTTGTGGAAGAGGAATACAACCAAGGATGTGGTACCATCGGGCTTCTGTAAGCAGTTGGGGAACACATTTGAGCACGGAGAACTAATTGCAGGCCGATGCCACAGAGTATGGGGTTTGAGTTAACATCTGTTCTGCCAGCTTCCCCAGGAGTGCCTTCAAGCCGCAGACAGGCTGCAAGGAGGTGGGAGAAAGAGCCCTGGACAGGGCATCAGGGACTCTGAGCTCTGGCCTTCCATCGCCTTGCTGTGTGATGGACCTCGCCTTTCATCTAGGGAACCACCCCTCCAACCAGGTAGGAGCAGGAGAGGACAGCTGCTTTGTTGGAGCTGCTGTGCGAGGATGGCTGGAGGCCTCAGAGCCCTGGTGTCCGCAGCTGCGGCAGCTTGGCTCACCCCAAGGCTCTGAGGGGCACAGCCGTAAAGCATACGCTGCTCCTGGCCTGGGCCTTCTTGGCTCAAGATCTGGCTGCTCTCCTGCCCTGGGCTTTCTTTTTCTTCCAGAACATCTTAAGCTACTTTGGGACACCAGCGGATTCTGAATTGTTATTCCTTCAGTTTTCAAAGAGCATTTGAGAGCACTTCAGACATATGCCCAACTTAACCATTTTAAGCACAACTTAACAATTTTTGTTGACCTTAAAAAGACAAAGTACTTATTACAAAAGAATATGGCAAAATAACCCAGAAAAAAGAAAAATAAGCAAACAACAGAATATAAATGAGGTGTGAAGTCCTGATTGTGTGTCTTTGGGGCTTCCTGTCTATCTCCCTGGCAGGTCTCAGTGTGGATCGCCCCTGTGCCAGAGCCGTAAAAGTCGACTGTCCGTACCCACTGTCCCAGGTCACAGCCCGAAACAGCGTGGTGTGGGCACTGACAGAGCAGAGAGCCCTCCTGTACCGGGAGGGTGTGAGCAGCTTCTGCCCTGAAGGGGAGCAGTGGAAATGTGACATCGTCAGGTATCAGCAGGAGGAGCAGAGACGTCTTCATCATCTTGCTTGTCCCACCCTTGGTTCTTTGTCAGCTTGACTCCCCTTAATGCACCCATGGGAGCCTTTCCTGGGCAGAGCTGCTACTGTGAACCTCTCCATGGTAATAGTGTTCTCTGGAATTGTCGGAGCCAATGGCAGCCGCCCGACCGTGGAGACGCCCTGTGCCTGCCTCTGGCTGGCGGAATGGGCACTGGGTCAGAGCTTAGCTTTTTGAGATGCTGCTGCCCTCTTGTGTGACGTCAAGCATCACATGGTCACAGGTCTCTCATGACAGTTTCTATTCAGCACTGCCCAGGGCTGTCGGGTGGTTTCTGTGTAGAATCTGAAGGGTTTAGGGCCAAATATTTTTCTTTATTATCCTTGTCAATGGTAATTGATCTCTGAATGGTAATTTATCTGGTTACTTATACCACTCAAAATTTTAATTATAGAATTACCATCCAATCATTTTGCTAATTAGAAAAATTAAACTACAGTCTTCTTGGTTTGAACCTAGCAACCTGGTCGATGTGAGCGAGTAGCTACTGTGAGCCACAGCAGGGCTGGGCTGGGTGTGCGAAGGTGGCTGCCCCCAGCCCTGCCCTCCCCCAGAGCGGGCGCCTCGTAGCAGCCTGTGCCAGTTAGCGTAGCCAGTCCAAACCTGGAGAGCACGGCCCAGCTGAGCCCCGAAGCCGGCGAGGGCTGTACCAGAGGGGTGGGAGGGGGAAGGGCACTGCCCACGGAGAGGCAGTGTCTGCCCAGCTGCTGCTGCCCCACACAGCCCGGCACATGCGGGGCACCTCCGCTGGCTCAGTTGTGCAGGAGGGAGCAGGGAAACGGAGGCGCCTGATGTGCCCACGCACTTTCCTCGCAGGCTCCTTTCTCCCCGGGGGCTTTCCCCACCAGGCCGGGTTTTCAGTATGTCTTTCAGAAGCTGCCACACATGTAAGCAACATACACTGCACAGTAATGTAACTCGAAACTCGAGCTTCCTTCCTTGGAACTTGTGGGTGGGCTCTCAACCCACCCGGGAGACACTTGAGGCCGGTGTTCCTAGTCAGGCCGGGCGCTTTGAGTGTGGGCGCTGACTCCCGTGTTCTCTTCCCTGTTTCCAGTGAAAGGCAAGCTTTGGAACCCGTCTGTATAACTCTTGGGGACCAGCAGACTCTGTGGGCCCTGGACATCCGAGGGAACCTGTGGTTCAGAACTGGTGTCGTTTCCAAGAAGCCCCAGGGAGATGACGACCATTGGTGGCAAGTAGGTGCTCCGCTCCAGGGCCACTGGCCAGGGTGTCTCCCTGAGTGGGGAGCTCTGCTCCCCCTTTTATAGTCCTCCTCTTCTCCTTAAAGAGACTGGGGAGGTTGGATTAAATTAAGAGCATTCACCTTTACTCTTCAACGAGTTAGACTTTTTGCTGTATTTGAGCACATTAGAAATATCCAGGGCTTTTCACTGTAGGAAGTAACTTGTAAAACTCTCTTTGCTTAAATGTATGGGCTCTGTTTATTATTTCTTTTTTTTGTGTTGGTGTTATGTAGAAATTTATCCTTATATGCTAAATAAGCCCGGTGATACCCTTTTGAAGACCTAGGTAATAATGATGTTTAATTCTGAACACATGGGCTGAGAAGAGCTAGACAACAGGTTTGGAGACCCAGCCTACAATTAAAATTCACCTCTCCCCGCTTGTTCCAAAGGCCTCTTAACAAGTGGCATTTCAACAAAGAAAGGAGAATGTTCCCACACGCTCCCAGAAAAGGAAACATTCTGTGTAATAGGAGGGTGTATGCAAGCTCACTTTTCGTGACTTGGTCCCAGCCGGGGTGGCCTAGAATGTGTTTTTCAAGGAGTTGTTCCTTCCCCTCTTTGGTACCGTTTGGTGTAGCCGTTGCTCCCCCCAGCCTCCCGCGGCGGCCAGTGAGGTGGTTCTGACCCTCAGCGGCTGGAAACTAGGCAGCGTCTCCTCAGTGTTTGTCTCCACTGGCTCAGGCCGTGTCGTTGCCTCAGACCTGCTGCGCTGAGGGCAGGTCGTTCATTAGCTGCCCTTGGGTCTGTCAGATGAGAATGTGGAAAAAGAAGTTGTGTTTGCTCTTTGATGAGTAAGTATATGTGTACATAGGTCTCTGATATGTCTGATACTATGGCAAGTTGTTCAAGTGATTTTAAAATACCTTCTCCGTGCTGGTAAGTATATTACATGGTTTTACACACCTGAACACACACACCCTTACATGTATATATGTACCACATTCCATTTTTAAGTAGCCTAAAGAAAATTAGATACCATTTTATCATCATATTCAGAACATTAGAGAAATTTAATTTGACAGTATCATCTTTGAGGTCGTTGGAAGCAGAGTTATTTTAATTACTGTAAGACTGATTTCTCTGTAGCACCAGAGCCAGCTTTATGTTTGGCTGCTAAACCTTTATTTTTTTTTTAATTTGCCTCCTGCTTATCTGCAAGTGTTGGGTGCTAAGACAGTCTGTCGCAGACTTTCCGTGTGGCCTTGGCATGTGAACTCTCCCGAGGAGGCCCAGAGCTCCCGGGGCCGGCGTTCTGTGGCCTGTGATGAGACCACGCGGCCATGCTGGTGGAGCGCTCACTGATAGCAGGAAAGGGGGCCACGGGGTCCAGACGTGATAAAGCAATTCAACTTCAGTTAGGACAGTGGCTTACAGTTAGTGTGAGTCCTTTCACAGATGAAAAAGGGCAGATTTGTACACTTAATCAAGCACTGATTTTTATAATAATTTCCTTTTTGTTTGTTTTGTTTATTAGAATTAAATTCTCTGTGATAAGTGATATCCCTTTCACGCAGCATTTCAATGTGCGTGACCTGGGAATGCGGCCTGCACAGGGCTATCCTAGGAGTCGGAGAGCAACATTCTCTGTAATTGAACCCAGCAGGGCAGAGGTATTTGTAAGTCACATGGAGTCAGACTTTGACCATCTTAAAAAGAACTTTCTAACAAGCGGAGCTGCCCAACAAGAGAGAGGTTCTCCTTAGAGTTGCCCTGAAGAAATGTCTTTCAGGAATGTTAGAGAAGCGGTTTGCACACCTGAGCCACACTGTGCCCTTGGTATCCAGGATGGTCCCGATTTGTGCTGTTGAACTGGCATAATTATCGACAGTCCTGGTTTAGATCATAAAGTACTTCTATCACCTTACTTATAATACCTTTTTATCCCATATTATGATTCTAAGGATTGCACACTGTTATCTGTTGGAAATACCTAAATTTAAAAGCAAAATGACCCTTTCTCACTGATTAGAATAAAAGGCTTCACGAGTTTGAGGGGGGATCATGGGTAATCACAAAAGTAATACCTGCCTTTAGGACCGACCCGTATTATATAAAAATGTATAAAAAGAAAGGTGAACATTTTCTTCCATCCCTCTAAATCTGGCCCTCAGAAGTAATTACAGTTAGTGGTTTGGTAGTGTCCTGCCAGACTTTTCTGGTCCTTAACAAATGCACGTGTGCTGCGTATTTGCCGGTTATGGCCCAAACCTCTGCTCTCAGTCCGTACGCATACAGAAGGAGCTCATAACTGCACTGAGAGAAGGGTGTCTTTCCGTCTTGCCCTCCAGGTGAGCATCACCGACTACGTGGTGTTCGATCAGTGCAGCTTATTCCAGACCATAATCCATGCCACACACTCAGTGGCCACGGCAGCCCAAGCACCCGTGGAAAAGGTGGCTGATAAACTGCGCATGGCGTTTTGGTCTCAGCAGCTTCAGTGCCAGCCGAGCCTTCTCGGGGTCAACAACAGTGGCGTCTGGATCTCCTCGGGCAAGAATGAATTCCATGTCGCTAAAGGAAATCTCATCGGTGGGTGAATTACTTTTCTTTTCACATTGACTCGATTGGCAGCTTCACTTCAAAGCTAGCACTGAAAGAAAAACTTTAAGATCTCAACTGCGGAAGATAATTTGGTGCCAGTGTGTGAAGTGTTTGTCACGGAGGCATTCTTTACGCTTTGTATCAGTTTCCTTTTTTTTAATCTGTCATTCCTACAACTTGGATACCAGCGTTTGGCTGGTGTGTGATCAGTTTCTACTGGGAATCTGTGATGATATGGGAAGGGCAGATGGAGCTCATTTTTATGTTCATAATTTCACATTTAAATGAAAAGATCCACCCAAACGTAAAGAGTTTAGTAAGAGGGATAGTCCATTTCCTGGAGGAAAAGTTCCTGCTTTGTGGAGAACGCAAGGCTCTGGCGAGATCTGTGACTGGTGGTATAAATCCACTTGTGCCCATGAGGGCTTCGTTTCTGTGAGTGAAGCCCTGCTTTGTGAATTTTCTCCAGCTTGCCTCCCTCTCCATGACCACCACCCCGCCCCGCCCCGCAACCCTGGGCAAGACTGTGGCTCTGCTTGTCAGCCTAGAGGGAAAAACAAGGGACTTGGCCTCATAGCATTGGCTGGTGCAGATCTCCTAATTTAAGGGCACTCCAGAATTGGGTGTGGAGGTTTTGAAGACCGGTTAGAGTCTAGAACTAATGCTCTGGAGCGTGTGTGTGTTCTCTTCTTTCTTTAACACACTTCCTGTTGGTTCCTTCTAGGCACTTACTGGAATAATGTTGTTCCCCGTGGGACAGCTTCTGCAACAAAGTGGGCCTTTGTGCTGGCTTCCACTGCTCCCACAAAGGAAGGTTGGTTGAGAAATATAGCACATGGGTTGGCAGTTGAAAAGTGAAAACCATGGTCTGACCATGACCTAGTTGGGATGGGGTGTGGCTATATGGACCTCAGAAACAGGGCCTCAGAGACAATGCAGTGGCTTCTCAGGCAAGCAGCCCTTGTTGGCTGAGCCAAGGCCCCGAAGCTGGATAGGCCTGAGCAGGAGAGAAGGCCCTGGTATGGGGACATTGACTGAATCTAAAGGCAGGGCATCATTCCGAAGGAGAGGAACATACAGTGTCCCACTAGGGCCGGCAGCCGGAGACTTCCAGTGATGTGTCATGGGGCCATTGCACTGCAGTCAGTAGGCACCAGCCTTCTTGGGCTGCCTTCCCATTTCCCCTTGTGAAGTCTTCTGTCACCTTCCAGCAACCTCTTTCAATCTGGTTTACAGCTTCTGGCTAGTCTAAATCCCACCGTGGTGCCCCATTAGGACAGGTCTTCTCTACAGGGGCAGACCTCCTGTTGACTCGGGTCAGAGCTCCCCTCCCCTCCTGGAGCATGGGGTTTGGAGCCAGGAGAGGGGGCGCCGTTACCAGTGAGCGGGGAGCCTGGGTAGTCAGGTGACCCCTCTGGGACGTGGCCAAAGGCTCCTCCTAGGATTGCCTGAGGGTCGAATGAGAAGATACCATGAAGCCTGTGGTTCAGAGAAAGCAGCTAGTTAGTTCAAGCAATTAGTCCCACCAGAATTTGGCTAACTTGTCAGTACGGGAAAATGTTTACTCACCTGATCATTCTGACCATAATTCTGAAATCCATAAGTTCTGAAAACTAGAGATCATATCCTGAGATTGGTACAAAGTCATTTGGCAGAAAACCTGGCCCGAGCCGATGGGTCTGCTTACTTATGCATCGATTATGAGTTTGCCCACATTTTGTGGCAGGAATGTTACTGCGTTTCATTGCTACTTGGCTCCCTGAGGCTGTTACTTAAATATGTGGCATACCCATGACCTTAGGTTTTCAAAATCCTAAAAGTTGTGAATTCTAAAACCTATCTGGCCACAAGTTTTAGATAATATATATTATGATGGAACCTTGAAGTTTCTCAGAGGTTATCTGTATTTTAAACTCAATCTGTTAAGTCTAAAGGACTATATAAAAATGGTGGAGAGGAGGCGAGGGTGGATTTTGAGGAGAGGGTGGGGCGAGGAGGCTTTCCAGCTTTCCAAGCTTTCCAGCTTTCCAGCTTTCCAGCTTTCCAAGCCTCCCCGCCGTCCTGCCCACCCACATCCCCCACCCCAGACCAGAACAGGGGAACTGTGGCTCCATCCTTCTGAGCAATTGCAGACCTCACTCCCTCCAACACACCAGTCACACCAAGTCAGAGATTCCCCAGCCCTTACGAAACGTCCAAGGTCAGAGCCGCTGAGCTAACACTGTGCCTTCAGCAAGTCTCATAAGCCCAGCATTCACGCCTCCCTTTAGAACATCTCAGGCCTGTGTCTTCACGGGCTGCACATTGGGTGCGCCTCTGACTTCTGACTCCAGGTCCATCGAGCCCTCTTGCACGGTAGTGCCCTGGGAGCCAGGAGCAGCGGCGCCTGCCACCAGGCGTCAACTGCCCACGGGCCCGGGCTGCCTCATGCAACTGGTCAGTGACAAACACGAACCTTTTCCACAGGCAGCTCCCTGTGGCTGTGCCAGAGCAGCAAGGACCTGTGCAGCGTCAGCGCCCGGAATGCTCAGGCCCGCCCCTCCACGGTGCAGCTGCCTCCCGACGCCGACATGAGGGCCTACGCCGCCTGTCACGATGCTCTGTGGGCGCTGGACAGCCTCGGCCAGGTGTTCATCAGGACGCTGTCCAAGAGCTGCCCCACAGGCATGCACTGGACGCGGCTGGACCTCTCCCAGCTAGGTATGGCCCCGTGTCCACATCGCATGAATGCTTATAGGATATTGTGTAGGTTGCTGGATTTCACTCTTGCAGGTGAAATGGGCCTCTGTTTTGTCGGGAGCTTTCCTTCCCCAGCGTGCAGCTGGGAGGGCTTGCGGAACCCGGGAGGGGTGTAGGCTCAGAGGAAGTTGCCGCTAGAACTGCTTGATGCAGCTGCCTCTGCCAGTCCGACTCCGTATGGCGCGTTGCTTTGTGCCCTTTAAGTCTGGAAGCACAGCTGTGTCCTGTGTCAGCCTCAGAACCTGTCCCCTGCCCTCCGCCGCTAGGACAGTGCCCAGCGAGAGAGTGTCTATTCTGACGCGAGCAGGCTGAGGAGATGATGGGCATCTCCTGACGGCGGCTCTTCTGAGTCTCCCCTCAAAGGTTACAGAGCCGGCCAAGGAGCATGATGCCGTTCATAAATAAGTCATTTGTATTCCAAGAAACAAGATACTAGAGGGAGCCCACAACCTTAGGTTACTCTCCAGGCAAGTTCTCGATCGACTGGCAGCTTATGTGTGGCTGGTCTGACAGCAGAGACTTGTCTGAAGGCTGAGGCTGCTCCAGGCGACTCCAGAAGGTCCACATGAGCCTTAGGAACACGCCCCTGCCATGCGGTTTCCCAATTTGGTAAATGGACAACCAGTGTTTTTCGTTTGGTAGGTGGTAAAATTGAATTGTATAAGCATTTAGTATTTCAGAATTCAACCACATGTACTCATTAGAGAAAAAGGGGAGAGGCGCCTGGCTGGCTCAGTCAGTAGAGCATGTGACTCTTAATCTCTGACTTATAAATTTGAGCTCCACGTTGGGCTTAGAGTTTAAATATATACATATACAGGGCCACCTTAAGTGTCTGCCTTCAGCTTAGGTCATGATCTCATGGTCCTGGGATCAGCCCTGCGTTGGGCTCCCTGCTCAATGGGGAGCCTGCTTCTCCCTCTGCCCCTCTCCCTGTTTGTGCTCTGTCTCTCACACATGGGCTCTCTTTCTTTCAAATAAATAAATGAAATCTTTAAAAATATATATATATGTATACATATATATGTGTGTGTATGCATGTGTATGTGTGTATGTACACACGTATACACATGCCTCGCCATGGCCTCTGGCCACGTCTCTGGCTGCCAGGGGCCTCTGCCCATCCCACGAAGCAGGCTGGGCTTCAGCTGCTCTCAGATCATGTGGTTCCTGTAAGGTGCTGTATAGAAAGATCATTGTTCTTTTGTCCAGCAAGCCCCCAGATACAATCCGGCTTAAATAAGGGGGAGGTTGGCTCTCAACTGAAGAAGCAAACTGTTCCAAAGCTGGGAATAGTCCAGAGTTGTGCTCAGTTCAGCAGCACATATACTAAAAATAGGAATTTTCCAGGGTCATTTTGATGACTTATACTTCTGGTCTCATACACTGTCTTTTGAACCTAATCCCAGCACTGGGGCTGTCACCTTCCAGCTTTTGAGAGTATTTACCAGTCACCATTATTGACCATGACCGACCAAAGCTGTGGCTGCTCTTGGCCCTGAGTGCTGGTAATGGGGGACCCTCCTGCCTGCCCTGGGACACCTTGCCACCATCCAGATATCTAGTGGCCTGGCCTTTCTCTAGCAGCCCCAACCAGACCAGTTAGGGAGATGCTGCCAGTTCCTTCTGGAGGTCAGAAGGCCAGGGCGCAGTTCGTGCCCTCCCACCACTGAATCTCGAGGCCTTTGGGAGCCCTTGCTCTTCGGCACAGTGTGGGTGAGAGGCAGAGCTGTTTCCCTGCAGCACCCCCTCCATGTCCCTCAGAGGACACCATTGCACCGCAGTGGGTGCAGAGCAGATGGCGTTATGCCAGGCTGCACGGTGCCGGGGCCAGCTCTGCCAGGGCCTGCAGCCACTGGGCCTCCAGCTCACGTCTCCCTTACAGGTCAGCCCGGTCCTCCCGGCACTGGCTAGCTGGCTAGACTAGTGCAGGTCTCTGAGATGCCCATTTGGGCTTCACTGGGGGTGGTGGCCATTCTTTCCAGGGGAGAAACACAGCTTTGGCGGGACGAAGGCTCAGTTTAAGAGACCCGATCCTGGGCAGGCTCCAGGATCCTGGGCGAGCTGCTGGGTTCCCTTATTTAAACCTCAACTTCTCACCTTCCTCATGGGAACAGCAGTCCCCACTGTGGAGAGATGATGCAAGGACACATCCGGGGTCAGCATGAGCTTCTTGGGCAGATGTCCTGCGCGGGGTCCCTGTCGAGCCAACATCAGCTGCGTCCCTCCCCAGGCTGGTGGGGTCTGTCTGACCGTGTGCCTGGTGGGGTGATTGTGGGAAGCAAGGCCTTTCTTAGTCTGAGCTCTAGATTTTGTTTATCTGGTTTGCTAGCAGACATTGAAATGATGGTTTAAGAATCCTTTTACCAGGGCACCTGGGTGGCTCAGTCGTTAAGTGTCTGCCTTCGGCTTGGGGCGTGATAGCCCCGCAGTGGGCTCCCCGCTCTGCTGGGAGTCTGCTTCTTCCTCTCCCACTCCCCCTGCTTGTGTTCCCTCTCTCGCTGGCTCTCTTTCTTTCTGTGTCAAATAAATAAATCTTTTAAAAAAAAAAAATCCTTCTACCATTTTCTAAACGTAGCAGAGCGCAGTGCATCCTGAGCTGTAGGGTCTGTGTTGGGCAGAGGAGGTGGATGGGGGGAAGTGGGAAAGGTGCCCGCCTCCCACTGTGCCAGGGTGGGGGGCGGTGAAAGGCAGGCAGGGACCACCAGGTGTCATGTTGCTGGGCTCTCTCCAGGGTGGTCTTTGTAGCTTGTGGGACAAACAGGTGAATCAAGTGGCTTTTTAAATTATTATCTAAATGAGGGGATGAAGAATTTAAGTTCAGCTGGGTGGCCCTGCCCGGAGCCCCACGTGGGAGCGTCCGTGGCAGGTCGTCATAAGGCAGCAGGCGTCGAATAGCAGTGAAGAGAAAGTGAGTATCGAGGTTGCATTCATGCTGCCTTGAATTACTTACCTGGGATTAACTGGGATGCTTTGTTGTTCTTTGAAAAGTTGGCCATGGTGTGTGCTGGCAGCAATGAAAGGAAGCACGGCCCTCTCAGGACTATGACTCTGCATGTGAGGATTTTGTTCAGTATGAAACTTCTCTTTCCCAAATGCACTCTTTCCTGATTTCACTCTTCTTCTCCCACTAAACTCTTCTGGAAAGGGCAGAATCCCCTGTGGCTGTTTGTGGCCAGTGCATCAGCCTTGTCTCTTCCACCTACCCCAGGGGGTCTCTGAGGCTGTTATCCTTGCTCCCCTCTCACCACAGCGGTAGTGTGCCCACCTCCCCCACGGGTGCCAGAGCTGTCTTCCTAAGACAGCCTCGGGGGTGAACCCTCTGCCTGAGAGAGCACCCCAGTGTGCCAACTCCAGGGTGGCCCCCAGGGCCATCGCAGCCTGGCCCAGCCTGCCTTGCACGGGCCCGAGCCGTAGGACCGCTGCCCCCAGCCATTGCCTGTGCCAGGCCCTTTGTGTACAGTGCACGCTTGTCTTGCGGCGGCCTAGAATGTCTTCTCTGCCCTGTCCCTCCCCCAGCTCTTCTTCCTTCAGGCCTCCGCCGCCGAGACTGTCCCCCACCCCATCCCCAGCTTCCTTCAGGCTGCATTTCCTCGAGGCACTCCCCCCCACCGCCGCGTGCTCTGAGTGCCCTGCTCCTACTGTCTTCCAGCGGCCCTTTCAGGCTGACCCCATGCAGTGTTTGCACACAGAGAGGGGCCACATCCATGCCCAGTGGGAAAGTAGACTGGCAGGAAAAACGATTATTATGGGTAACTCCCATTTCTAAGTAATTTGGGATACGAGGTTTTTTGTTTTGTTTTGTTTTGTTTAAGGGTTTTGTTTATTTATTTGTCAGAGAGAGAGCACAAGCAGGGGGAGCAGCAGGCAGGCGAGAAGCAGGCAGAGGGAGAAGCAGGCTCCCCACTGAGCAAGGAGCCCAGTGCGGGACTCGATCCCAGGACCCTGAGATCATGACCTGAGCCAGAGGCACATGCTTAATTGACTGAGCCACCCAGGTGCCACTGGGATACGAGTTTTGATCCTGTCTTTGACCTTAATACTGACAATGACTAATAAAACTGCCTAACAGGCAGGTTCAGGAGCTCTAATTGTCTAATCCACCTCCCAGTTGCCACCGTCTTGTTCAGGGATGTGATTTATCTGTGCCGTTCTCTGCAGTCCTGGCCTCTTCTTGACAAGCATCCTGACATCCCAACCATGAAAACATGAAAGCCCGTCTTCCTGGTACTGACAGTGGGGTGTGGCCCACGTCATGCTGGCCATGCCAGGTTCTTATAAAGTCGGAATGTCATTAGCTTTTTTTGCACTGCAAGCAGAAATTTCAGTTTTGGGGCACCTGTGTGGCTCAGTTGGTTAAGTGTCTGCCTTCAGCTCAGATCGTGATCTCCAGGACCAGGGATCAAGTGCCATATCAGCTTCCTGCTCATTGGGGAGTGTGCTTCTCTCTCTCTCTCTCTGCCCCTCCCACCGCTCATTCTCTCTCTCTCTCTCTCTCTCAAATAAATTAATAAAATCTTTAAAAAAATAATTTCAGTTTCAAGGATGACTTTTGCACAGTATCAAGTCATGAGTGTGATTTCTACCTTTCATTTCTTTCATAAGACCTAATGTTACTCTTTTCTGCCCGCATTCAAATTACCGAATCAGTTGCTGCTTTGAGATTAAGAGAACTCTTAAATGTCTGGCTACTGAGCCCAGCTTTAGAGACTGAATATGGAATTTTGTGATCTATTACAGTCCTAGTTTTGGGAAGAAAATTTGCATCATTTTGCAGATATTTAAGTTGCTGATAACAGCAAAAGACCATTCAACTTGAAAAATGGGCAAAAGACTGGAATAGGCATTTCCCAGTATACATAAATATCCATTCTGTCAGACATTGGAATGTTTAGCAAACTAATGCAATTTGTAATTTAATTTATCTGGTCACAGCATTTAATGAGGAAATATTTAGTGTCAGTTTTTGCCTTTAGGTAACAAATAGGATTATATTAGGCAGTAATTTATGCAGAACAGTGTTTTATAAATAGTAAAACACCAAATAAATGTTACTTTTTGTCCTAAAATATATGTTGAAAAGTAATCCTAAAGGGAAAATGTCTCCTATGTTGAATAAAGTAATTAAAACTTTTTTTTTAATAGAAAAAACAACAGGGAAAGGCAAGAAAATTGTAGTGTGCCTGTGTTCATCAGGCTGGTAACGTAGTAACGGTCCCGAAATAATCAGCGACTTAACATAATGTTGCTTCCTTGCTGCCACAGTCTCTTGGGATTGTGTCCCTTGGGGGGCAGCTTGCTGGTCCTGCTGCTGTGCTCTGTGGCTTCAGTGTGTTGGTCACCACAGCAGGGGACAGCGGCAAGGCCCCTTGCCAGGTCTCCTGCACTTCAGTTCAAGAGTGGCAGGTTGCTTTTGCCCATAGCCCATCATCCAGACTAGCGACAGGGCCTGCCTAACTCGCAGGGACCGCAGGGCAGCATGGAGTGTTCGGGGAGGGCAGGGGTCTCTTCCCCTGTCCTGAGCATCTCGACAGAACAGTCTCATGAACTGTCTGTATTCAGGCAGCCTGGGGAGCCCTCTGTGGGTTGGGAAACTGCAGCCTTCAGTTAAATGTTTTCTTCTTTGACCTGTCTCTTCAGTTCAGAATATGCTATTGTCTACACTGACATGTATATTCTAGCTGCCTTTACTTTTGTCCTGAAAGAATATTCCTATGAGATGAACTGCGTGTTCTGGTGGCTGTGGTGTAAGTCACTGCTAACGGAGCTGCTGGCCCGGTGTGTCTTAGTCACCATGTAACTGTTCTCACCATCAGCTCTTGCCTAGAGTTCCTAGTAGGGCAGATTGAAGACTCCAGCATAAAATTAATTTTCATTTAACACTTAAAAATTTGCATTTGTTTCTCAGCTATGTCTGTAGTTTACTGCTGAAGGTACTGGATTTTGATTGGCACCAATCTTTCACTGTGGACTGTTAGAGCTCTCAGAAGTCCATTCAGACTCCCTGGTAAGATATTCTATAAAAGAGTAAGGAAGGAAAAACTACAGTTAACTTCAGTATATGCACAAAGGAATACCGAGAATTGTTTTTGTAGTGATCAGTGAATACTTTTCAGCTGGTGTCCTAACTGAAGGCACCTGACGAGATTTCCACTTAGCAGGATCCATGCCTGGGCTTCAGCGCAGATCCCTGGGCTGCTGTCCACTCCCAGTGACAACTGTGAGCTGGCCGACAGGAACATGGCCACGGGACGTAGTTGCACCACCTTCTCCCCCTGCTTTAAAGTCAGAATGACCCATCACAATTACAAACTCAGCAAAAAACACACTCAAGAAAATGAAAAGGCAAGTCTGCAGACTGGGAGAAAAGAGGCACAAAGTGTATGTCTGACAAAAGACTCGTATTCAGTATATACAAAGAAATCCTCTCACTCAGTCATCAAAAGACCATTCAACTTGAAAAATGGGCAAAAGACTGGAATAGGCATTTCACAAAAGAAGATATACCCTATAAGCACGTTACGCCCCATAGGCACATTTAAAGATAATCAGCATCATTAGTTATCAGGGAAATGCAAGTTAAAACCATGACAAGATACCTTTTTACACCTACTAGAATGGCTGACATGGAAAAGGTGCCAAGACCAGGTGCTGGTGAGGGTGTGGGCAGCAGCATGCACAGCTGGTGGGTGTGCGGAATGGCAGGTGTCCACCCACCCCGTGGCCCTGCACTTCCACTCCTAGGTACCATTTGAGAAAAACAACACATGCTTACAAAAAAGTCTTGTACAAGAATGACTGCAGCAGCTTTACTCCTTATAGCAGGGAGTGGACATAGCCCAGATGCCCATCGCCAGGTGGCTGAGTCAACGGCGGTATTGGCATGCAGTGGGATAATGCTCACAACATGAAGCGACACTGGGGACAAATCCTGCACATGTTCCATTGGAGTGACAGAAGCCACAGCCCAGAGAGGGCGTACCTGTGATTGTTTATGTGGGCCTCTAGGCCAGACTAAACTAACCCATGGTGATAGAGATCAGAAGAGTGGGTGCCTTGGAACCAAGGGAATTGACTCGAAGGGGCCCAAGGGAACTTTCCGGGGTGATGAAAATGTTCTGTAACTTGACAGGATGTGGGTTCCCTGGGTTTGTTCAAAACTGAACTGAACATCCAATCTGTGCATTCACTGGTGTCCCAGAGGGCAGAGAGCTGGTGCAGAGGAGTCGGGCTGGCCGGGGGTCAGACCTTTGCCTCCTGGCTCAGCCACATCCTCGCCCTGGGACTTTGGACATGTCTCTTTGTGTCCGAGTCCGGATGACCTCGCGTGTGAGCTGAGGTGATAGTCACCGCACGTCACTGTTGCAGGGCTCAAAGTGAGGCTGTCAGATGAGCCACACCCTGTCCCACAGCAGCTGCTTAGTCACTGGTGGCTGTTCTTCAGCCAGGTAGACTGTTAAGCATAATTTCTCTTTAAAGCCTCTTCCAATTTCCTTTTCTCTTAAAATTGGTTCAGTTAACCAGGAGCAATGTGAACAGAAACATGAAGGTTCTAGGCGACTTAGCTACTTCATATGAATTCTCGTCAGGCTCAGGATTCCTGATAAAGAGCAGTTCCCTCTCCCCAGATGCAGAATTTGCTGGTGGTATGTGCATACATGGTGAAGCTAACGAGAGGCCCACACACATATTAACCCTGTGCTTGATGGCTCAGGGCCCTGTGCTGACAGCATCCTGACGGCATCGTCCATGGGGCAGGAGAGCCGCCGTATGGCGCTTGGCAGGTAGCGGGGCAGCCGGAGGCCTCGATAGCTCCCCTGAGCTGGGCTGCCCTCAGACGACAGGGTCAACAGCAAGTGCAGCCTCACCCTCTTTCTTTGAAGGATAGAATCAAAGTCCACAGATTAAATGAAGGGTCCGTCATCTTACAAAAGTAATTAGTGTGCGGACTTTTCCTTTATTTGTCTACAGGAGCTATAAAACTGACGAGCTTGGCGTGTGGAAATCAGCACATCTGGGCCTGTGACTCTAGGGGCGGAGTATACTTCCGAGTGGGAACCCAGCCTCTCAATCCCAGTCTGATGCTTCCAGCCTGGATAATGATTGAGCCACCTGTCCAGGTAAGCAAAACTGAACTGATAGCAAGCTGCTCTTCTGTGAGACAGAAGCTATCAGAATGCAGTTCTGGAAATGAGACCATACCCACTTGTGCGGGCCTCCCAGCAAGTGGGAGCAGAGGCGTGTGTCCGGGGAACAGGGTGCGCCCCCAGCGTGTGCTTACTCATTGACATACCCGTCGTGGAATTTCAAACTGAACACATCATTAAAGATGATCTGAGTCAGCACGTAAGGTTATGTTTTCCTCTCAAAATAAAAATATTTTAACTTTTTACAAAACAAACATTGTTTTTTAAAAAATAAAATCAGGGGCACCTGGCTGGTTCAGCTGGTAGAGGATGCGACTCTTGATCTCAGGATTGTGAGTTCAAGCCCCATGCTGGGCATAGAACTAACTTTTATATATATATA
>NC_048231.1:39320160-39358320 GCF_002007445.2 Ailuropoda melanoleuca
TGTGCGGGCCTCCCAGCAAGTGGGAGCAGAGGCGTGTGTCCGGGGAACAGGGTGCGCCCCCAGCGTGTGCTTACTCATTGACATACCCGTCGTGGAATTTCAAACTGAACACATCATTAAAGATGATCTGAGTCAGCACGTAAGGTTATGTTTTCCTCTCAAAATAAAAATATTTTAACTTTTTACAAAACAAACATTGTTTTTTAAAAAATAAAATATATATATATATATATATAAAATAAAATCAAACAGTACCCAAAAGTATAGCAAAGGAATTAAAAATCACTTAAAATCTTGTCATGAAGACAATCTATTATCAGCATTTTGTGAATGTCTTTCCTGGTTGGTTGAAATTCTGTTTCCCATCCCCTCCACCTGTCCCTTCCCCCACCCCTGCCATATTTCAGTTTGCCATATATTCTAAATGTTTTTCTTTTTCCCTTAACCGTTCTACCATTCATATCAGAAGCAGAAGCTTGATTTTAGAGCACTATTTAATTACCCTTAGAGATCTAACGGGCCTGGTGGCTATACTAGGTATATTTCTGTAACAATTTATAATTAGGAGGCTGGGATTTCATGAGAGTTATCTGCTCCAACTCCTGCTAGTCCTTACTTTGTGACTTTGTTGGAAAAAACGAAGTTGCCAGGGCTCCTGGGCAGCTTGGGCAGTTCAGCATCCGCCTTTGACTCAGGTCATGATCCCAGGGCCCTGGGACTGAGCCCCGCTCCGGGCTCCCTGCTCATCAGGGAGTCGGCGTCATCGTCTCCCCCTGCTGCTCCCCCTGCTCAGGCTCACTCTGTCTCTCAGATAAAATCTGAGAAAAAGAAACAGTAACGAAGTTGCCACGTGCGGAGGCAGCAGCAGGGCAGGAGCAGTTAGTCCTCCAACGGATGCTTGAATGGAGACAGGCGGGAAATCAAGCGTTTGGGTAAATGCCTGTGTGTGACCATCAACGTTTTGGACATTTGAACTCCCAGGAATGGGGTGACAGAAATGGAAGAGCAAGGCGCAGAGCCGGTTCTCTCATCAGACATGGGCCGTGTGATGGGCCCTACAGCAGAACCGCGGGTCAGGTGAGAGCTCTTGCAGGCCGCCGTTGAGTGGTCGTGGCCACAGAGAGCCTCTGTGTCCACACTGGTAGGTCTTCTTCCCTAACGGGATTGAGGGGAGAGTGAGAGAAAGAATAATGTCAGGGACGGCACCTTGTGGATCAGGAAGCACGGTGTAAACACGAGGTCACACGTACCGAACTAGGATCCACGCTCACTGCTCTCAGTGGCGCACTGAGAACAGCGCGGCAGGGCAGGCCACCCGGCAGACAGGAGTGCATCGTCACGGGCACCACTGAGTGCAGCTGGTGCACGGTGATGAGAGGCCAGCGTGTGGCTTGTGTCATTATTCCGAAATTCTCTTTATACAAGGCACCTCTTGTTGCCTGAGCCCTTTGATACATCATTGCTAACACATTCCTTTTTTTCCTAAGAGCTTCATATTAATTCTTTTAACAGTTATAATTCAGGGGTGCCTGGGTGGCTCAGTTGGTTAAGTGTCTGATTCTGGAGCTCAGAGTTGTGAGTTCAAGTCCCATGGTGGGCTCCACGCTAGGCATGGAGCCTACTTAAAAAAAAAAAAAAAATTGTGGTGGGCCTGGGTGGCTCAGTTGGTTAAGCATCTGCCTTCAACTCAGGTCATCATCCCATGGTCCTGGGATGGAGCCCCACATCAGGCTCCTTGCTCAGCAGGGGGGCCTGCAAAAAACCAAAACAAACAAACTAGTTCTAATTCACCTTTTTCATAGTGTATAATTCGGGGGGGTTTAGTATATTCACAAGTTGAGCAACAATCAATACTGTCCAGTTTCAGAACTTTCCCATCACCCCAGAAAGAAAACCCATACCTATTACTCCCTTTTCTCCTGGAAATCCCTTTTCTCCTGGAACCTCCAACTCCCTCAGCTATTAATCTCCTTTCTCTGTTTTTGCCTGTTTCTGGATTTACTTATTTCATATAAATGGAATCGTATAGTATGTTGCCTCTTTGCCATCTTTCACTTAGCGTCATGGTTATAAGTACTGTAGCATGTTGTAGCATGTATCAGTACTCTGTTCATTTTATGACTGGTAATAGTTCATCGTGTAGGTGGACATTTTGTTTATCCATTCATCAGCTGATGGACATTTGGGTTGTACCCATGTGTGGGCTGCTGTGAACATTCGTGTGGGAGTATTTGGTGGAGTCATGTTTTCAGTTCTTTTGGGGTAGATACCTTTAAAGGGAATTGCAGAGTCAGATGGTGAATGTATGTTTTACTTGTTTAAGGACTGGGGCAGCTGACTAGCTCAGCTGTTGGGGCACACGACTCTGGATCTTGGGATTGTGGGTTTGAGCCCCACATTGGGTGTAGAGATTACTTAAAAATAAAATCAAACGAACAAACGAATGGTTTTCCACAGTGGCTGCATCATTTTACATCCCACCAGTAATGTCTGAGGGTTCTAGTTTCTCCATATCCTCACCAAACATTTTTCTTGCCCGAAGTTTTTATTCTAGCCATCCTGATAGGCGTGGAAATGGTATCCCGTGGTTTGGACTTGCATGTCCTTAATGACTAAGGATGTTGCAGATCTTTCCATGTGCTGCTTGGTCATTTGTGTGTCCTCTTGGGGGAACTATGCATTCAGATCCTTTGCTCATTTTTCAACTGAGCTATTTGTCTTTTAATTATTGAGTTACAAGAGTTCTTCAGGTATTCTAGATACTAGACCCTTATCAGATATATGATTTACATACGTCTTTGATGACATATGTACAACTTTCGGCCTAATCCGAGGTCATGAAGATTTGCATCTGTGTTTTCTTTTAGAAGTTGTATAGTGCTGGCCATTGTATTTGTTTTTTTTTTTTAAAGATTTTATTTATTTATTTGAGAGAGAGAGAGCGCAAGCATACAAGCAGCAGGGAGAAGGAGAAGGAGAAGCAGACTCCCTGCTGAGCAGGGAACCCAACATGGGGCTCCATCCCAGGACCCGGGTATCACGACCTGAGCTGAAGGCAGATGCTTAACCTTCTGAGCCACCCAGGCACTCTCTAGCCCTTATATTTAGATGTTTGATTTATTTTCAGTTAATTTTTGTGTGTGGTGTGAAGTAGGTTTCCAAATTCATTCTTTCATACGTGGATATCCAGTTATACCAACACCATTTATTGAGAAGACTGTTCTTTTCCCATTACATTGTCTTGGGGGGCTGTCAGAATCAGTGCACCATAAATTAAGGATTTTTTGCTTTAGTTCTATTTCAGTGATCTGTAGGTCTATCATACCAGTACCACATTGTCCTGATTATTTAGCTTTGTTGTAAATTTCAAAATCAGGAAGTGATTTTCCTTTTTCAAGATTGTTTTGGCAAAAAAAAAAAAAAAAAGATTGTTTTGACTACTCTGGGTCCTTTGCATATCCATATGAATTTTAGGATCAGTTTGTCAATTTCTGCAAAAAAATGCCCACTGGGATTTTTGTAGGAATTGTGTGAATCTGTAGATCACTCGGGGGAAGTCTTGCCATCTTCTTAGTATTAGATCTTCTCGTCCATGAACATGAGCTGTCTTTGCACTTACTTAGATCTTCTTTCATTTCCTTCAGCAGTTGGGTGCTTTTCAGAGCATGTGGGTTTTTTTACTACTTTTTCTAAATGTACTTCCTAGTCATTTATTCTTTTTGATGCTATTGTGAATGGAATTGTCTTCTCAATTCCATTTTCCATTTGTTCGTTGCTAGGATAATTTCTGTATATTGATCTTGTTATCTGGAAAACTTGCTAAACTTACTTATTTCTTCTAATAACTTTTTTGTGGATTCCTTAGGATTTCTTACATACAAAATCATGTCATCTACAAATAGAGGTGATTTTACTTCTTTCTTTGCTGTCTGCATGCCTTTTAATTCTCTTTCTTGTTTAATTACCCTGGCTGGAGCCTCCTGTACAGTGTAGAGAAGTGACAAGAGCAGACATGCTCATTTTGTTCCTGATCTTAGGGGGAAAACATCCATTCTTTCACCATTAAATAATGATATTAGCTGTGTATGTTTTATAGATGCCCTTTCCAGACTGAAGAAGCTCCCTTCTATTCCTAGTTTGCTGAATGGTTTTTTTTTTCCATGAAAGAATGTTGGATTATGTCAAGTGCTTTTTCTACGTCTACTGATGATCACGTGGGTTTTTTTCCTTTATTAGTATAGAGTATTGTATTGATTGACTTTCATATGCTGAACCACCTTTTGTTTCTGGGAGAAATCCTACTTGGTCATGCTATATAATCTTCTATATATATGTTGCTAGATTTGGTCTGCTAGTATTTTGTCACGGATTTCTGTGTCCATGAGAGAGATCGGTCTTTAGTTTTCTTTTCTTGTCATGTGTTTGTCTGGTTTTGCTGTCAGGGTAATGCTGGCCTCGTAGGATGAGTCAAGTCTTTCTTCCTCCTGTTTTTTGGAAGAGTTTCTTAAAGATTGGTGTTAATTATTCTTTAAGCATTTTTACAATTCCTCAGTGTAAGCCTGGGCTATTCTTTGTGAGATGTGTTTTGACTACTGATTCAGTCTGTTCACTTGTTATAGGTACATTTAGAATTTTCTGTTTCTTCTTGATTCAGTTTGAGTAGTTTGTCTTTCTAGCAATTTGTTCATTTCATCGATATTACCTAATTTTTTGGTATCCAGTTGTTCATAGTATTCACTTGTAATCCTTCTTATTTCTGTGAGGTTGATAGTTATGTCCCCTCTTTAATTTCTGATTTCAGTGGTTTGAGCCTTCCCTCTTTTTTCCTTAGTTGGTAGAGCTAAAAGTTGTCAATTTTGTTGATCTTTTCAAAAAACGTCTTTTGGTTTTGTTGATTTTTCTCTATGGTTTTTCTATCCCTGACTTCATCTATCCTCACTGTAACCCTTGTTCTTCCACGATGTGTGCACGGTGTTCTGCTTGCTGGTGCTGTTCCTCTGAGAGTCCCCAGCAGCATCTGTCACAGTGTCACGTGTGTAGAAGACCTGGAGTGACTGTAGCGGTGTACAGAGTCCCCGCACAGGACCATGCCAGCATCAGTGGAGGGCTGCGGAGGGCGAGAGCAAGGTCTGCAGGACGTGTGGTGGCAGAGGGCTGGAGCGCACCGGTGCCTTGCCTCAGCCTTTGCCCATCAGATGTGGGAGACCTGGGGCGAACGGGGGAGGGGTTGCTAAACAGTGAGCTCCAGCCAGCCTTGCCTTGCTTGGGCTGCTCTCTGTGGCCATGGGCCACTCGGGCACCTGGCTGAGTTACGACTCAGCCACAGGGTTACATCAGAGACTCTGTGAACCTGCAAATAGTTCTTGCTTGCTCTATTTAGATTCTAGAACAGCCTCTAGGAAGCGGAGCTCAAACTGGGGACAGAGTTTTACTTGGAGTGCTCTATTGACTGTAGCCATCAAAAGCTTTGCCCAGGAAAATGGCCAAATAGAGCAGATTCACATGAAAGGGCCTCAGCTGTGCTCTGAATAAAGTAATGATTGTTAAACGGGCTGTTAAACACTATTCCAAGGAGTTCCACTGAATGGAGCCACGTTTTCTGACTCAGTTAGTTTTTAGTGCGCAGGAGAAGACATTCACTTTCTGTGGAATTTGAAAATACAAAATGCTTTTCAAATTGGTTCCCGTGGGGGAAAAATCAGACTTTACGTTTGCCCAGGCTTTTATACCACACTGTTTCCAGCCTTGACATGTCGTAGTCCTGAATTTACCACAGGCCATAGGTGGCAGGAGTGGCTCTCACAACTTGGTAGAGGAAGAATGTGACTTGGGACAGGTGAGTGACTGGGCGGAACCACAACCCTAGTGAGTGACCAAGCTGAGACCAGGCTCCAGGCCCACCATGCTCTTATATAGTCCGCGGGGCCTGCCTCTCCTGGGCAGCTGGGACCCACCACTCAGTTGCAGAGGGCCTGACGAGATGAGTATGGCAGTGGAGAGATGACGCTTCACTGGAAGGGTTTAGAAAGTCAGGACCGTGTGGTTGGATCCGAGCATTAGAGTTTACATGGGGTTTCCAGATTGCAATCATGATTGACCTCTTCCCACTTGATTTTACTCATTCTTCAACTTGAAGAATGTAGGATGTGTTTGCCGTGGACACAGGGAGGCAGGTCATAGATGCTAACAGGCACAACGGAGCAAAGCACCAGAAATCCTTCACAGTCAGTGCTGACTCTATTTCTGTTTCTTGTTCTCATCCCTGGTGAAGACCTCCCCTGTAGTAGTTTTGGGGTGAAGTTTTCACAAAGTACTCAAAACAAATGACTCAGTTTTCAGACTTACTAACATATGGAAGGATTTGGAGAAAATATTTATAGTTGTGTTTAGGATTTTTTTTTTTTTTTTTGCATTTTTGCTTTAGTGAGAGAATGTTCTGTCCATGTTAGAGGTACTGCTAAAGCAAGCTCAGTTGATGATGCGACAGTTCACCTGACTGTGGGCGCCGAGGACCCCAGTAAAAGAAGAGGAGTGTCTGGCTGCCCCCACCCCAGTTTGGCCCCACCTCTTCTTTCTGGCGGGCCTTCTTTACCTGCCCGCTCACTCCCCTCCCCTCTCTGTCTCCTGAGCAGACTCTGCTCTTTCCTGACCCCTGGTCCCATGCCTCATGTGGAGGGAGGCTGCAGCCCACCCTTCCCGTGTGGACTGCTCACCGGTTCTCTGGGGCTCATTTACTCTGCTTGGATTATAGCTATGTCTGGCAAATGGCCAAACTGACATTTAAAAAATTATTTAAATTCAGTTGCTTTAGGTATTTTAACTATATGTACCACAAAATAATAAAATAAGCGTGTAAGCATGATGATAGGTAGTACCCACAAGAATGCCATGCCCCCAGATCTGCCAGCAGGGATCTGTAACTTGATGTAACTTTATACATCGAGCTCTTTGGAAAAGTTCACACCTAACAGCAGGAAAGTTTTCATTAGAGAAGTGTTAGCATTAGAAGAGACCCCCACCTGAACTGGGCCTTCCATGGATTCATCAAGATGAAAGTCATTTCAGGACAGCAGAGCAGAGAGCAGTCCAAGGAGATTTCACTCTCCTTACCCCTAATTGAAGGTATGGCTGAGCAGCCCTGATGACACGTTGTCGCTCGTTGCACCCTCTGGTGGCACCCACCGACCTAGCACAGGTCACTCCAACAGGGGACAGGAGGGGGCACCCACATCCCAAACCGAAGCTCTGTGGGTACAGCGGAGCACCTGCTTCTAAGAATTTTGGGGTTTTCTGATTGATGACTAGTGTTCTGTCCTGAAATAAAAATGCTAGTAGGCCTTGGGGATAATGAAACCAGATCTCTGTCACCTCATTTGGGAGGCCGTGGGTTAGATCCCTCTCTCGTGCTGATGCACGACACTGTGCGGCAAGTCAGCCTTGTTCCTCCCTGGACTTTCCCCACACAGCTCGTCCTCCTGGGGTGGCGGATGGGACCGTCCTCTGGCACGGGGCACAGAGCTTCACATGCCAGAGCAGATGTAATCGCACTTGAGAGTCCCTGAGAAAAGACGTTGCTAGTTACATATTTAGTGTCTAGGAGGTCTCTGCTCTGTAGGAGGGATGTTACTAGGATTTGCTGTGAAGGAGCTGAGTTAAACTGTGATGTGTTTACTCAGGGAAATCCACCATAACTCTTCCGCATTACCCCACAGAAGAGTTTTTATTCCCATGGAGAAATGCTCACAGCACATTGTGGAGTAAAAATGTCAGTTATGAAACATGTTTAATGATTCTATTTTCGTTTAAAAAAATGACGTATGCACTGAAAACTCTGTAAAGATACACAGCGAATGATAATGGTTATGTCCAGGTGGTGCTCTTGTGGCTGATGTTTTTCTTCCTTTTGTTTACCTCTGCTTTCTGAAAATCTGGTAATGAGCTTACACTACTTACGGAGTAAGTAGTTCATAACTCTGAATAATCTGAATAAGACTCAATCTTAGGAAATAATCAAATATTTATTGTCACACTGTTTCTAGCAGCGTGAACTTGGCTCTTCTGCTGGTGCAGCGAGGCTGTGTGGTGAGTGAAGCAGGTGCAGCCCCCGCCTTGTGGTGGGGCGTCCACTTAGCAAGTTATTACAGTGGCAGCTGCTATAAATAATCAAGAATGTGCTTTGAAAAGCCATTTAAAATCGTGTCCTGGCGAGGGGCGCCTGGGTGGCGCAGTCGGTTAAGCGTCTGACTCTTGGTTTCGGCTCAGGTCATGATCTTGGTGCTGGGATCAAGCCCCGCATTGGGCTCTGTGCTCAGCGGCGAGTCTGCTTGCGAGTCCCTCTCCCTCTGCCTCTGCCCCTCCTGCTCATTATCTCTCTCTCTCTCTCTCTCAAATAGTAAATAAATAAACCTTTAAAAAAAAGAAAAGTCATGTCCTGTGAGTATTGATAAGGAGAACTGTTCCCAGTGGAGTGGTGGCTTTGGAGCTGGCCTTTGCGGCTTAGCAGACGTCGCAGCAGGCCCACTACAGCTACAGGTCCTTTGGCTCCCATATGGCTCCAGTTAGAGGAAATTCTAGAACAGGTCAAACTGAACAGATCTTGATGGCAAAAATCAGACCCATGGTTGCCTGGGGACGCAGGGGTGGGGGGAGGGGGATGACTGGCAAGGGGCTTGAGTCTGCTTCCCCGGGAGAGGACAGTTGTCAACACTCATGGAATGGTGTGCCTTTGGTCCATACACTTACTGTATGTAAACTTCACCTCAAGAGAGAACTCTGAATTAATATTGACTGTAGTTGATGATTTGCATGTTGAAGGATTAAGGAGAAACTCTGCTCATGTCTGCATCTCTCTTTGAAGCACCTCCAGAAGCATGATGGACTGCTGGGTGCACAGACGGGTGGATACGTGAACAGGCATGACAGTACAGTGTTACTGGGAGTGAGTGTACAGGTGTTCCCTGTAGAATTCTTTCAGGTTTTTTGTATGCTCCAAAATTGTCATAATAACGCTTGGGCGGGGGCGGGCGGGTGTTTGATACGTATGTAAAATTAACCGGCACAAAGAAAACCCATAGTAAATGTGAATTCACCTCCTTTACTTTCCAGCAGAGTCAAGAGAGCAAAGAAACCTAAAATACTCCTTCAAAAATACCTTTGTCTGTGTGTAGGAAGTACTTACCTCCAAGAATGGGGACTCGGGGAACCCAATTGATTTGGGCACAATAATGAGTAATGTTGCCTCCCTCTGAAATCCCCGTTTTGTCCCAGCCTCTCTCGGTGTCCTTCCACGTACGTGCTCACAGTGTCTCAGATACCTGCTGCCTAGCACGTGCTCTGATGTCTGTGAACACTGCATGAGCCCTAGAATGTTGCCTTTCAAATGCTCTTCTAGCGAGACTGATAGCTGACATTTATAAGTAGTTCTCTCTTAAGTTAAAATACATGATACATAGATAAGATACCTCGCACAATCCATGTTCATAGTAGGCACAATCCACATGCAACAGGAATCATCACTTGGACATGAAATCTGAAGCCTTAGACCAGTTAAATAAACTTCTGCTTCCAGCCAATACAGACTAACAGGAAGCAGATTTACCCTCCAGCCTGAAGTAACTAAAGTCCCAGACAAATTGTGTGAAACAGTGGTTTTCAAGACTTTGGACGTCAGACAGTGAAAGACAGTGACCCTTGAGAAATAGGAAACAAATGAGGTGAACCCTGTAGTTGCCAGGCTGTTGCATGGGGAGGGGGACCCCAGGTAGGGGCTGGCAGAGCCCAGCCTGCTCCTTGAGTTGAGGGCATAGCGCTGGGAGCATGGGAGGTGCAGGAGGCAGGACCTTGGGGCGGGGACTGCAGAGCTGCAGAGGCCCCACAGGGCTTCAGCTGAGGAACCGACTAGGGCCAGAGAACCACCTGGAAGCATGAGAGGGAGCATGCCTGGGAGCTCGGGCAGAGCCAGAAGTAGTTCCTGATCTCACCATCCAGAGTAGGAGGCCTCCTAGGTGCTATCCATCCGTAATCAGGTCATACAAGAGCATTTGGCCTCAGCGATGGGACAAAATCAGCCCTATAGTGAATGCAACTCTAATACTGGTGACCAGCGCTTAAAAGCAAGACCTGGAAGGATCGGGCTGTTCCTGAGTAACTTAGTGGCATCCCAGAACAAAGCTCAAGAATATTTATAAATTATGAAAATATCCAGCACCAACAAGGTAAAATTCACATTGTCTTCTGTCCAATCAGGACTGATGAGGCAAGCAGAGAAAATAGGAAAATATCACCTACAATGAAGGGAGGTAAATCCATCAACAGAAGCTGACCCAGAAATACTCCAGATGATAAAACTCACAGGGCATTAAAACAGTTGTTATAACTTTACCCTTTACGTTCTAGATACTGGGGGAAAGATTGCATACATTAAGTCGAAAATCGGGATCTATAAAAAAAGACCTAGATCACACTTGCAGGGATAAAAATTACAATGTCTGAGTTGGAAAATACTCTGGATGAGATTGGTGACTGTGTAGACACTGCAGGAGAAAAGATCAGGGAACTCAGAGACACAGCAGTGAGACCATCCAAACTAGAACAGAGAGAAAAAAGCCTGGAAGAAACTCGGAGCATCAGTGAGCCCGGGACAGCCTCACATGGCCTAGTTCAAATGCAGCCTCGTCTGGAGGAGAAAGAGGAGCAGGGGTGGCAGGAAGAAATTCAGCTGAAAGGTTTCCAAATTTGATGAGATAATTATGTTGAGTGAAGAAGCCAGACAGAAAGGCGTACTTATCATATGATTAAGTTAGGTAAAGTGTAGAGAATGATGGCTGATCGGTGTTTAGAGAGCAGTGGTAGCTCGGGGATCGGTGGGCAACGGTTGGGAGGGTTTATAGACGAGCAACATGGGGATGGTTTCCTGAGCGCGTACATGTGTCAGAACTTACCAAGTTGTACATGTTAAATGTGTACATTTTGTGTATGTCAGTTATCCCTCTGTGAGCTGTTGAAAACCTGTATCAAGCAGTGAGGAAATGTCGGGGAGGAAGATAGGCCGCACCATGTTGTGTTGGGGGTCGCAGAGGGAACAGAAATGCACAAAGCAGTCTCCGGACGAGAGATAAGTGATCATTGACCCAAAGAAGAGGGTGCGGTGGGTTATGATCGCAACCATGAAAGAAACACCCATCGCCCCGGGTCGCCAACCCTGGCTTCTGTGGGCCGTGTGGTCTTTGAACTGGGCCCTGCAGACAAGGGCATTTCCACTGACCAGCAAGTCATGGGTTTGGCCTGGTGTTTCTGATTAGGGAACAATGCTGCTGCCCTTGTGGCTTCGGTCAGGACAGTTGATGGCTGGGGACCGTCCTGAGCATGGGGAGACCTTAGTTTCTTGTGCCTCTTGGCACTAAATACTAGTAGCCCCTAAAGGAGAACTGGGACTCTAGGGTGCAGAGAATATATTGTGTGAAGAGAAGACTCGAGATGTCCTCTGGCCCAGATCCGGGCAGGAGCTGAATGAGGAAGTTTTACAAGCCCCAGAAATTCTCTGGCATGGTTCCGTGGGTCTGTTTGCACATCTGAGATACAAGGCTGACATGGAATGGAAGTGGGGACCCTGACGTGGAATGTTTTTGGGTGAAGGAAGCCGACCCATGCTGGGATCCAGCATTCTCTCGGGGACCGGACTAGTCCCCTCTGCGTGTGCCTGCTGGCCCTGTTGGTGACCGTGCTCAGGTCCTGCTCCAGTTCACGGTGCTGCAAGAGGCTTCACCCCCGGCTGGTCCGCACACAAGTGCATTGGACAGACCTGGTGGGAAGCGGGGGTGCCGGCCTTCTCCCTGGCCGCCTGCAGGGGCCTCTGCTCTCGGAGATAGAGTGCAGGGCTCTGGGAAGCAGCTGGGGCCCCGCCAGCCAGGACTGTCCCCGCCAGAGGCAGAACCTATTACTTGGCATCAAAAGAACCTGAACTAATACTCCTACTTCTCCATGAAACCAAATGACCTTGGGAAGTTGCCCAAACTCCCTGGCCCTTCATTTCCTGACCAGCGAAGAGTCAGATCCATGTACGGCCCACCTGAGCCATGTTTTCAGAGGTCTTGGCGTGGGTCCCTCCCCTGGAGATAAACTCAGCAGGTCTGGAGTGGGGCTCCAACGCCTCAGTTGGTTGGTTTTAATACAAGTCACACACGTAAGTGCAGAGGTTAAACGTGTCAGCTAGAAGAAGCTGTAAGCAACAAGCCCCCCCACCTGTTCTCCCCTTTCAGGAGAGCTACTTCCCTATGGCTTCATATCCCCCAATGACAGCTTAGGGAGCGGTTTCTCGATCCTTCTAGCTCTGAGTGTTTCCAGTTGACTCCCTGCTGGGAGAGAAGTATACAGAGCAGTTCATCATCCTGTGCCGGGGTAGGGGACAGACTCCTCACAGCTGAGCCAGGGGTAACCTGCACTACATTTTCCCGTCTGTACCACTCTCCTTTCCCTGGACTGGATAATTGTCTTGTTCTTCCATCTAGGTTTCCATCTAGTGGTTTTACATATTCAATCCCACGCCAGTTGTCTCAAGTTCCTCTCCATACACTTGGGCACATCTGGTTCCATCCAGTTCATCCTCTTGGAGGGATCTCTCCTGGAGGCCTTGGCCTGCCCCCATCTGGCCTGGTCACCCAGCCTGCCTGGGATTGCCCTTTACCCCCCCTTTTGTGTTGGGTCTTCTCTGTCCTGGATCCCATGTCTTCCTGTTCCTTTGTTTTGGTGAGCGTTGTCCTCCAGTTTTCCTGAGAACAGCTCACGATAAGTAACTTGAAAGTCTTATGCCCACATTTGCCCTTGGCCTTGGCCGGGTAGAGCAGTCTGGCTTGGAAATCGTTTTCCTTTAGACTTTGAAGGGTTTCCTCTATCATCTCTTGTTGTCCAGCATTGCTTTTGAGAAGTCTGAGCCATTCCAATCCTCGATCCTTGATAACCGACCTGCTTTTCTCTCTGGAAGTTTATAAGATGTCTCTGTTCCCAGTGTTCCCAGAACAGACAGTGACACACCCTGGAGAGGGCCTATTTTAGCCTCTGTGCTGATAGGCCTTCCAGCGTGGAGTTTGTGCCCTGCTGCCCTGTTGGCGATCTGCTTCCTGCCTTTACCCTCCTGTTTTCTTCCTTTGCTCTCTTGGGGATTCCTGCTTCTGTACGGGGCACTTCCCAAACTGGCCTCCACTGTTCTTCCCTCTCCCATTTTCTCTTCTTATGCTTTTGTCCTGCTTTCTAAAAGACACTCTCAGCTTCATCCTGCAGTCCCTCTGTTGGATGATTCTGTGGGCCTGTTTTTAGTTCCTGGAAGTCCCTGTTGCTGTTTCCCGCTCTCAAGCCTCCTTTTATTCCCCCCCGAGGATGTTTCTGAAGTTTCTTCTCCTGTGTGGTCTCCATGCCCTGGAGTTGCCTGTTCTCTGCGTCTGTCTCATTTTCTCCGTGGCAGAGGCTGGCCTTGGATGTTGGCAGTCTTGGTTCTGAGAGTGGGGCACACTGCTGGGAGGAGCTTTGCCTGGGGCTCCCTGCATGGTGGCTGACTGGGCTGTTTTGCTGGGCTCCCTGCATGTGATTGGTTGCTTTCGGCCTTCCGAGCCCACTAAGGCCTTTCCTGCCCCCAACGCCTTTCCACTTCCTCAGTCAGGTGGCCGTCTGCCCTGCTCGTTCTCCCAGTGCAGAGGACGTTTGAGTCTGTTTGAGCTCTCGTTCTCACTGGGTGTTGCAGAGAGAGCGAGAAGGGAGGTGTGTACATTCATTCCGCTGTCACGGCCCAGGAGGCTGTGGGATTTACAGCTTCGCAGCTGATTCTGACACCCTCGTGCTGAGAACCTGGGTGGAGGCCACCCCATTCCACTCCACACTCCATGGTCCAGCCCTCGGGGGATACCCACATCCCCCGCCCACACTCCTTCAGCCCGCAGAAATCTGAGCTGTGGTTAGGGTAGGTGGGGCTCCCTTGACACGTCCAGGGTTTGATGCACTCAGCAGGGCTGCCTCCAGGTGAAGGTGGAAAACCTCCAAAAACGGTGTCTGAAGCTGTTGGACGTAAAAGCCCCAGTTTGAGGGAAGCTAAATTTTTCGCCACTTCATTTATTTTTTCCCCATGCTGCCCTTTTTCCTGTAGCTCATTTGAGCAAGAGTTGTGTTTGAGCTCTCCTCCTCGAACCTTGTTGCTAAGAAATAGTGCCCTTCTCTGGGATAGCCAAGTCTCAGCCCGCCCCCTCATTCTGGAAGGCTGCAATTCCCCGTAAAAGAGAGCCAGGGACTGTGGGCTGCCTGGACCTGCAGCAGCGCCCTTGTCTGTTTACAATATGGCGTGTGACCACTGGTGAAAACATGGCCCTGGGGACCTGTCCCATGTCCCAGCCTGATGTGCGTGTCCCGTACAGCTGTGAGCACAAGGAAGGGCCTGCATGCCAGCCAGAGGGGCAAAGACACAGGGTCCCATCCTGTGGGCATCACTCCCAGAAGGCCAGTCCCGAGGCCCGCCTGTGCAGCAGCCAGTGAACGGCCTTCCTCTGAGCGGCTGCCATGAGATCAGCTATCAGAGACACCTAGAGGCCAGCGCAACTGGATAAAGTTTCTGCAGACTTCTGGTGTCACTACAGCATTGGAGGCCCGATGTGGACCACGGCATAGGCGTCAGGCTGGTGTCAGTGGCAGGTCTCCAGTGGTGGACAGAAAGAGTGGCCACAGTGAGCTTCACCAACCCTCACTCAGGAAGAAAAGAACATGACCGCGCCCAGGAAAGCCGCCTCTGAGCGTTTTGTTGGGCGCATCCACCTGCTGTTAGCAGATGCTGTAACTCGCTGGGTTCCAGGTGGTACTTCAGACCAGATGCAAAGGTGTGGGAACTCGCTGAAGCCAGCGCGGGAGTGACAGGGGAGAGGGCGTCTGGCTTTGCCGTCGGCTGACCAAAGGAGAGAAACGGGAGCGTTTCTCCCATCCAGAACCCCAGAACCGGCCTGTTAGCCTCACTCAGCTAGGCCAGCAGTTTTCAAACATTTTTTGCAATGGAACTCATTCTTCAAATAAAATCTTATACTTCAGCCTGGTGTGTTCAACAAATCACAGCAGAGCTGCTCGCATGAGACCGCCCAGGATGCCTTCTGCGGGAGCCCTGAGGCAGCTCGCACAGCCTCCGTAGGCCTCAGGTGGAAGACCTCTTCTGCTTGGTCTCTGGGCAGTGAGGACAGGGGATGCCACACGGCAGCCCCACGGCAGGCAGAATCGGCTGCGTCCCAGCATGAGAGCACGAACACCCAGAGTCAGGAGCCCGGCAGGTCGTCGGACTCACCCTCAGAGCAAGGACACAGAACCCGAGGGGGAGGGGATCTGCCCTGGGTCACACACTGAGTGGGAAGAAAAGACAGCAGGGACCACGCGTCAGCCCCTCGACCCTCACTCACCCTGAGTCTGCTGGTGCTTTAAATACAGGCCTGTTAATACTGTGTCTGATTTTCAAGCTTATCTGAGATTAGAAGAAATAGACCAGAAGCAGGAAGAGCATCTGCAATGGGGGAGGCACAGACGCAAAGTGACCACTGAAAAGTCAGAGCGTAGAGGAACCGTGGGGCCGCATGACAGAGGACAACAAACCCCACGCCTCAGCGGCCCGAGGGCTTCACCAGATAGCAGCCCGCTACTCGCTCCACACGGAGGAAAAGGAAAGTTCACACGGTGTGTCACAAACATGCGGTGGATTAATGATTCATTGAAACAGAGATATCCGGAGGGAGACAAGCGAAGGGGAGGAGTCTGGAAGGTGCTGGCAGTAGGGTTGGTCCCTGCCAGGCATCTCCCGGGTGACCTGTGTGCGTGTGCTGCCGCTTTGCTGGCTCTCTGACTTACCCGCCTCTGTGTTCCTGAAATGGTCCCCCTGAATTTTATCCAGGTTCACGTACAGCCCGTACCTAAATGAGCTGTCTAGACAAACACTTCCTTTGGCTATAAATTTTTCAGTATTTTTTTTCTTTTGCCCTGGGTGTATTCACATTGCGGCTAAGGGGTGTGCACGTGCTCACGTGTACGAGTGTGTATGTGTGTGTGTGTACATGTGTTCAAGCACTCCTTTAGGGTAAAGGCTCACCTGCTGGAAGTTGGGAGAACTCGGATCTGAGCCCCCAGGCCCCTGAGCTCTAGGCTCAGCTCTGCTGTGGGCCCCTCACCATCAGCATCAGATTTATCACTTCGCTCACCCGGAATACGAGGGCATCCAGTTTAGCTGGTCTCCTGGGTCCCTTCCAGCCCAAAATCATTTGAGCAAACCCTTAAAACAGAAAAGTCAGAGATTTTGTTAGTAAGAGGTGTTGTTTCTGTGGAACCTGCAGTTAGCTGCACTGCCCCGCTCCTGTTGGGGGCCACCTGGGACTTGCTGTCCCCAGAATGCCAATCTCATGAACCGTTCTTGAGCAGGGGCTCTGTGAAATGCTGTGACAGTTGGAGCCCTGTGGGCTGTGAAAAGGGAAACAGCCAA
The DNA here is from genome assembly GCF_002007445.2 of Ailuropoda melanoleuca. Lineage (NCBI taxonomy): Eukaryota > Metazoa > Chordata > Mammalia > Carnivora > Ursidae > Ailuropoda > Ailuropoda melanoleuca. The sequence goes on from NC_048231.1 coordinate 39,336,644, forward strand.
TTGCCTCTGAGTCTGCCCCGGTGAGAAGAGTGAGGTGTGGGGGGCATGCTGGCTGGGAGTCCCTCAGGGCTGGGCCATGGGGGCAGGGCGTCTTTCAGAAGGCTCTTGAAACAGGCAGTTGGTGGGCTGGGCTTCACAGAGCAGGGAGGGTTCTTAGAGTGGACTCACAAGTCCTGTAAGTAAGCCGAGAAGAGGGTTGGGACACCCAGCCCAGTGCTGTGGGGCCTGGCCAACCTTGAGGCCAGTGGGGCTGCTGCCTGCTGGGGAGGGAGCAGGGTGCGGTAGCACAGGGGCAGGCCCCCCTGCAGGGTGGCACGGGCTGAGGCTGGCCTGACCTGTTAGTAGGGCCCGGAAGCAGTCTGGGCCGCGCAGCACGGAGGCAGAGTCCCATAGGCCGGGCCCCCACACACTGAGTCACTGCCCGTAAAGACCACGCTGTGCACCAGGCGCCCGCCGAGCCAGGCTCTGGGCAGGCAGGCACGCCCTGCCCTCATGGAGCTCCTGGACCCTCAAAATCAGGTGGAGCTACCAACCTCTGGAGGGACTCGCTGGGGGAGGGTGTGTAGATCCCTTCTGGGTTGCCCACTTTTCCCTGCTGGAGGCTTCCACTGGCAGGGGTACAGGCAGCGGGACCACCGGCTACAGTCTGAACATGTCACCAGAACGATTTCTCCTGGGACCGTGGTCTTGCCACAAGTAATCCCGTGGCCGGAGCCCCAGTTCTTGGAGGAGTCTACCAGATGAGACAGTTGGAGTCAGAGCTAACAAATCCCGTATATAACTCAAAAACAAGCTCGTCTTCATTCCAGGAAACACAGAACCTGTCCGGTTTCTAGCTCACATTATCTAAGCTGAGAAGCATTTCTTTGCACTTGATAAGTAAGATGAAGCCCTTGACCTGAGGACAGGCCCCAGGGGCCCAGGGTGGGCCAGCGGGCGGGCAGAGTGGTGCGTCACAGGAAAATCTCACTCTTTCACTTGAACTGTGTGCCTGGTCAGGATCTCAGCGTATACAGTTAAATTCTGCCTGTAGAATTTCCTGGTTGATGGGAACGAGTAATGGTTTATTCTGTAATATTGGCAGCTTGGAATAAATAAAATACCGTCTTATGGCTGATACTTAGTAATGAGCCTTTATCGTTTGAGAACATGGAATAGCAGTCTGGTGCCCCCCCCCCCCGCCCCGTGAGGTCTTGATCAAGGGAAACTTTCCACCTGAGCAGCCCCTTCGACTTGTCAGTATCAGAGCCCATGGATGGCTGCGATTAAATCAGCAGATACTTCCAGAAAGGGGGGGTGCTCTCTCCCCATGCCTGCCCTGTATCTCATCTCTGAAAGACACAAAAGTAAGCAGGAGCAGGGCACGCACTCACAGTCTTTGGAAGGATGCCAAAGCTATACATAATTCTTTAGCGTTTCCAAATGATTTTTAAATCTTAAATTCCTGGTTTATTCCATTTTACATTTGTAACCTTCATTCCTTGTTTTTCATTTTTATGAAGTTTTGAATATGAATAAGCCAAAATTTTAGGCTGCCTTTTTTGAAATTTTTATTGAGATAATTGCAGAATCACATGCATTTGAGGGATATAATAGACATCTGAGTACCATTTCCCCAGCCTCCCTGGTGATATCATTTTGCAAAATAGTAGTACATCATGACAAACAAGGCTTGTCAGGTTTTACTTTTTTAAAAAAATCTATGGTAAAGTCCATGTAACGTAAATGTTACCATCAGCGGCATCGAGCACAATCATAATGTCATGCAGCCTTCATACCGTCTAGTTCCAGACACGGTCATCAGGTTTCAGGGAAATGCTGCACCCGTGGTGGCCACTCCCTAGCCCCCCTTCCCCTGCCCCTGGCCACCTCACGAATCTGCTTTTCCTCTGTATGGATCTTCCTCTTCTGGACGTTTCTTATATAGGGACTCATACAGTAGGTGGCCTTTTGCGATAGGCGTCTTTCACGGAGAATCATGTTTTCAAGGTGCATTCATGTTGTTTCCATATCAGCACCTCCACTGAATGATATCCCACCCTGTGGACAGACCATGTGTCGTTCACACACTTTGCTAATGGACGTTTGGGCTGCTCCCACCTTCTGTTTCTTGTGAAGACTGTTGCCGTGAACATTCGTGTCAGTGTTGTTTGAACATCTGATCCAATTCTTTGGGATATATCTAGGAGTGGGATTTCTGGGTCATATGGTCATTCCGTGTCTAACCTTTTGAGGTTAAGCCGCCTGTTTTCCACGGTGGCTGCAGCACTTTACCTTCCCTCCAGCAGGTGGGGGGTGCCAATTTCTCTACATTCTCTCCACTTGTTATTTCCCATTTTCCTCTTCCTAGTCATCCTAGTGGGTATGAGATGGTATTGCATGATTTTGATTTGCATTTCCCTAATGACTAATGACGTCGATCATCTTTTTATGTTCTTGTTGGCCATTTGTACATCTTCTTCAGAGAAGTGTCTGTTCAAGTCCTTTGCCTATTTTTTAATTGGGTTGTTTGTGTTTTCATTGTTGGATGTAAGAGTTCTTCATTTTGGACACTAGACCCTTATCAGATACGTGACCTGCAAATATTTTCTCCCATTGTGTGGGCTGTCTTTTCACTTTCTTTATGCTGTGCTTTGATGCATGAAAGTTTTTAATTTGAGTGAAATCCAGTTTATCTTTTCTCTTTTTGTTGCCTTTGGTATCATATCTAAGAAACCATTGCCAGATTTAGCTCTCTCGTTTATTTTTGATCCAGATCATTTTGTATATGGTATGAGGTAAGGGTCCAACCTCATTCTTTCGCATGTGTGCAATCCACTTGTGCCGGCACCATTTGTTGAGAAGACTGTTCTTTTCTTACTGAATGATCTTGGCAATCTTACCGGTCTTGGCAATCACTTGACTATGGATTTTTTCCTGAACTGTCAGTTCTATTCCATTGATTTATATGTGTGTCCTTAGGCCAGTACCACACTGTTTGAACACTTAGCTTCATCATAGTTTTGAAATCAGGAAGTGTGAGTCTTCTAAATTTTTCCTTTTCAAGATTGTTTTGGCTACTCAGGATTCCTTGAAATTCCATATGAATTTTAGGTTCACCTTTCCACTTCTGCTGAACTAACAGCTGGGATTTTGATAGAGATTGCGTTAAAATTGGTAGACTGCTTTGGGTAGTATTCTACTTCTTGACAGCAGTGCAGAGCACTGTTTCTGGAAGGTAGCCCACAGAGGGGCGCCCGCATGGCTCAGTTGGTTGACCACCTGACTCTTGATTTCGGCTCAGGTCATGATCTCAGGGTGTGAGATCCAGCCGCATTGGGTTCTGTATTCAGTGGGGAGTCTGCTTATCCCTCTCCCTCTGCTCCTCCCCCCCCACTCTCTCTCTCTCTCAAATAAATAAGTAAAATCTTAAAAAAAAAAGGGGGGGGCAACCCATAGATAACCTGTATAGAATTGCCTGAGGTGCTTGTGTAAAAGGTCGTTTCTGGGCCCTAGCCCCAAAGTCTGATGCAGAAAGGATGATGCAAGCCCAGGAATGTGCCATTTGTTTGTTCATTCATTCATTCATTGGTGAAGTTTTTACTGAAGTTCCAGTTAGTGAAGCTGCCACGTTGGAGTAGCTTCCGGTGTGCGGTGTCCGCACGCGACCCCGTGCTCATCACCGGTGCGCCTTCATCCGCGTCCCCTGCTCCCCCACCCCTGCCTCCCCTCTAGGAACCATCGGTTTGTTCTGTTGTAGTTAAGTTCTGGGTTTGTCTTTCTCCCTCTCTCTCTTTTTTCCCCAAACTCTGCTCATGTGTTTTGTTTCCACACATAAGTGAAATCATATGGTATTTGTTTTTCTCTGACTGACTTATCTCACTTAGCATAATGCCCTATAGCTCCATCCCCAAATGGCAAGATTTCATTCCTTTTTTATGGCTGAATAATAAGGAATGTGCCATTTTAGTAAGTTCCCCACACAAATCCTGGGGACTGTAAGGTTTAAGAATCACTGCACCTGCTCTCACTCACCTTCCCTCTGGAGGGACTTGGGTTCAGCAAAAACAGAAAACGGCCTTTGTGTGATGAGTCGTCCTCACAGACTGCTCCCCGTTCACCCCCATCTCAGCGTCTGGCCCTGCTTTTCCAGTGGGAGTAATCTTGTTGGGACTTCTCCAGTCGCCATTTGGGAAACTGTGTGTCTTGGGCCATATTCCGGAGCTCTCGGAGTGGTGGCAGAAGGCGAGTGACACTTATGGAACCTTTGCTGCCTTGTCACCCCAGGCAGGTGCCTTTCTTTTCCTTTCCGTATGGCCTCCAGCTTCTCACAGAAGCCAGGGTGCCATGTCGTCCACTGAGTCCTCAGGTCAGCCGAGAAGCCTTTTGTACATTGTGTCTTGTTTCTTAGCGTCTGCCCTCAGGTACCTCTTCTAACCTCCCCCTCTCTGAGCACCTTCAGTCTCAGAACCCGGGGCGCCCACGGAACGTCCTGCAGTGTACGAGGAGGCGGGCCTTGTACGGTGCTGCCCTGCCCTTCCCACTCCAGCCGCCTGGCCCGGCATCCGGCCCCAGGTCCCTTGCTCGCTCCTTTCCTGTGTCCTCACTCCACTGGGCACACTCTCTTCCAGCCTCCTGGCACACCATACCGTCTCAGAGCGCCTCACTAGGTAGCCTTCCCTGTTGCAGTCTTCTGTTTCTTTGAGGGACTGTTCAGTTAATGGTGTTTCTCTCACCAAACTTTAATATCAGGAGTCAAGAAAAATGACCCCTCACACCTAGGACCGTGCCTGGCACATGGCACATGCTTGGAATGGTGGGCTGGTGGTTGATAGGAGCGTGGTGGAGGCACAGGGGGTAGGCAGCAATGTGGTGGAAGGTGGGTGATAGGTAGATGGATGGGTAGGTGGCCAAGTGCCTGGCTGAGAAGCTGGCAAGTATCAGTCAGTGAGTTTCCAGAACCTCCTTTTTCTCCGCTTCAACAAACATTCCTCAGGGCCTGTATTTGATTATTGGTCGGGAAACAAAGGTCACGGAGACATCGTATGTTGTCAGGGCCATGGCCCTGTGTCCCAGAGACTGGTGGGAGCATGTGGGGCGGGTGGGGCTGGGTGCTTGATGGCTCTTCCGCACTATCTCCTCCCTCCTGAGACAAGGCCCCCTCTCTAAGGAAGAAATCCTCAACTCCTCCAGGGTGGGACTGGACGCAGGCCCTGAGCCCTCCCTCCCCTCCTGGAGGCTTCACCACACTTTCCCCTGCCTTCCAGTCCCACTTTGTTCTCTTCTCACTCTTAACCCTTTGCAGTCTGGTCGCAAGGCCCCAGGCCACCTCCTGTCTGCCCAGGTCTCCAGGGACTGCTAGTGACCTCATTTTGTATTCCTTCTGACCTCTGAGTCACACTTGATACCAGTGTCCAGCCCTTCCTGCTTGCCACTTCTTTGTTATTATCCCTTTGGTTACAGATGTTTTCATGACTGTGCCCTAGAAGGACTGCATTGCAAATGCCAAGGCCTGGGCCCTCCTGAGAGCCCCTGATGCAAGGCCCAGGTCTGTTTTCCAGAGCCCGCTGGGTGACAGGGGGAGAGCCACTATTGGAATCACAGCTGTGGCCGCCTGGGGGAAGGCTTCGTATATTGTGAACTGAGCCAAAAGCAGAACACAAAATGACGTAAGCCAGATTTTTTTTTTAAATAGCTTTACGTAGAAAAAAATAAAATAAAAATAAATCAAAGTATTAACAGTAAGTATCCTCAAAATCACTTTTTACAGTTCCCTCATATTTTGTTTTTCACGTTTCTCTAATGAGCCAATGGAAGGGTAGGGCCCAGTGGTTGGGAGTTCGTTTTGCTCGCTGGCAGGCTGCTGGGACCCTGGTCCTGCCCACTCTGTCCAGAAGCCTCTGGTGTGCTCAGTTTTGTCCGTGGACATGCTCAGGCCCACTTAGCTCAGACTCTGTGGTGCTGGTGGTCAGACGCCGTGAGTCCCCCTCGCACAGCAGCGCAGCCGGTACGCCTGAGGGCCGCACGCTCAGTCAGAAGCCCGCGGTCGCCTTCAGAGGAAGGCCCAAGAAGAACACACTCCCGCTGTCCTAGTGGAGACACCTGTGCTTATGTCAGAGCTCTTCCGACAAACAGTCTGAGGGGTGGTGACGTCGGTGAAGGGGAGTAAGAGTCACAAACTTCCGTTTTGGAAATAAATAAGTCCCGGAGATGAAAAGTACAGCACAGGGGATAGAGTCGACAATGTTGTCATCACGTCGTTTGGTGACAGGTGGCGACCCCACGTACCTCGGGAGCCTGGGGAGGGGGTGTGGATTGACAGAGTCACTGTGCTGTCCCCCTGAAACTCACACAGCACTGTATGGTAATTCTACTTCAGTTTGAAAGTTGAAACAGTGGTCTACGAACAAAATAACAGATCCGAGGGGCGCCTGGGTGGCACTGCGGTTAAGCGTCTGCCTTTGGCTCAGGGCGTGATCCCGGCGTTATGGGATCGAGCCCCACGTCAGGCTCCTACGCTAGGAGCCTGCTTCTTCCTCTCCCGCTCCCCTGCTTGTGTTCCCTCTCTCGCTGGCTGTCTCTATCTCTGTTGAATAAATAAATAAAATCTAAAAAAAAAAAAAAAAAAAAAAAAAAAAAAAAAAAAAAAAAAAAAAAAAAAAAAACAAAAGAACAGATCCGAAAGTGACAATTACCAAAAAAAAATCTGAGTTCATAAAATAAATCCAGCAAAGGTCCAGGGAGGCGGCTAATGAATTGGGTGACAAACACCGTTGTCATGAGCCACAGCAGAGCCCGCCACTGCTCATGGTACGCGAGCACCCAGGGGTCCCTGCTCCCCGACCCTGCACTGTCTCCCCCTAGGAATGACCCTGACACCTGTTAGACACCATCTGCTCCAGAGAAGGAGGAAGTCATTGCTTTTAGCTCCAGTGATTTTCCCGGTTTCTGACCCTAGGACGCGTCCAGCCCCGCTGGTGTGGCCGGCCCTCAGGTGCTCGCTGTGACCGCGTGGCATGCCCAAGCCCCGCGGGCAGACCGGCCGTCTCCACTGCCCACGCCCTCAGCAGCCAACTTTGCAACCATTTGTTTTCTTCTTTTGGAAAGGACGTCAGACAGGCCCCTCCCTGTGTTCATGCTCTGACACAGCGGCGGCTGTGCTCACCTTTGTGTTTATCAGCCCGAGCGACCAGGGGCTCACGCCGGTGGGGGAGGCTGCTCTGAAGGATCCAGATAAGCGGCAGCCCTGCCCCGGCATGATGTGGCCAGCACCTTGCAGGCCTGCCCTGAGGCTGTCCACCACTGCCCCGGAGCCCAGCCATCTCTGTCTCACCTGGATTCCAGAACGGGCTTCCCCGAAGTCTGTCCTCATGATAGCCAGGGTCACTTCATGTTACTTCTGTTTTCAAAACCATCTAGTGGCTTCTCACCTCACTCAGCACGAAGTCCACTTCCTCCCTCAGCCAGTGGCCCTCACGCCCTCTGACCTCTCCCCACTCTGTCTCTGGTCACTGGACTCCAGCCCCCCCGCCGCCTTCCCGCTCCCAAGCCTGCATCTGGCTGCAGGCTCTGCACTCGCTGGGCCTGCCCAGCGTGCCATCCCGGGGCGGCCGGGTCAGGGAGCCTCCGCCGGCCACCCACCTCTCCTGCGCCAAGGCTCTCCTAGCGCCCCCTCCGTTACTGCATTGGTGTGTCCTGCCTTGCCCAGCCCTCCCAGGAGAATGGAAGCTCCACGGGCAGGGGGGTGTGCTTTGTTTGCATTTGAGGTTCCCCAGTGCCTAGCACAGCGCCCGGTGCACTGAAGGTGCTCTTTGTCCAGCAAGTGATTACGTGACCCCAGACGGAAGTGTTCAGGAGGGAGCTGGTCCGAGAGCTCAGGCAGCGTGAGCACCTCTGTGGGGGTGGCGTGGTGTTCCGTGGGACCCAATCTGGGAAATGCTGCAAGATGATGTGCTCCATGAGGATGTGCTGCTCTGGTTCCTTCAGTGCGCAGTTACTGGTGTCCCTGTGAGTTCTTGTTCTGACCGCCTGTGCTCCTCTGTGCTTTGAGACGTGGCCTGTGTCCCTCCCTCTCCCCATGGCCTCCCCTGGGCTGTCCTGTGGGCAGGCCTCCAGCTGCTGGGGAGGGCCGTTACCTGTTTCAGAGGCGGCCTCCGTGCCACCTGCTCCGTCGGAGTGAGGTTCTCGTCCTGTGTGGGGTGTGGAACTGGGTGCACACTCGGGCTTGTGTTCAGCTTCCAGATCTGGGTATGGTTACATGGCTGTGCTCAGATGGTGAAAACCTGCCGAGCTATACACTTGAGATTTTGTGTGCTTCTTTGGATGCATGTGACCCTTCGATAAAACAGTTGTTCTTTTATTGGACGAGAGCAAGCAAAGAGCTGGGCTCGGACGACCCTTCAGCGGGAAGCAGGGAGCAGTGTGTGCATCCCGCCAGCCCTCCTCAGCAGCCTCGGGCAGGTGCACCTCACTGGGCCAGGCCAGAGCTTTGCGGGCGGGCATTTGAGTGGGGTGGTGTGAGGCTCGGGGCTTGCCAGGTGAAGGAGGGCATGCAGGGGGAGCGCGTGCGGGAAGGGAGTGGTGGCGAGACGCAGAGGAGGTAAGGTGCGAACTCGGCTGAACCTGGGCTGTGAGAGGAAGTCCCACTGCATTCTTTGGGCCCCCGGGGCCCTAGGACAGGGTGGCTCCAGGAGCCCGGCTGCCCCTGGAGTAGGGGGAGCAGAGGGCGGCTAAGAGACACATAGGAGAGGGTGGAGCCTGAGGACAGAGGAGAGAGAAGGTGCCTAGCCTGGCGTTCAGGTGGCTTGTCTTCACCCTCCCCCTCCCCCTGCCTGCCTCTTCTCAGGCGTTTTTCCACCTGCCCTCTCTTGCTGTGTCCCTGTCACGTCAGCCCAATTCTTTCTTCCCTGTTCCTGGCCCGTCACCATCTTCTGTGTGTTCCCACTGTTCTGCTTGTCAACAGCACACTGCGCCAGAAGCTGATGCTTCAGACAGCGGTTTGTTATCTTACCCCTCGGACGCAGAAGCCTCTGTGCACCTGGGGCCTGGGTGGGCCCACGCTTGCCTTCCGTCTCACACTGCTGGGCTCTGATGGGAACCGGGAGACCAGGTTCAGCCCTGCCATCAAGTTGCTTCTGCCGCCATGTTTTGTTGGTCAGAGGAGTCACAGACCAGATTCCAGGGGAGGAGACAGACCTCGTGTCTTAGTGAGGCCACAGTGTGGGGATGGTGGTGGGGCTGTGTGTGCTGCGTCTCCAGATACTACGAGAACACAGTCCTGTGCCCTCCGCTTGGCCCCTGCCTCTCCCTCCCCACCCTGGAGCCCTTCATCCTCCACGGAATGGGGTGGAGGGGACGGCTGGGCCTAGAGCAATACTTCCCAAAGGGAACCCCAGGGTCACGGGATGGAAAAGGTGTAATATGTAAAACAGCGGGTTCCATGGCCATACAAGGGTGGATTAGACAGAGCTGACCAAACAGGCGTCTGTACTGCCCAGAGGGGAGTGGGGTAAGCAGAGATGCCCAGACACACTGGATTCTAGTGCATCTAGCACCCCTCAGAGCCGGAGCACGCGCTCTGTGGCTGTGTGTGTGGGTGGGGGGTCCCTGGGGACCAGCCCTCGGCTCGCAGCCCTGCCGGCCCCCTCCGGGCTGGCCAGCAGACAGGAGAAATGGCCGGGGGCTCCCTCTGAGCTCACCTGTACATCTGCGGCTTGGTGTTGGGAAGGGACTTGGGGTTTTATATGCTACTTTGATTTATGTTGGTGACTGTTGTTCGGGGTTGTGCCAAGCCTCAGCGACATCTTAGCGGCCTAGCCCTCCGCAGGGACTGGTTTGGTAGCATGGTCACTAAAAGCTTGTAGAATAAATTGCGCAGCCCCTCCCCCCACACACTTGCTCCCCACTGAGCCTCGTCCCATAGCTGCCTCCTCTCTGGCCATCCACTGTCATAGGGCTGCCCCCCTGTCACAGGGCTCCTTTTATTTCTTGATAGCACCTGTCCTCATCTGAAACTAGCCTTCAGAAGCCTTAGGTTTCCTGCCTGCCCCATCCCGTCCCCTGCACAGTCAGCCTGGTCTGCCCCGCTCCCCAGCCTGCCCCGAGACTCCCCGGGCCTGGTGTCTGCAGGCCTGATGAGCTGAGCCAGGCCAAGGAGGGAGCCCTCTGCTGATAGGACTCTCTGACGGATGCCTGTTACTTCTCGGAATGCTGCAGATGGACAGACGGCCCCTGACGCAGGGCTGGGCGCATGTGGCTGCTCGTGTGTGTGTGAGCTCCACGTAAGGGAGAAAGCTGGAGCGACCAGAGTCGGGCCCAGATTGGGAGGGGGTGTGGGCAGCTCCCGGTCTCTGGCAGCATGCCAGCAGAGCTTCAGGTCTCCCCAACTCTGGAAGCACTGGACTTTATTTTGAGGGCCATGCAGCAGGCAAGGCAGATGCTAGGGCTCCCAGAGGTGGGTGACCGCACAATGCTAGTAACCACACGCTAGACTGTGGCTGCCATGCCTCCCTCTTGGCCGTCCTCCGTGTCCCCAGGCCTCACTCTCTGACCCGGGAGCTGAGCGCTGGGCACCCGGTGTGCCTCTCTCCTCCCCCCTCAGAGGCTGGCTCCTACGTTCAGGAATCGAGCAGGTGGGAAGCCCATGCCCAGAGCTGCTGGGGATGAGAAATACGGCAGGGCAGTGAGAGGGGTGGAGCCCCAGAGCCCCCGACCCCCTTGACGGGGCGGAGGGAGCAAGGGGAGCCTCTCTGCCCACGTGCCCTGAGAGGGTCTGATGGCTGGCCTGGCGGTTGTGTGATGTCACCATGACAACAGGAAGCCCCGTGTGTGGATGTGCCTTGGGCACGAGGCATAGAGAGTGACCGCGTTCACCGCAGCCCGGAGGAGGAAGCACAAAGCTGCACAGGCATGTCAGCGCCTAGTGTCCACTGGGTGACTGCTTTGGGCCCAGTTGAGGCAGCCCAGGAAGGCAGGGTCCAAGACCAGGGGATGGAACAGGGACCACCAAGAGGTCCGGGGAAAACGGGCAGCATCGGTCGGTAGGAGGAGGATAGCCAGACCCCAGGGTTGGGTGCTCACCAGCAGTGCCGGTGACCAGAGGCTGGGAACGTACAGACGGCTATGTCCTCATGGATGACCCAGAGAGTGGGCGGCAGACAGGACACTGAAGGGCTTACTCTTGTCCTATGAGTAGTGGACAGGGGACCAGGAGATGTGGAACATGGACCTAGGCTGACCGAGGAATAGGGCAGAGCAGCTGGCCTTGTGCCCACTTGGGGACGGGAAGCCAACCCAGCAGGGGACATCACTGCCCAAGGGGACACACCGGCGGGCCACTCGAGCCAAGAGGTGTCCTCCTGTTGGGTGTCAGGACCTGGGGGTGGGTTGGGGCCTGGCCAGGTGGGTGGCTCTGGATGGGCCCTTCACAAGCACGGGGCTTACAGAGAGATAGCAGGAGTTAAATGATGCCCTTGTTCTCAGCTGACATTGGTCATGAGGCCAGCGAGGGCCAGGCCTGTGCCTGGTGGGTGGGGTCACTGGCCTTCTGGCCGGCCAGCCCCCACTTCCTGCTGTGCGCACAGAGGCTCTGTCACAGTCAGCCTTGCCCTTGTCCCATCCCATCTGAATGAAAAGCAGAATGGAGACGAGGGCTCAGAACGCCTCAGGAGGCCCACTGTCCCGACACCCACCTCACCCCTCCCCAGGCCGCCCGCCCCCTTGATGGAGCTCCTGGGGGCCATCAGATGCCCCCTCCCCCCGCACTTCTGTCACACCTCTTCCCACGACAGTAATAGCATATGTTGGTGGATTTTATTTCTATAGTGCTTCTAAACATTTTATTTACTTATTTTAGAGAGAGAGAAAGGGAGCACGCAGCGGGTAGGGAAGCAGAGGGAAGGGAGAGGCAGTCCTAAGCAGACTGCACTGACCCCGACACAGGGCTTGATCTCACAACCCTGAGATCACGACCTGAGCCAGAGTCAAGTCAGATGCTCAACCAGCTGCACTACCCAGATGCCCCATTTCTGTGAGTTTTTAAATTAAACTTTTTATCTGGAAAAAACTTCAGGCCAACAGAAACCCTGCATATATTTCAGTAAAGTCCCATAGACCCTTTGTCCAGATTCAGCCACTGGTAATGTTTTGCCATGTTTGCTTTCTCTCAGCTGGGAGCCGGGAGCTTGTGGCCGTGTGCTTGTACGTGTGCGGACCCTCCGAGGCCCGGGTCCTGCACGACCTGTTTCCCCAGAGCCTGCCCTCCCTTTCCCGGCCTCACCTGCCGTGAGGCAGAGACGTGGGCAGCGGCCACCCCATGCTCTTCTGTTGCTGCCCTTTGCCGCCACCTGCCCGTCCCAGCCCAGGATCCTGTGTGCGCCTCTTGCCTCCTCCTGCCCTCTGGCCCGTCTCTGCCTCTCTGTCCCTCAGGACGCGCTGCTGCTGATGCGCTGGGCTTCCTTGTGTGGTGGGCAGTCCCTCGGTCTGGGTTTGCCTGACGTGGCAGCGATGGCGTCTCTCCCTCTGAGGTCCACTCTGCCTCCCCTGCACCTCCTGTCCCGTGTTGGCCCCAAACCTCCTGTCCTTGCTCTCTCCAAAAATCACATGCCCCACCACCTCCTTCCCTGAGGAAAGGCTCTTCCTGCTTGCAGCCCGCTGGGGTCACGTTGGTCAGCATCCACTCCAGTCCCAACGACCAGATGCTGTGGGCACTCGACAGCAGGTGGAACGTGCATGTGCGGGCTGGCATCACCGAAGAGATGCCCGTGGGGACCAGCTGGGAGCACGTGCCAGGTAGGAAGGCAAGCGCGTCGTGGCTGCCCCCTCACACAGGCCCTGCTCCGTCAAGGGCCTGTCCTCCACACGGCAGGCACGGCTTTTGCACTTGGGGCTCTGTTTCCTCGCTACTGTCCTACTGAGGCAGGTGATAAGCAAGTGTCTAGCTGAATGTTCCTTGTTTGAGGGACCTGGCATTGCCGAGCTGCCATCAGCCCCATTCCCTTGGAGCTCCTGTGGGATGGTAGCTTCCAGACTGCCCGGACCCTGGTGTCCTATGGCCTCGGGCTCTCAGCAGCTTTGCTAGCTCTGCCGTGGGGCACCCTTTCCCTCTGCCACCACTCCGAGCCCGCAGTGCAGGGCACGGTCAGCACGGGGCCACCCTGGTTGACAGGACCCGGTGGTGGGAGGGAACAGACTCTTGGGAGGGGTGGTCTGTCCTATCCCAACTGGGGGCTGAGGACAGACAGACACCCTGTTGGTGTGCAGGGCTGCAGGCCTGCCAGCTGGCACTGAGCACCAGGACCGTGTGGGCCCGCTGCCCCAATGGTGATCTTGCCCGACGGTACGGCGTCACCGACAAGAACCCTGCCGGAGACTACTGGAAGAAAATTCCCGGCAACGTGACGTGTTTCACAGGCAAGTGCTGGACTCTGCGGGGCTCGGGGCTCCCGTGGACGAGGTCAGTGGGGGCTCCACAAGAGGCTGCTCCCACAGGGCTCGCTCTCCCAAGAGCCGAGGGTCACCCCTGAGGGAGGGCACCCAGCACCCCACGGGTCAGAGTGGCCCGGGAGGACAGGGCGCGGGGCCACCCACTTTAGAGCTGGGGAACTGAGGCACAGATTGGGGGTGGCGTGTCCAGGGCCCATAGCTAGAAGTGCCACGTCAAGATGTGGAGCCAGCCCGACTCCGCCTGCGCCCGCTGCCCAGGCTGGGTGACTCACGAGCGTGCGGCCGCCTCTCGTCCCTGCAGTGACCTCGTCAGATGAGCTGTGGGCAGTGGGCCCCCCCGGCTACCTCCTCCAGCGGCTGACGAGGACTTTCAGCCACTCGCATGGTGCCCCGAGCAGCCACGCCACCACCCCCCACCCCGAGGACCTGGAGGATGAGTGGGAGGTCATCTGAAGGAGCCTCGGGCAGGGCCGCTCAGGAGGGACGAGGCCAAGACGGTTGGCGGACACAGTGGTTTCGGAGTCGCTTGCTCTCGGCCACGCCTCATCAGCTCTTGTCCAGACATGTCAGGCCGGCTTGGACAGCCCACACTTGCTTTCATCCATGTTTGTTTCCGTCTTGTTCCAGAACCCACAGTCTCGGCCAAGCGACCCGGAGCCCTTGCCGGAGCGGTAGTGCCTCTGAGCTCTCGCCGAGGCCGCCCCCGAGTGCGGGGACAAGCCCGGGAGCCGGAGGTCAGCGCGCTTCCACTGCTGAGGGGGTCCCGCGCCAGCTTCGCAGTCACTACAGGGATGCAAGTTCTAGCACACATTCCATGCTGGACACCGCGGTGGGGAAACCAAGGCCGCGTCTGCGAGGTGGGGTGCTGGTCTGTGCCAGTATGTGCGCACACACACACACACACACACACACACACACACACACTCACACACCCCGTGCGCGCACACACCACCCACGCCCTCCCTGCCCGCTCACAGGGCACGGCACACTCGCCTCCTGGAGAACACACTTTAGCCAACACAATAAAGGCTGGTGGATGACATGGAATAGACAAGGTGCACGTGTTTCCAAGGCAGCAGCCGTGGCCCCGGGAGGTGTGGCCGGGTGTGGGGGAGCCCAGCCACGGGAGCTAACTGCGCGAGGTCTTGAGAGTGATGTTTAATGCTGCTGGCGGACATCGTAAAGACCAGAGGCGTCCTCGCGGGATGAGTCTACTAATTATTGCCTTTTTTGTTTGTTGTATTACAAACCTGCATAAGATACCTCACTTGAAATCAACTCTTACAAATTTAGAGGAGAAATGTATTTTCTGAAACCAGCGGAAGGCCTTTCATTCCTCCGCGTGGTTTACCCTGAGCCTGCACTGTCCCCCCTGCAGCTTCACCGAGCGCGGACGTCCCCCCGCGGGGCCATCACGGGACCTGCGGGCTGGCTCCGAGCAGGCGGGGCTTGGGTGGATACCCCCAGGAGGTTCCAGCTGTCCCGCTGTGGCGGCGCCAGCGTCAGTCCTTGGGGTCCTTGCCGGCATGTGGGCCATAGGCTTGGCAGCCCCACCACGTGTGCCGCCCCTGCCGGAGGCAGCTCCCCAGCAGGACTCCAGCCTCGCTGCTTTTTTTAGCCTGCCTTTGGCCCACGGCCCAGTGATTCGATGCCGGTTTTCTCCTAAGCAAATGTGTCCGGGAGCTCCCAGGCCACAGGTGAAGAGCGGTAAAACGTGTTCTCTGAGAGGACCCAGCCAGCCGCGAAGATGGAAGTGTTCCAGGTCTAAATGAGGACAAGAATCTGAAATCCCAGATCCCACTTCACACTCCACTTTTGTAGAATCCTGGTTTTACAAGTGTGGGGGCGGCCGAGGCCGGCGCAGGCTGGCTGCGGTTCCTCCCGAGTGTGCTGTGCCTTGCCCGGCGCGCCCAGACGGCAGAGCTCTCCTAAACCCGCGGGACTTCAGTGCAATTAAACCCAAGTCTAGTTTGATACTTCTAAACTACTTTTAGCTTCAGTGCTTTGTACGGTTTTTCTTTCCGGTTTTAATTTTTAGTTGTGCTTTGAGGCAGTGCAATAAACTAGACTTTTTCCAAAACTGGTTGAGTCTGGTGTTTCGGCTGTGAGAAGGGGCCCCCCGCGAGCACTCACAAGTGTGGCGTGCCCACCTGTGCTGGAAGAATCTGCTGATGCCGTTGGCCAGCCCAGCCCCACGGCCAGGAGAGCATGGCGGACGTGACTGCGTGGCCCGCGTGGTGTTTAAACATGCACCAGTGTACCCAGGGCAGCTGTCCCAAGGGAACAGTCACTCCAGAGGTAGATGTCCCCCCGATTGCCCCTGGGAAGGACTTGTCAGGTGAGGCGGAGCGCAGGGCGGTCTCCACAGGGAGGCCCGCCGAGGCCGGGCTGCTGTGGGCAGGCTTCAGACAGGTTCAAGCCCCTGGGTCTAAGACTCCATCCAAGAAACAAAACCAAATGCCAGCAGCGCCCTTCTGGAAACCAACATGTGGGAAAGGATCCCATTCATGGCAGCGGGACCCCTCATGTGCCAGGGAAGACCTGAACGAGGAACATCCGACTCCTGTCAGGGAGAGTCACACTCCACAGAAGACATCGGAGAAAGCTTGAATAAAGAAAGACGTGTCCCATGTCCCTGATGAAAGATGAAGGACACAGTGTAGACACCCCTCCTTTCCAAAAGGTTTAACTCAAGTTTGTCAGAACCCTCACTGGATGGGGGTCTGGGTGGCTCGGTCGGTGAAGCGTCTGCCTTCGGCTCAGGTCATGATCCCGGGGTTCTGGGATCGAGCCCCACGTTGGGCTCCCTGCTCCGTGGGGAGCCTGCTTCTCCCCCGCCTGTTCTTGTGCTGTCGCTTGCTCATTCTCTCTCCCCCTCTCCCTCTCCAATAAAGAAATCTTGAAAAAAGAAAGAACCCTCACTGGGATGTTTTGTTGGGAGGCAGGGAAGAAGTCCCAGAATAACATTCTTGCCCGTAAGTGCCCCCGACTGCCAGACGTGTGCCTGGGGCTCCTGCACCGCTCCGGAGCCCCCTGGAACCCCCTGAGGGAAATACTGTCAGCCTCAGTGACACTCAGAGAGGTTCAGGAACCTGCTGGAGGTCACACAGGGGCCACTGGGATTGGAGCCCAGCTCTGCGGAACTCCAGCGCCATGTGATGCCACCTCACTGTCCTGGGAAGAAACAGGTGGGAATTACCAAGAGTGCTNGGGCGGGGGACGGCAGGCGGCCGACCTGCCCCCAGGGAGCCAGCATGATGAAGGCGCAGGGGAGGGGAGGGGACGGGCGGGTGAAGTCACAGCTGATGGGCCCCACCCCTTCATTATGTGGACAAAATAACTATTAAATGTATTAAATAATCTTTGAACCAGGGGCGCCTGGGTGGCTCAGTCTGTTAAGTGTCTGACCCTTGATCTCAGCTCAGATCTTGATTTCAGGGTCATGAGTTCAAGCTCCACGTTGGGCTGCATGCGGGTGTGGGGCCTACTTAAAAAAAAAAATCTTAAAACTAGGGGGAACAGCATCTCATTTCTGGATGGCAAGGGCCTTCTAGACTCAAAAGTGATGGGAAAAGCCACAGAGGAAAATAAGCACATAGATTTGATTTCCTCAAAATATTAAAATGCTATAAATTTAAAATTGCACTTAAAAGGGGAAATTGTGACATATATACCTTAAAAACGTGTACACACCAGTCGGAGGACACCTCAGGCTTTCCTATGGACACCGATGATAGGGTGTCACTCAGCAAATGCCTGGCACCCAGGCGGGGCTCGGACGGAGCAAGGGGAGAACTGTAAAACCTGCAAACCCACAAACCACTTCTGGAAACCTGTCCTCAAGAACAAGTCCTAAATTGGAGGGAGACGTATGTGCAGCCCGTCTGCTGATTGTAAGAGAACCCCCGCCCCTGGCCTCCAGGTGCGGCCTGACACCGTCGGGCACCACTGTCACAGAGCGCGGTCCTGGGGGAAACGGGCCACGACTTCACTGCGTGGACGCTCACCGTCGGCAGCGCGTAACCGCGTGGTTTGGCTGAAGACCATACAGAGGGCGAAAGAAGAGGGACGGGGAAACCACGTAACACCCGTGTACTCGCACCCTTCTAACTTCCGGTGGGTTTGCAGCTGTTCATCAGTCCAGGGGCACAGGAGGGGCAGAAGGAAACGAGTTCCCTACACAGCTGGTCACAGTGGTTGCCTGTGGTCTAGACCCCTTTTGTGTCTTTTGAATTTTCAAAACTTGTAAATGTATTATTTCAAAATAAATAAAAACAGTGCTAACATTGACTCCTTATGCCGTCAACACTAGAGAGTCAAATATCACAAAGTAAACACCAAAGACTTCTGAGAAACCCTGTTTATAAAGCATTTTACAATATAGGAAAATGCTTACAGTGAGTTTAAAAATACTCAAATTACTTAAGTGATCTGATGTCACGTATGTAAAAAAGTATGCATAGAAGAATCTTGTATTTATAGATGTGCATGGAAGAAACTGGAAGAAAATACAGCCAGATGCTAGCTGTGGTTGTCTGGTTGGTGGGACGATGGCAGGTGTTGCCCCTTTATTTGGCAGCCAGGGGGGGGGGGGGGGGAGGGGATGACGTTTCCACGTGGACACCCAGCCACACCCTGCCCTGGTTTTCCCTGCAGTTCTGGTGTTCCCCCTGGAGCATGAATTCCAGAAGCAGAAATTCTTTTTAAAAACCACTTAAGACAGAAATCTCTATCTTGACTGGGGTGGTGGTTCTATGTGTGTAGACGTTTGTCAGAACTCCTCAGACGACACATTTAAGGTCTGTGCATCTCAGGGCACCTGTATGGCTCTGTGGGGAGAGCATGTGATTCTTGATCTTGGGGTCATGAGGTCAAGCCCCACGTTGGGTGTAAAGCCTATTTTTTTAAAAAAAGGCCTCTTTCCATCTTTAAAAATACATCAAGTCTGTGCATCTGTCATAGGTCAGTTGTGCATCCACTTCACACTGCAGCCAGACCGAACCACGGGGGTCACAGCAGCAGCCTTTCCCCCCCCCAGGAGCGGGCGCACATACTGCACGGTCGTCCGCCGACCGTGCTCGCTTCCCTCCTTCCCGGCTGCCAGGAAGCATCCTTGTTCTGAACGGGACAATCTTGCTCATGGCGGTGGAGCAATCGGGAGGAAGGGAAATCAGACGTTATTTGCATTGAGGTAACATCAGGCTGAGGCCCGTGTGCGGCCAGGCTCTCGCGTTGTGTCCTGTCACCACAGCCAGAGGTGCAGAGCGAGGCCCTTACTCCCCCGCCCTCCTGGCCACCTTCCCCAGGCCACCCAATAGCACGGGGGTCCCGAGGTGTCCCTTCCGGGTCCCCGGCTGAGATCACGACCCCTCTGTGCAGGAGCGGCCCCCCCTCCCCTGTCCTCCGAGAGTCTGGCCCCTGAGCTCCAACAGGCTGGGATTCACTGGGCCGCTGGGCAGGCGTAGGGGGGTGGCCGTACTGGCCGCAGTCAGCTTTTCCTTAGAAAGACTGGAATGAGTGAACCGAACACGCAAACCAGTGTGCTTCACTCCAGAGAAAAGGGGGCCTTGTTCCAGGCAGAGAGCAGTTGCCTCTGTGAAGCCACCGAGGCCACCTGCCAACGACCAAGAGCTGAGTCGCTGGCTGCCCTTTCTGGGGCTGATAAGCCCAGCGCTAGGTACTTCCTGCCCAACTCCTGCCCTCCCTCTGGCCAGCCGTGGCCACCAGATAACCCCGAGGTTTCACTTATCACCCTGCACCATTTCCCCAGGTCCTCTGCACTCAGAGGCCTGCAGTGCCCTGAGCCAGGCGTCCCAAGTCTCAGTGGGAGCTGTGCCAGGACTCAGGCCCCACTCCGCTGACATCGGGCAGTGATGCCAGCCTGACCTTGGTTTCTGCAGCCCTCAGCGCAGCTCCAAGCAGTGTGAACTCCATTACCTCCCGGACCCCGTCCCACCCACCCACAGCGAGGAGGACATCAGGGGCCAGTGCCCCGAGACGCCACCCTCCTGCCCTCAGCCCTCCAAGGCCTAGGGGCCAAAGGGGCCTCCAGTGGGCCCCAAAGTCACCCAGCAAATGACGGAGCAGTCCCCGCAGCTTTTGCTTCCTGATCACCAACCAACCACCCCACTTGGGCCCCAGAACTTCCCCTGAACGTGTGCTCAGGCTGGGCCCTCAGGCTGTGGTACCCAGAACGATCCAGCCCAGGTCCTGCCTCCTGCTTGCCTGACAGTGCTTCTATGGGGTGCCCCTTCCATGGCCTCCCGGGGAGCCCCAAGGCAGGGCAGCTCCCCTACCTCCGCATCACCCCAGTCACAGCCCAGGGGCCTCAAAGGGGCAGCTGAGCTGTAGAGTGGAAGGGAAGGGGGCCCAGGAGGGTTGCTCTTCCGGGGACAGAGCTGGGCCTGGGGAGACATGACAGGAAGTGTGCAGGCCCAGCTCCCTGTTGGGCTTTCTTGGCAGAGGCTGCTGGTGGTGCCAGGCACCCAGGGTTCCCCAGTGCCTCCACAGGCCCAGAGCCCGGAAGTCACCTACTACCTTGAGCCGCTCTGTCTCCACCTTCACCCACCCCCAAAGGCAATGAGCCCTCCCCCTGACAATGGCATCGCTGATATGAAGACCTGGGACTGCCTGGAGGAGCCAAGGGCTCCTGATCCCCCAAGTTTTGAGCTGGGAGAGAGGTTAGTATCCATTGCTCCCAAGTGTCAATGTTCAGAGGAGCTATTTAACTGACCCACAGGACACACAGCAGGAGGGGAGGAGTCCTCACTCCCACCTGCAATCTAGGATCAGCCTCTGGGCCGTGCACCCCTCCATTCTCCCCTCCTCCCACCATCGGGCAGACCTTTAGCCTTCTGCTCCTGGCAGGACATCGTGGCCCTCCAGCCCGTGCCGGCACAGGTTGAATTTCATAGACCAGTGGAATTCCCCAGGCAGGGCTGCCTGGCCATCCTCCCTGGCTCAGGGCTCCTCAGGGCACAGACCCAGCTCTTCAGCCAGTCCCTTTGTCCTGAAAGGCAGTGGCACATCTGTTAACAGGTCATCTTCAGAACCTTCCGGCAGAAGCCAGCTCCACTGGCTGGGCCAAGAGCCCTTGCCCATTGGGTGCTACAGCCTTCCTGTCACCCACAGGCACCACCTAACAGCCCCTGGGGGCTGGGCTGGGGGCACATAGGAGCCCACACCCAGGGCTGGACGGTGGTCAGGCCTGGAGGAAGGAACATCTAACCCCACCCGAAGACGGGGTGGAGCAAGGGGCCAGGGGCTTCACAGCAGAGGTGAGAAAAGCAGGAGCCCCAGGACTAGGTGCCTGCTACGGGTCAGGAAAGAGCAAAAGGGGTGACAGGGACAAGTCCAGGCTGGGATACGCTAGCTTTGGTGGGGGCTGTCACAAGGATACCCAAAGAGTGGCAGGGGGCCAGTGTGGGATGGGGGAGAGGCAGGGAGCACCAGCACAGCAGGCCTTCCTGTCCTCTGCCTCACACGGGCGTTTACACGGCCGCAGGTGCCCAATGCACAGGGGAATTCCTCCTAGGATTGGACCTGCTCGCTCTGCCTCTGCACACGTGGTCCCTGCACTCAGGCCCGTCAGTCCACACTCCCTGCCCCTGCCCAATTCCTGTGCTCAGCAGTCACTCCCTCTGGGACACCTAGTCCCGGAGGCTCTAGATCAAGATGGGACACTGGTCCTCACCGACCTCAGAGGCTGGGCCTGGCTCTAGAGGGTCGCATGACCCTTAAACCCTTGCAAAAAGGGGAGGGAAGTGGGGAGCTGCGCTCTGCCGGCCCCAGGAAATCTGCAGCTGGGGGGCCCACCTGCCCAGCCCGCAATGCACACAACATACGAAGCAGAGATTCTCCCATACAGAGATCAGTATATGTAAAGTGCTGGGTACAACGCTTTGAAAAATAGATTTTCCAAAAATCCTGCGCCCAAGGGAGCCCCCCCCGCCCCCGGCAGGTCTAGCCCTTGCCCGTGAGGTCCAGCGGCTGCAGGAAGGGCGGCAGCGGCAGCTCGTCCAGGGCCTCGGGGAAGCGTCCAGGTGAGATGGCGGTGACCAGCACCTGCATAGCGCGCACGAAGAGCGAGGGTGGCGCCAGGCCCGCCAGCCACTGGAACTTGTCCTCGCCCAGCAGCCGCTGCCAACGAGGCCGGTCCCCCAGTAGCTCTCGGCGGGCAGGACCGGCAGCACCGGCGGGTGCGTACAGCGCCAGCAGGTCGAGCAGCAAAAGGCGGCGCTGGCGTGGCTCCCCAG